>NC_134269.1:21215272-21523129 GCF_031893055.1 Leptodactylus fuscus | reverse complement strand
AATTCAAAGAGTATATTGGGAATACAAATACCCTCATTTCTTGCTACTGCCATATAGTGCCAGTTTCTGACTGGTAATTCAAAGAATATATTGGGGTTACGTGCACCCACAATTTTTACTACTGGTATACAGTGCCATTGTCTGACTGGGAATTCAAAGAATATATTGGGGTTATAAATACCCTCATTTCTTGCTACTGCCATATAGTGCCAGTTTCTGACTGGTAATTCAAAGAATATATTGGGGTTACGTGCACCCACAATTTTTACTATTGGTATACAGTGCCATTGTCTGACTGGGAATTCAAAGAGTATATTGGGAATACAAATACCCTCATTTCTTGCTACTGCCATATAGTGCCAGTTTCTGACTGGTAATTCAAAGAATATATTGGGGTTACGTGCACCCACAATTTTTACTACTGGTATACAGTGCCATTGTCTGACTGGGAATTCAAAGAGTATATTGGGAATACAAATACCCTCATTTCTTGCTACTGCCATATAGTGCCAGTTTCTGACTGGGAATTCAAAGAATATATTGGGGTTACGTGCACCCACAATTTTTACTACTGGTATACAGTGCCATTGTCTGACTGGGAATTCAAAGAATATATTGGGGTTATAAATACCCTCATTTCTTGCTACTGCCATATAGTGCCAGTTTCTGACTGGTAATTCAAAGAATATATTGGGGTTACGTGCACCCACAATTTTTACTACTGGTATACAGTGCCATTGTCTGACTGGGAATTCAAAGAGTATATTGGGAATACAAATACCCTCATTTCTTGCTACTGCCATATAGTGCCAGTTTCTGACTGGGAATTCAAAGAATATATTGGGGTTACGTGCACCCACAATTTTTACTACTGGTATACAGTGCCATTGTCTGACTGGGAATTCAAAGAATATATTGGGTTTATAAATACCCTCATTTCTTGCTACTGCCATATAGTGCCAGTTTCTGACTGGTAATTCAAAGAATATATTGGGGTTACGTGCACCCACAATTTTTACTACTGGTATACAGTGCCATTGTCTGACTGGGAATTCAAAGAGTATATTGGGAATACAAATACCCTCATTTCTTGCTACTGCCATATAGTGCCAGTTTCTGACTGGTAATTCAAAGAATATATTGGGGTTACGTGCACCCACAATTTTTACTACTGGTATACAGTGCCATTGTCTGACTGGGAATTCAAAGAATATATTGGGGTTATAAATACCCTCATTTCTTGCTACTGCCATATAGTGCCAGTGTCTGACTGGGAATTCAAAGAATATATTGGGGTTACGTGCACCCACAATTTTTACTACTGGTATACAGTGCCAATTTCTAACTAGGAATTCAAAATGCGCAAGGCTCCCGGAAAGGGACGTGGACGAGGCCGTGGGCGAGGTCGGGGGAATGGTTCTGGGGAGCAAGGTAGCAGTGAAGCCACAGGGCGTCCCGTGCCTACTCCTGTGGGGCAGCAAGCATTGCGCCACTCCACAGTGCCAGGGTTGCTTGCCACATTAACTAAACTGCAGGGTACAAACCTTAGTAGGCCCGAGAACCAGGAACAGGTCTTGCAATGGCTGTCAGAGAACGCTTACAGCACATTGTCCAGCAGCCAGTCAGACTCTGCCTCCTCTCCTCCTATTACCCAACAGTCTTGTCTTCCTTCCTCCCAAAATTCCGAAGCTTTACAGAACAATAACCCAAACTGTCCCTGCTCCCCAGAGCTGTTCTCCGCTCCTTTCATTGTCCCTCAACCTGCCTCTCCACGTCACGATTCCACGAACCTAACAGAGGAGCATCTGTGTCCAGATGCTCAAACACTAGAGTCTCCTCCATCTCCGTTCGATTTGGTGGTGGATGACCAGCAACCCACCCTCATCGACGATGATGTGACGCAGTTGCCGTCAGGGCATCCAGTTGACCGGCGCATTGTGCGGGAGGAGGAGATGAGACAGGAGTTGGAAGAGGAAGTGGTGGATGATGAGGACACTGACCCGACCTGGACAGGGGGGATGTCAAGCAGGGAAAGTAGTGTGGATGTTGAGGCAGGTGCAGCACCAAAAAGGGTAGCTAGAGGCAGAGGCAGAGGTCAGCAGCTTAGGCGAAGCCAGGCCACACCCGGAATCTCCCAAGATGTTCCAGTTCGTACCCAGCCCCGAAAAACTCCCACCTCGAGGGCACGTTTCTCGAAGGTGTGGAGTTTTTTCAAGGAATGCGCCGAGGACAGATATAGTGTTGTCTGCACAATTTGCCTCTCGAAATTGATTAGGGGCTCTGAGAAGAGCAACCTGTCCACCACTTCAATGCGCCGTCATTTGGAATCCAAGCACTGGAATCAGTGGCAGGCAGCAACGGCAGGACAAAGGCCGCCTGCCGTTCACGCCACTGCCACTGCCTCTGCCACTGCCTCTGCCTCTGCCACTGCCACTGCTGACTGTGCTGGCGATGCACTCCAGAGGACGAGCCAGGACACCACTTCATCTGCCTCCGCCACTTTGTTGACTTCTACCTCATCCTCCCCTGGTCCTGTCTTATCTCCTTCTCCTGCACCATCAAAGGCACCATCAGGCGTTTCTTTACAACAACCCACCATCTCTCAGACATTGGAGCGGCGGCAGAAATACACTGCTAACCACCCACACGCGCAAGCCTTGAACGCCAACATCGCTAAACTGCTGGCCCAGGAGATGTTGGCGTTCCGGCTTGTTGAAACTCCCGCCTTCCTGGACCTGATGGCAACTGCGGCACCTCGCTATGCCGTCCCTAGCCGTCACTACTTCTCCCGGTGTGCCGTCCCCGCCTTGCACCAGCACGTGTCACTCAACATCAGTACCATCTTTATGCTGATGACACCCAATTATACACATCTTCCCGTGACATCACCCCTGCACTCATTCAGAACACCAGTGACTGTCTCTCTGCTGTCTCTAATATCATGTCCTCGCTCTATCTGAAACTAAATCTCTCTAAGACTGAACTACTACTGTTTCCACCATCTAACAGATCTGTCCCTGATATATCCATTGCAGTCTCAGGCCTTACTATAACTCCTAGGCAGCATGCCCGCTGCCTTGGGGTCATATTTGACGCAGACCTTTCCTTCACCCCTCATATTGAATCACTCGCACGTTCATGTCACCTCCACCTCAAAAACATCTCCAGAATACGCCCTTTCCTTACCAGAGATACACTAAAGACACTTATTGTCTCTCTGATTCATTCTCGCCTTGACTACTGTAATTCCTTACTAATCGGTCTTCCCCTCACTAAACTCTCTCCTCTACAATCTATTCTGAATGCAGCGGCCAGGCTCATCTATCAGGCTAGACGCTACAGCGATGCCTCCGGTCTGTGCCAGTCGCTACATTGGCTGCCTATTCATTATAGAATAAAATATAAAGTTATTACTCTCATCCACAAGGCTCTCCATAATGCCGCACCTCCCTACATTTCTTCCCTCATCTCTGTCTACCGCCCAACCCGTGCTCTCCGCTCACTCAATGACCTAACACTTACATCCTCTATTATCAGAACCTCCCACGCTCGTATACAAGACTTCTCCCGAGCTGCACCTCTTCTCTGGAATGCTCTACCCCGGACAATCAGATTAACTCCCAACTTCTACAGTTTCAAACGCAAACTAAAGACGCATCTTTTCAGACAAGCCTATCACAATTCCTAATGCACAAAATTGTCTGAACACTGTATAAGCAATGCCGCCCCTGCTACCTCTTGTGTCACCCTCTCTACCTCATAGATTGTAAGCTCTTTTGAGCAGGGCCCTCAGTCCCATTGTGTGAAATGACGTTCTTTGTTATGTATGTCTGTATCTGAACCCTATAAATTGTACAGCGCTGCGGAATATGTTGGCGCTATATAAATAAAATGTATTATTATTATTATTATCAGGCGGGCCCTTAGTTCCGCGCTTTGCACAAAGGTCCACTTGACCACCGACGCGTGGACAAGTGCATGCGGACAGGGACGCTACATTTCACTGACGGCACACTGGGTGAATGTAGTTGAGGCTGGGACTGCTTCCCAAACTGGCCCGGTGTACCTCGTCTCCCCGCCTAACATTCCTGGCAGGGACACGAGAAGAACACCCCCCTCCTCCTCCTCCTCTACCGCCTCCTCCTCCGCCACCGCCTCCTCCTCCGCCACCGCCTCCTCCTCCGCTGTTAGATTGACCCCAGCTACGAGTTGGAAACGTTGCAGCACTGGCGTTGGTAGACGTCAGCAGGCTGTGCTGAAGCTGATCAGCTTGGGGGACAGACAGCACACTGCCTCCGAGGTGAGGGATGCCCTCCTCGATGAGACGGCAATATGGTTTGAGCCGCTGCACCTGGGCCCAGGCATGGTCGTTTGTGATAACGGCCGGAACCTGGTAGCAGCTCTGGAGCTTGCCGGACTCCAACATGTTCCATGTCTGGCCCACGTCTTCAACCTAGTGGTGCAACGTTTCCTAAAGAGCTACCCCAATGTTCCAGAGCTACTGGTGAAAGTGCGGCGCATGTGCGCCCACTTTCGCAAGTCGACAGTAGCCGCTGCTAGCTTAAAATCTCTCCAGCAACGCCTGCATGTGCCACAACACCGGCTTTTGTGCGACGTCCCCACACGCTGGAACTCAACGTTTCAGATGTTGAATAGAGTGGTTGAGCAGCAGAGACCTTTGATGGAATACCAGCTACAAAACCCTAGGGTGCCACAAAGTCAGCTGCCTCAGTTTCACATCCATGAGTGGCCATGGATGAGAGACCTTTGTGACATCCTACGGGTCTTTGAGGAGTCCACAAGGAGGGTGAGCTCTGAGGATGCGATGGTGAGCCTTACAATCCCGCTCTTGTGTGTTCTGAGAGAATCCCTGATTGACATCAGGGATAACTCAGATCACACAGAGGAGTTAGGGATAGCATCCGATCCGTCACAGCTGGAGAGTAGGTCCACACATCTGTCCGCTTCACTGCGTTTAATGGAGGAGGAGGAGGAGGAGGAGGAAGAAGAGTTGTCCGATGATGTGATGGTGATACAGGAGGCTTCCGGGCAACTTCGAATCGTCCCATTGTTGCAGCGCGGATGGGTAGACATGGAGGATGAGGAGGAAATGGAGATTGAACTTTCCGGTGGGGCCAGAGGAGTCATGCCAACTAACACTGTGGCAGACATGGCTGAGTTCATGTTGGGGTGCTTTACAACCGACAAGCGTATTGTCAAAATCATGGAGGACAACCAGTACTGGATCTTTGCTATCCTTGACCCCCGGTATAAAAACAACATCTCGTCTTTTATTCCGGTAGAGGGGAGGGCCAATCGCATCAATGCTTGCCACAGGCAATTGGTGCAGAATATGATGGAGATGTTTCCAGCATGTGACGTTGGCGGCAGGGAGGGCAGTTCCTCCAGTAGGCAACCAAGTTCTCACCGGTCCACACAAACGAGGGGCACACTGTCTAAGGTCTGGGACACCTTGATGGCACCCCCTCGCCAAAGTGCCGCCACGGAGGGTCCTAGTGTCACCAGGCGTGAGAAGTATAGGCGCATGTTGCGGGAATACCTTTCCGACCACAGCCCTGTCCTCTCCGACCCCTCTGCGCCCTACACGTATTGGGTGTCGAAGTTGGACCTGTGGCTTGAACTTGCCCTATATGCCTTGGAGGTGCTGTCCTGTCCTGCCGCCAGCGTCCTATCTGAGAGGGTGTTCAGTGCAGCCGGTGGCATCATCACTGACAAGCGCACCCGTCTGTCAGCTGAGAGTGCCGACCGGCTCACTTTGATAAAAATGAACCACCACTGGATAGAGCCTTCATTTTTGTGCCCACCTGTGTAAAGCACCCCAACATGAAACTCCATGTCTGTACTCAACCTCTCCAATTCCTCCGCATCCTCATACTCATCCACCATAAGCGTTGCACAATTCTGCTAATACTAGGCTCCCTCCAACATGATTTCCCCCAACTCTGCTGGTTAGAGGCTCCCTCCACCCTGATTTCCACCAACTCTGCTGGTTAGAGGCTCCCTCCACCCTGCTTTCCCACAACTCTGCTGGTTAGAGGCTCCTTCCACCATGAATTTGCCCAAACTGGGCTGTTTAGAGGCTCCCTCCACCATGAATTGGTCCAAACTGGGCTGGTTAGAGGCTCCCTCCACCATTAATTGGTCCAAACTGGGCTGGTTAGAGGCTCCCTCCACCATGAATTTGCCCAAACTGGGCTGTTTAGAGGCTCCCTCCACCATGAATTTGCCCAAACTGGGCTGTTTAGAGGCTCCCTCCACCATGAATTGGTCCAAACTGGGTTTTTTAGAGGCTCCCTCCACCATGAATTGGTCCAAACTGGGCTGGTTAGAGGCTCCCTCCACCATGAATTGGTCCAAACTGGGGTGGTTAGAGGCTCCCTCCACCATTAATTGGTCCAAACTGGGCTGGTTAGAGGCTCCCTCCACCATTAATTGGTCCAAACTGGGCTGGTTAGAGGCTCCCTCCACCATTAATTGGTCCAAACTGGGCTGGTTAGAGGCTCCCTCCACCATGAATTTGCCCAAACTGGGCTGTTTAGAGGCTCCCTCCACCATGAATTTGCCCAAACTGGGCTGGTTAGAGGCTCCCTCCACCATGAATTGGTCCAAACTGGGGTTTTTAGAGGCTCCCTCCACCATGAATTGGTCCAAACTTGGCTGTTTAGAGGCTCCCTCCACCATGAATTGGTCCAAACTGGGGTGGTTAGAGGCTCCCTCCACCATTAATTGGTCCAAACTGGGCTGGTTAGAGGCTCCCTCCACCATTAATTGGTCCAAACTGGGCTGGTTAGAGGCTCCCTCCACCATGAATTTGCCCAAACTGGGCTGTTTAGAGGCTCCCTCCACCATGAATTTGCCCAAACTGGGCTGGTTAGAGGCTCCCTCCACCATGAATTGGTCCAAACGGGTTTTTAGAGGCTCCCTTCACCATGAATTGGTCCAAACTTGGCTGTTTAGAGGCTCCCTCCACCATGAATTGGTCCAAACTGGGGTGGTTAGAGGCTCCCTCCACCATTAATTGGTCCAAACTGGGCTGGTTAGAGGCTCCCTCCACCATTAATTGGTCCAAACTGGGCTGGTTAGAGGCTCCCTCCACCATGAATTGGTCCAAACTGGGGTTTTTAGAGGCTCCCTCCACCATGAATTGGTCCAAACTTGGCTGTTTAGAGGCTCCCTCCACCATTAATTGGTCCAAACTGGGCTGGTTAGAGGCTCCCTCCACCATGAATTGGTCCAAACTGGGTTTTTTAGAGGCTCCCTCCACCATGAATTTGCCCAAACTGGGCTGTTTAGAGGCTCCCTCCACCATGAATTGGTCCAAACTGGGTTTTTTAGAGGCTCCCTCCACCATGAATTGGTCCAAACTGGGCTGGTTAGAGGCTCCCTCCACCATGAATTGGTCCAAACTGGGGTGGTTAGAGGCTCCCTCCACCATTAATTGGTCCAAACTGGGCTGGTTAGAGGCTCCCTCCACCATTAATTGGTCCAAACTGGGCTGGTTAGAGGCTCCCTCCACCATTAATTGGTCCAAACTGGGCTGGTTAGAGGCTCCCTCCACCATTAATTGGTCCAAACTGGGCTGGTTAGAGGCTCCCTCCACCATTAATTGGTCCAAACTGGGCTGGTTAGAGGCTCCCTCCACCATGAATTTGCCCAAACTGGGCTGTTTAGAGGCTCCCTCCACCATGAATTTGCCCAAACTGGGCTGGTTAGAGGCTCCCTCCACCATGAATTGGTCCAAACTGGGGTTTTTAGAGGCTCCCTCCACCATGAATTGGTCCAAACTTGGCTGTTTAGAGGCTCCCTCCACCATTAATTGGTCCAAACTGGGCTGGTTAGAGGCTCCCTCCACCATGAATTGGTCCAAACTGGGTTTTTTAGAGGCTCCCTCCACCATGAATTTGCCCAAACTGGGCTGTTTAGAGGCTCCCTCCACCATGAATTTGCCCAAACTGGGCTGTTTAGAGGCTCCCTCCACCATGAATTGGTCCAAACTGGGGTGGTTAGAGGCTCCCTCCACCATTAATTGGTCCAAACTGGGCTGGTTAGAGGCTCCCTCCACCATTAATTGGTCCAAACTGGGCTGGTTAGAGGCTCCCTCCACCATGAATTTGCCCAAACTGGGCTGTTTAGAGGCTCCCTCCACCATGAATTTGCCCAAACTGGGCTGGTTAGAGGCTCCCTCCACCATGAATTGGTCCAAACGGGTTTTTAGAGGCTCCCTTCACCATGAATTGGTCCAAACTTGGCTGTTTAGAGGCTCCCTCCACCATGAATTGGTCCAAACTGGGGTGGTTAGAGGCTCCCTCCACCATTAATTGGTCCAAACTGGGCTGGTTAGAGGCTCCCTCCACCATTAATTGGTCCAAACTGGGCTGGTTAGAGGCTCCCTCCACCATGAATTGGTCCAAACTGGGGTTTTTAGAGGCTCCCTCCACCATGAATTGGTCCAAACTTGGCTGTTTAGAGGCTCCCTCCACCATTAATTGGTCCAAACTGGGCTGGTTAGAGGCTCCCTCCACCATGAATTGGTCCAAACTGGGTTTTTTAGAGGCTCCCTCCACCATGAATTTGCCCAAACTGGGCTGTTTAGAGGCTCCCTCCACCATGAATTGGTCCAAACTGGGTTTTTTAGAGGCTCCCTCCACCATGAATTGGTCCAAACTGGGCTGGTTAGAGGCTCCCTCCACCATGAATTGGTCCAAACTGGGGTAATTAGAGGCTCCCTCCACCATTAATTGGTCCAAACTGGGCTGGTTAGAGGCTCCCTCCACCATTAATTGGTCCAAACTGGGCTGGTTAGAGGCTCCCTCCACCATTAATTGGTCCAAACTGGGCTGGTTAGAGGCTCCCTCCACCATTAATTGGTCCAAACTGGGCTGGTTAGAGGCTCCCTCCACCATTAATTGGTCCAAACTGGGCTGGTTAGAGGCTCCCTCCACCATGAATTTGCCCAAACTGGGCTGTTTAGAGGCTCCCTCCACCATGAATTTGCCCAAACTGGGCTGGTTAGAGGCTCCCTCCACCATGAATTGGTCCAAACTGGGGTTTTTAGAGGCTCCCTCCACCATGAATTGGTCCAAACTTGGCTGTTTAGAGGCTCCCTCCACCATTAATTGGTCCAAACTGGGCTGGTTAGAGGCTCCCTCCACCATGAATTGGTCCAAACTGGGTTTTTTAGAGGCTCCCTCCACCATGAATTTGCCCAAACTGGGCTGTTTAGAGGCTCCCTCCACCATGAATTTGCCCAAACTGGGCTGGTTAGAGGCTCCCTCCACCATGAATTGGTCCAAACTGGGGTTTTTAGAGGCTCCCTCCACCATGAATTGGTCCAAACTTGGCTGTTTAGAGGCTCCCTCCACCATGAATTGGTCCAAACTGGGGTGGTTAGAGGCTCCCTCCACCATTAATTGGTCCAAACTGGGCTGGTTAGAGGCTCCCTCCACCATTAATTGGTCCAAACTGGGCTGGTTAGAGGCTCCCTCCACCATGAATTGGTCCAAACTGGGTTTTTTAGAGGCTCCCTCCACCATGAATTTGCCCAAACTGGGCTGTTTAGAGGCTCCCTCCACCATGAATTGGTCCAAACTGGGCTGGTTAGAGGCTCCCTCCACCATGAATTTCCCAAAACTTGGCTGTTTAGAGGCTCCCTCCACCATTAATTGGTCCAAACTGGGCTGGTTAGAGGCTCCCTCCACCATGAATTGGTCCAAACTGGGGTTTTTAGAGGCTCCCTCCACCATGAATTGGTCCAAACTTGGCTGTTTAGAGGCTCCCTCCACCATGAATTGGTCCAAACTGGGGTGGTTAGAGGCTCCCTCCACCATTAATTGGTCCAAACTGGGCTGGTTAGAGGCTCCCTCCACCATTAATTGGTCCAAACTGGGCTTGTTAGAGGCTCCCTCCACCATGAATTTGCCCAAACTGGGCTGTTTAGAGGCTCCCTCCACCATGAATTTGCCCAAACTGGGCTGGTTAGAGGCTCCCTCCACCATGAATTGGTCCAAACGGGTTTTTAGAGGCTCCCTTCACCATGAATTGGTCCAAACTTGGCTGTTTAGAGGCTCCCTCCACCATGAATTGGTCCAAACTGGGTTTTTTAGAGGCTCCCTCCACCATGAATTTGCCCAAACTGGGCTGTTTAGAGGCTCCCTCCACCATGAATTTGCCCAAACTGGGCTGGTTAGAGGCTCCCTCCACCATGAATTGGTCCAAACTGGGGTTTTTAGAGGCTCCCTCCACCATGAATTGGTCCAAACTTGGCTGTTTAGAGGCTCCCTCCACCATGAATTGGTCCAAACTGGGGTGGTTAGAGGCTCCCTCCACCATTAATTGGTCCAAACTGGGCTGGTTAGAGGCTCCCTCCACCATTAATTGGTCCAAACTGGGCTGGTTAGAGGCTCCCTCCACCATGAATTGGTCCAAACTGGGTTTTTTAGAGGCTCCCTCCACCATGAATTTGCCCAAACTGGGCTGTTTAGAGGCTCCCTCCACCATGAATTGGTCCAAACTGGGCTGGTTAGAGGCTCCCTCCACCATGAATTTCCCAAAACTTGGCTGTTTAGAGGCTCCCTCCACCATTAATTGGTCCAAACTGGGCTGGTTAGAGGCTCCCTCCACCATGAATTGGTCCAAACTGGGGTTTTTAGAGGCTCCCTCCACCATGAATTGGTCCAAACTTGGCTGTTTAGAGGCTCCCTCCACCATGAATTGGTCCAAACTGGGGTGGTTAGAGGCTCCCTCCACCATTAATTGGTCCAAACTGGGCTGGTTAGAGGCTCCCTCCACCATTAATTGGTCCAAACTGGGCTGGTTAGAGGCTCCCTCCACCATGAATTTGCCCAAACTGGGCTGTTTAGAGGCTCCCTCCACCATGAATTTGCCCAAACTGGGCTGGTTAGAGGCTCCCTCCACCATGAATTGGTCCAAACGGGTTTTTAGAGGCTCCCTTCACCATGAATTGGTCCAAACTTGGCTGTTTAGAGGCTCCCTCCACCATGAATTGGTCCAAACTGGGGTGGTTAGAGGCTCCCTCCACCATTAATTGGTCCAAACTGGGCTGGTTAGAGGCTCCCTCCACCATTAATTGGTCCAAACTGGGCTGATTAGAGGCTCCCTCCACCATGAATTGGTCCAAACTGGGGTTTTTAGAGGCTCCCTCCACCATGAATTGGTCCAAACTTGGCTGTTTAGAGGCTCCCTCCACCATTAATTGGTCCAAACTGGGCTGGTTAGAGGCTCCCTCCACCATGAATTGGTCCAAACTGGGTTTTTTAGAGGCTCCCTCCACCATGAATTTGCCCAAACTGGGCTGTTTAGAGGCTCCCTCCACCATGAATTGGTCCAAACTGGGTTTTTTAGAGGCTCCCTCCACCATGAATTGGTCCAAACTGGGCTGGTTAGAGGCTCCCTCCACCATGAATTGGTCCAAACTGGGGTTTTTAGAGGCTCCCTCCACCATGAATTGGTCCAAACTTGGCTGTTTAGAGGCTCCCTCCACCATGAATTGGTCCAAACTGGGGTGGTTAGAGGCTCCCTCCACCATTAATTGGTCCAAACTGGGCTGGTTAGAGGCTCCCTCCACCATTAATTGGTCCAAACTGGGCTGGTTAGAGGCTCCCTCCACCATGAATTTGCCCAAACTGGGCTGTTTAGAGGCTCCCTCCACCATGAATTTGCCCAAACTGGGCTGGTTAGAGGCTCCCTCCACCATGAATTGGTCCAAACGGGTTTTTAGAGGCTCCCTTCACCATGAATTGGTCCAAACTTGGCTGTTTAGAGGCTCCCTCCACCATGAATTGGTCCAAACTGGGGTGGTTAGAGGCTCCCTCCACCATTAATTGGTCCAAACTGGGCTGGTTAGAGGCTCCCTCCACCATTAATTGGTCCAAACTGGGCTGGTTAGAGGCTCCCTCCACCATGAATTGGTCCAAACTGGGGTTTTTAGAGGCTCCCTCCACCATGAATTGGTCCAAACTTGGCTGTTTAGAGGCTCCCTCCACCATTAATTGGTCCAAACTGGGCTGGTTAGAGGCTCCCTCCACCATGAATTGGTCCAAACTGGGTTTTTTAGAGGCTCCCTCCACCATGAATTTGCCCAAACTGGGCTGTTTAGAGGCTCCCTCCACCATGAATTGGTCCAAACTGGGTTTTTTAGAGGCTCCCTCCACCATGAATTGGTCCAAACTGGGCTGGTTAGAGGCTCCCTCCACCATGAATTGGTCCAAACTGGGGTGGTTAGAGGCTCCCTCCACCATGAATTGGTCCAAACTGGGCTGGTTAGAGGCTCCCTCCACCATTAATTGGTCCAAACTGGGCTGGTTAGAGGCTCCCTCCACCATTAATTGGTCCAAACTGGGCTGGTTAGAGGCTCCCTCCACCATGAATTTGCCCAAACTGGGCTGTTTAGAGGCTCCCTCCACCATGAATTTGCCCAAACTGGGCTGGTTAGAGGCTCCCTCCACCATGAATTGGTCCAAACTGGGGTTTTTAGAGGCTCCCTCCACCATGAATTGGTCCAAACTTGGCTGTTTAGAGGCTCCCTCCACCATTAATTGGTCCAAACTGGGCTGGTTAGAGGCTCCCTCCACCATGAATTGGTCCAAACTGGGTTTTTTAGAGGCTCCCTCCACCATGAATTTGCCCAAACTGGGCTGTTTAGAGGCTCCCTCCACCATGAATTGGTCTAAACTGGGGTGGTTAGAGGCTCCCTCCACCATTAATTGGTCCAAACTGGGCTGGTTAGAGGCTCCCTCCACCATTAATTGGTCCAAACTGGGCTGGTTAGAGGCTCCCTCCACCATGAATTTGCCCAAACTGGGCTGGTTAGAGGCTCCCTCCACCATGAATTGGTCCAAACTGGGTTTTTTAGAGGCTCCCTCCACCATGAATTGGTCCAAACTGGGTTTTTTAGAGGCTCCCTCCACCATGAATTTGCCCAAACTGGGCTGGTTAGAGGCTCCCTCCACCATGAATTGGTCCAAACTGGGGTTTTTAGAGGCTCCCTCCACCATGAATTTGCCCAAACTCTGCTGGTTAGAGGCTCAATCCACCCTGATTTTCAAAACAAATGTTGGTGCCAACCTCAACTTACTACAAGGGCCAAATTCACTGCTGGTGACAAGCTCTCCTCACTGCAAGTGCCAAATACACATGTTTCAAGGTGTTTTCCTACTGTCAGAGAGGTGGTATTGAGTGTGTAAAGTGTGTAGTTGTTAGGCTGTGATGTTGGGGTAATAGAGGGTCTTTGGTGTGTTAGATGCCCCCAGACATGCTTCCCCTGCTGTCCCAGTGTCATTCCAGAGGTGTTGGCATCATTTCCTGGGGTGTCATAGTGGACTTGGTGACCCTCCAGACACGGATTTGGGTTTCCCCCTTAACGAGTATCTGTTCCCCATAGACTATAATGGGGTTCGAAACCCGTTCGAACACACGAACATTGAGCGGCTGTTCGAATCGAATTTCGAACCTCGAACATTTTAGTGTTCGCTCATCTCTACTGATCACCAGTCTGTTCCCAAAGGTTTGGATAGGGCTGAACTGTGAAGAATCATCCATGCAAAAAAAGTTACAACTACAGAGCAGTAAAGTAATTATGGACAACAAGTTCTCCTTACACCTTCCTACAATCCTTAAATTTTATTAATCTCTGTCCTTTACATCACATTTCAGTCTCCTGAGAGACTGTCAAAAATTGCCAATGCTGACTGTATTTCAAGTCATCATGGCGGGGTATTGGGTAAAGTTTTCAATCAGCAATAATCACGCCTCGGATAAACCTCATGGGCTATGATACTGCCACTGCGCAAAGCTAAAGATACATTGATGAGGTCTGGAGCACCTTATACAGGGTAGTCAGTAAGCCTAAGGAGACACCAGCAGACAGGAAATACAGAGCAGGGGATTCTGGGAGTGAATATGCTAATAGCTCATTCAGTCACAGTAGGCAGGCTGTAAGGACTGAATCCTTACTTATATTACTGTCCCTCTTGTCCACATTGACCTCTGTATATAGCAGTATTTTCCCCATAGAGGTGTCTGTTACTTATAGATTATATCAGAAGCTTTATCAGAATAATGATGTGTTGCAGGGTGTGATGTCTGGTGCAGGATCTCTGCCTTTACTCTATATTGTCCCTCTCTCCTACTTGTTGTTATGGTTCTGTGTGTATATATAAAAATAATAACACAACCAGAACCACTAAGCTGTAGAGCACTGCGGCGAGGTCCACAGGCCCGGATGGGCAGCCGTATGTCTGAATTATGTACCACCAGTTGAACTGCACTGGCAGTGATGTTGTGCAAAACAAATGTGAACAGGTGGCAACAGAGTCTCTCCAGTTAACATCACTGGGGAGCGTGCCAATGTATAGCAGTTGAGCAAATGAAGCTTTGTCAGAAGCCCCTGCTATTTACAGCAGGAGAACCAGGCCTTAGCCTGTGCTTCACTCTACTGCAAACACAAGACTGCCAGGGGTTAACTTCACTCCTGGTTAGCCACATAACAAACTCCTTAAACTGCAATGAGATACAAAGCAGTTGGACTAGGAATGGGTTGACTGGTTCCAAAGGGCAGAGCCAAGGAATACTAGCTGGATCCCTACTCAGCTCCTAGAATTGACTGGAACCTGGCCCTAACCTCCTGTCTCAACATATATTAAGCAAAGTGTGAGCACCAGGTGGGCGTCGGCTCACACTATTTAAAGGCAAGTCCCCGCCCAACAGGGGCGGTGGCATAACATCACTGATCATGCTCAGTATGGCCAAACTGGGACTTAGCCTCAGAGCGGCTCCAAAATGTCTGAGCATGCTCAGTAGGGAGAGAATGGCAGCCTCTGAGCGGCTCCAAAATGTCTGAGCATGCTCAGTGGGCCGAAAACTGGACTTAGACTCCAGACATCTTATTGCACAACGCCGAGGGTGAGGTTCAGATTGGCCCGCAGGTGGCTCTCTGCGCTGGACGGGAAGCCTTCGGGACCCAATCCTAACACTTGTATATGTGGTTTATATACTGTACTGTGTTCCATCCTACACTGTGTTACTGTACAATGTATGTTTGCAATTTAACATTTAAAGGTGGACCCCATGAAAATTTGTGGGGTCCGCCAGTAAGCATTGTTTTAGGACTTCAGCTAGCCCAGCATAGGTATGAATCTAGCCATAGACAAAGTTAGATTACTGGCAATGAAAATGTTAACTGTGCAGGCAGTGGTGTAACTAGGAATGGCGGGGGCCCCGTGGCGAACTTTTGACATGGGCTTCCTGACCGACACCGAAGAGCTTGACCGACCGCCCCCCTCCCCTCCACGCCGCATTCCTGTGCGCTCTATTATACCCCATTGTGGCCCCTGCACACAGTATTATGCCCCATAATGAACACCCATGAACTATTATTATACTCTGGGGTATTTTCAGACCCCAGAGTATAATAATCGGAGACCGAGGGGAGATACAGACATAAAAAAAAAAAGTTACTTATCTGTCTCCGGCTCCGCTGCAGTCTTTGGCGGTGTTGGCCATCTTTAATAACGCACAGATGTCACATGACATTTCATGCCCTCCCTCCATCTGCCACCAGTTTCATGCACCCCTCATCTCTACCCCCATTTTCATGTCCTCCCCTCCATCTCGGCCCCTAGGTTACTGTTGCTCCTCAATTGCTCCACACCACACATACATACACACTCAAACACAGACACACACACACACTCTCCATTCTGCATCTCACATCCCCCTCCCCTTCAGTACAATACAATATAATATACAGAGCGCCCCCTGACTACTATTAGACAGTCATTAGTAACAGCAATTGCAGGCAAGTCTGAATACAAACAATGTGTAGAGTACTGATCCATCTACTGACACTGACCTCCCCCTCCTCCTAATACACAGATATCAGGACACTGTCCTCTCCCCTCCTCCAGACCACACATACATACAGACACACACACACTCTCCATTTTGCATCTCACATTCCCCTCCCCTTCAGTACCTAACAGCACATTTATACTCTTCATCTCTTGCAGGACTGCACGGGCTATAAAGACACGCCCACCTAGTTATGTGACGGCTGACGTCACACAAGGTCCTTCATCTACAGGTCCTACAAGCTTTCCTCCGATCTTATCACAGTTACAACAGTTTGTCTGTGATAAGAGCGAGGGTAGCAGGGGTAGCTGTCACCGGGCCCCTAATGTCCCGGGCCCTGTGCCAGCTGCCTCTGCTGCTATTATTATTATTATTTATTTATATAGCACCATTAATTCCATGGTGCTTTACATTTGCTGCTATGGTGGTAGTTACGCCACTGTGTCTTGGCCTGGAGACTTGGTTGTTTGTATGAGAGGGGTAAGTTCACACAGCAGAGAATGAAGAGGACCAGTCATGGTCTACCTGCGATGGATACCAGTTTAGATGATTGGCAATGAAAGGGTTAACCATGCGGGATATTACAGCACGACATGGATGTGTTGTGGACGAGTCGTGGCTTTCTGCTGCTGTTTAGGCCTAGAGATGAATGGGGAGTCTCAGGCCGCAGAATCCACAACAAGATCGAGCAGGACGCTTATTTTTTCAGTGTCTTGCTGCAATCTGTAGAATTCGCAACAAATTCCTCCATGTGAACTTGCCCTTAGTCTTCCCAGTCTAGACCTTATAGAATTGTTTTGTATCATAGAGAAGGTAGCGTACTAGTGGAGAGACTTTTCTATTCTTCTTTTTGCCAGTAATATTTTGTTTTTAACATGTTTGCTTAATTTTATTAAAAACTTGCGCCTGAACAGGGACTTGAACCCTGGACCCTCAGATTAAAAGTCTGATGCTCTACCGACTGAGCTATCCGGGCTCTGTACATGGCTCCTCTACTAAAGATTCACTGGTGGAGCCACCTACTGTCTGACTCTATTATACTCCATTTATGTAGTGTCCATGTCTTGTGCTATCCATGTTCACTGACCAGACATGACATTAACCCCTTAAACCACATAGATTTTCTGATTTTGTGTTTCGTTTGTTTTCTTCTACACTCTCCATTTTTTTGATTTTTCTGTTCAGAGTCATGTGACAGCTGGCACCCTCAACTTAATTTTTAGTTACACACCCTTTGTAAAAAAATAAATCAATCGCTTCCTACAAATCTCAACAAACTTCTTACACCTCTCAACTGGAATTTTGGACCCTTCTTTCGAAAACTGTTCCAGGTCTCTCATATTTGGGGGGCACCTTCTCTTTTCCCAACAGCAATTTTAAAGAGATTCTACCATTAAAAACCTTTTTTTTCTTGTTGACACGACGGAATAGCCTTAAGAAAGGCTATTCTTCTCCTACCTTTAGAGGTCTTTTCTGCCCCGCCGTTCGGTTAAAATCCCGTTTTTGCGGATATGCAATTGAGTTCTCTCGCAGCACTGGGGGCGGGCCCCAGCACTCAAACAGCACTGGGGGGTGTTGCCAATGCTGCGAGAGAACTCTCCAGCTCCGCCTCCATCTTCTTCCGGAACGGGGTCTTCATACGTCTTCATCAGGGGGTTGGCTTCAAATTTTTAGGCCTCGGGCAAAGCCGACTGCGTGTGCCCACCAGACACAAGAAAATGGCCGCTTTCCACAGTTGTTCAATGTGATTTAGAGCCGGACTCATTGCTGACACCTCGATCTCTCCAGCTCTTTGTTTCCATCTATTTCTGGAGGCTTTTTTGAAGTATGTTTGGTAATCTTCAGATTTCATGATGCCTTGCACACAGTCAGGGCACCCAGTGCCAGAGGCAGCAAAGCAACCCCAAAACCTCTTTGACCCTCCACCATATGTGACATTTGGTGTTGGGTTCTTTTCTTTGCTGGCCTCATTCTGTTTTCAGTAAACAGTAGAATGATGTGCTTTACCAAAAAGCTCTATCTTGGTCTTATCTGGCCACAACATTTTCCCAGAACGAAATTGACTTACTCACGTGCATTTTGGCAAACCGCAGTCTAGTTTCTGTTGTTTTTTTTCCTTTTTTAAATGTCTCTGTGTCAGCAGTTGGGTCCTCCTGGATTGTGCCAACTTCTTTCCTTTATTATCTATTTTCAGGTGTGATTTTTATATTGCCCACACCTGTTACTTGCCACAGGTTAGATTTAATGTGCATCACATACTTGAAACAAAGTTACTTATCCACAATTTTGAAAAGGTGGCAACAATTTTGTCCAGCCCATTTTTGGATTTTTGAGTGAAATTATGTCCAATTTGTCTTTTTTTCTCAGTTTTTTTTTCTGTACGTCATTTTTTTTGTATGTCATGTGTTGCTAATGGGTAATAAATAGAGATAAGCGAACACTGTTCGGATCAGCCGATCTGAACAGCACGCTCCCATAGAAATGAATGGAAGCAGACTTTGCCGGCGGCCGGCCGCTTAACCCCCGCGTGCCGGCCGCTTCCATTCATTTCTATGGGAGCGTGCTGTGAGCGTGCTGTTCCGAACAGTGTTTGCTCATCTCTAGTAATAAACAGACGGGTAAAGCGAATATTACTAACTCATAACAAGGGGTGGGGTATATTAGGCAGCATTTGAAAGGTCAACAAATGGGCAATGGGTGAACTGCTGGCCAGGTCAATGGCACCCAAAGCTCTTTGATGTCATGGAGGGAAAGCACTAATGTAGTACAAAACTGCTGAAAAAGTTCCTGCTGGCTATAATAGAAAGGTGTCATAATACACAGAGGGTCACAGCTTGCGGTATATGGAGGTGAGTAATATCAGACCGGTCAGAGTGACCCTGCCATTCAACTGCCCTTATTTTTTTCGGCATCCTGCTGCAATCTATGTCTCCCATTGAAACAATGGGAATCTGTGAAATCCCCACCGCAAATTCCTCCCCCTAAATCTTGCCAATCTAGACCTTTTGGAATTGTTTCATATCTTTTTGCTATAGAGAATGCAATGTACTATGAGGAGAGCAGATGGACTTTTCCAGTCTTCATTTTGCCAGTAACACTTTGGTTTTCACACCTTTACTTAATTTTATTAAAATCTTGCGCCCGAACAGGGACTTGAACCCTGGACCCTCAGATTAAAAGTCTGATGCTCTACCGACTGAGCTATCCGGGCTCTGTACATAGTGCTGAGCTAATGATTCACTGGTGGAGCCACCTACTGTCTGACTCTGTATTTACTCTGTTGACGTAGTGTCCATGTCTTCTACTATCCACTTTCACTGACCAGACATAGCATTAACCCCTTAAGTCAAATTGATTTTCTGATTTTGCTTTTTGTTTTTTCCCTCTCCACCCTCCGAAAGCTAGAACTTATTTTTTACAGGACAAATTGTACTATCTAGTAATACTATTTAATTTTCCATTTGCTGGACTGAGAATCTGGAACCAAATTTAGAATAGAGCAAAATTGGAATAAAATTAAAAAAATTGGACAATTTTAAAACAAATTTTTTTACGTCATTCAGCATGCAGTAAAAATGACACATGACTTATATTCTGTGCGGTGGAACAATCACGGTAATCCCAAATTTATAAAGTTTTTATTTACAAAAATTCAAAAATGTTAAACTTTCTTTCCATTACCATGTTATGACATCTGTAAGTTTTATATATTTCCATGCTATATAGATGTCTCAGTTGCAATTGACCAAGACATCTAAAGGTTGTAGGCACCAACCACAGCTGGCCATGATAGAAAAGTGTCCTAATACACAGGGGATCCCAGCTTGCTGTGTATGGAGGTGAGTAACATCAGACCGGTCAGAGCGCCCATGCTGATCCCTGTCCAAAGTGCCTACAATGGACACGTGAACCTCAGAACAGGAGAATGGAGCAATAGAAGAAGTAGGGTAGGTGGGTGCGATTCATCTCAAGAATGACTTTGTCAGTAAAAACTATCTTCGATACTTTGTGAACAGATCAAACTGCTCTATTGGAAAACAGTCTTAGGACAAGTTCACATCTGCGCTGCAGAGACCAACGAAAATACGAGGAGATAAAAGTCCTGCACAGAGAGCTGTTGTAGCGGTCCAACTAGCCCAGCGCAGGCGTGAACTTAGCCTTAGACAAAATTAGATAGTTGTCAATGAAAGGGTTAACTGTGTCAGAATCCACAGTAAGGCCGGGGCCCCACGGACCGTAAACGCTGCAATTTGCCTGGAAAAATCGCAGCGTTGTACAGTGCAGGCAAAGTCCCCACTTTGTGGAAAAGATTGCAGTGCGGACATGCTGTGATTTGCAAAGCCATTGCAGCTTTGCAAGTCGCAGCATGTCAATTATATCTACGGAAACACCGGCGGCTTTCCCGTATATATAATGTTAAGCGAAAATCCGCAGAGGAAAACTCTGTGAACTTTCTCTTAAAAGCGCTGTGGAAAGAACCACAATGCGTTCACGCCGCGGTTCTTCCCGCAGTGCTTTAGTGCTGCGGATACGGCCCGCGTGGTCTAAGCCTAAGGGTGAGTTCACATGGAGTATTTTTGGACCGGATTTTGATGCGGAGGCTGCCTCAGCGTCGGTCCAAAAAATGGCTAGCCGTGACTGGATGTCGGTGCACTGCATCCACATCAAGATAGGGCACCTCACTTTCTCCGCGAGCAGCAAAAAAACACTAGTGGAAAAGAGTAGTGAACGACTGCCATTAAGGTCAATGGGAGGCGTTTTTTGGAGCCGAATTCTGAGGCGGATTCCACTTCGAAATCCGGACCAAAAAAACCCATGTGAATTCAGCCTACGACCAGGCAGGACGCTTACTTTTTCAGGGGTAGTATCTATGGCAAATTCTGCCACACCATCTCGCCCTTAGTCTCCACAATCTAGAACATGGAGGAGCGCAGAGCAGACATTACAGTCTTTATTGTGTCAGTGATATTTTGTTTATAACATGTTTGCTTAATTTTATTAAAAACTTGCGCCCGAACAGGGACTTGAACCCTGGACCCTCAGATTAAAAGTCTGATGCTCTACCGACTGAGCTATCCGGGCTCTATAGAGTTGGCTGAGACAATGCTTCACTGGTGGAGCCACCTACTGTCTGACTCTGTATTTACTCTCTACATGTAGTGTCAGTGTCTTGTACTATCCATGTTCACTGAGCAGACATAGCATTAACCCCTTATGTAACATTGATTTTGATTTTTCATTTTGTCCATCTCCATTTTCCACAGGCTATAACTTTAATTATTTTTTAGTTCATTTTTTTTATGCGAGGGCTTATTTTCTGCAGGATGTGTTGTGCTATATAGCGGCATTAATTCATTTCCATTCGCTGGAATGGGAAGCTCGAATAAATTTTATCTACGGAGACGCCGGTAGTTTCCCTATAGATATAACTGAAGCAGAAAGTCCACAGAAAAAACTTCTGCAAACTTTTTGTGCGCGATGCGTTGCCGCTATAGGTTTTCCCGCAGCGCTTTTTTGCTGAGAGACGCCAGGAGACGCTGGGTTCACACCAACATCTGGACTCAGTTATCAGGTTTCCGTCTTCTGCTTGCAGAAGACAGAAACCTGTCATGCCAAGTCTGGCCGTGAAACCTGCAGAACGGAGTCCTGGACGCAGATGTGAACGAGCCCTTAGTAACATAAGACCGGTCAGAGTGCCCATGCCGAACCCTATCCCCTGCCAAAAGTGCCTACAATGGACACGTGAGTCTCAGAATTGGAGCATGGAGCAATACAAGAAGTCAAATTCCTCCATGTGAACTTACCCTTAGTCTTCACCATCTAGATCTTTTGGAATTGTTCCTCTATATAGAATGCAGTGTACAGTGAAGATCAGATGGACTATACAGGCTATAACTTTAATTATTTTTTAGTTCATTTTTTTTATGCGAGGGCTTATTTTCTGCAGGATGTGTTGTGCTATATAGCGGCATTAATTCATTTCCATTCGCTGGAATGGGAAGCTCGAATAAATTTTATCTACGGAGACGCCGGTAGTTTCCCTATAGATATAACTGAAGCAGAAAGTCCACAGAAAAAACTGCTTGCAGTCTTCATTTTGCCAGTAATATTTAGTTTTTCATGTTTGCTTAATTTTATTAAAAACGTGCGCCCGAACAGGGACTTGAACCCTGGACCCTCAGATTAAAAGTCTGATGCTCTACCGACTGAGCTATCCGGGCTCTGTACATAGTATTGAGCTAATGACGCACTGGTGGAGCCACCTACTGTCCGACTGCTATTACTTTGTTTATGTAGCTAAACTTCTTCTATCGTACATGGGAAGAATATGCAAATCTGACTTCCATGATGTAATTAGGATGCCAGTGCAGGACGCTTAGTTTTTCAGGGGTAGTATCTATGGCAAATTCCACCACGCCAACTCGCCCTTAGTCTCCACACTCTAGAACATGGAGGAGCGCAGAGCAGACATTACAGTCTTCATTGTGTCTGTGATATTCATTTTTTAACATGTTTGCTTAATTTTATTAAAAACTTACGCCCGAACAGGGACTTGAACCCTGGACCCTCAGATTAAAAGTCTGATGCTCTACCGACTGAGCTATCCGGGCTCTACAGAGACTGCTGAGACAATACTTCACTGGTGGAGCCACCTACTGACTCTGAATTTACGCTCTATATGTAGTGTCAAAACTTTAAAAATTTTTGCTCTCTTTCCATTACTAGAGATGAGCGAACAGTAAAATATTCGATATTCGTTTCGAATAGCCCCTCAATATTCGACTATTCGAACGAATATCGAACCCCTTTATAGTCTATGGGAAAAAAATGCTTTGTTTCAGGGTATCCCACCATTCGACTCAGGAGAGTCACCAAGTCCACTATGACACCTCAGCAAATGATGCCAACACCTCTGCAATGCAAATGGGACAGCAGGGGAAGCATGTCTGGGGGCATCTAACATGCCCAAGTCACTGTATTATGTCAGGATCTCTGTCAGCTTGCAATATGCGGGAACTGAATTTTTCCCATAGGAATGCATTGACCAACGTTAATTGGCCGAATGCCATACAGAGTACAGCATTCGGCCAATCGACGCTGGTCAATGCATTCCTATGCGGAGATGTAGCAGTGCTGGCCGTGCGCTCAGCTCGGCTACTCTGGAGATGCAGCCAAGCTCAGCGCACGGCCAGCACTGCTACACCGGAGAACCGCTGAACCCTGCTGCACACTCAGCTCTGCTGCATCAGACATAAATAGCATTATACATTAATAGTTCAGACATTTTCAAATGTGAGGATATCTCACTTATTTATGTTAATTGTGGGTTTTTTGTTTTTTTTTTTTAAATCATTGCGGTTTTGGAAATCGCACCATGTCAATTTTGTCGACGGAGATGCCAGAAGTCTCTCTATAGATATAACTGAAGCAGAATCCTGCATAGGAAAACTTTGCAAACTTTTTGTGCAAAGCGCTGCGGAAAGATCTGCGATGCGTTGCCGCCACCACTTTTCCCGCAGCACTTTTTTGCTGCGAGACGCCAGGTGAGTAACATCAGACCAGTCAGAGTGCCCATGCCGAACCCTGTCCACTGCCAAAAGTGCCTACAATGGACACGTCAGTCTCACAATTGGAGCATGGAGCAATACAAGAAGTCAAATTCTTCCATGTGAACTTACCCTTAGTCTCACCATCTAGATCTTTTGGAATTGTTTTGTACCGTTCCGCTATATAGAATGCAGTGTACAGTGAAGAGCAGATGGACTATTACAGTCTTCATTTTGTCAGTAATATTTAGTTTTTCACGTTTGCTTTATTTTATTAAAAATTTGCGCCCGAACAGGGACTTGAACCCTGGACCCTCAGATTAAAAGTCTGATGCTCTACCGACTGAGCTATCCGGGCTCTGTACACAATGTGCACTAATAACTCACTGGTGGAGCCACCTACTATCCAACTGCTATTACTCTGGATATGCAATGTCAATGTCTTCTAAAACACAAAAACCTTTCTTACCGTCACCATATTGTGGCAGCCGTAACTTTTTTATATTTCCATGTACGTTGCTGTCTAAGGGCTCTTTTTTAGTGGGACAAGTTGTAGTTTTATTAATAACACTTTGTGAATTGTCTGACGCTTTGATCGCCATTTGTTATATGTTTTGTGGCATGGAAAAAAAACTAAAGAAAATTGCCATACTTGCTATATACAGTAGATGCCTCAATTGTAATTGACCAAGGCATCTAAAGGGTTGACAGCTGTGATCGGGCAGGTCTTGGCTGTATTATGGATATAGAGAGGGTTCAGTGCCATGTGTTGTAAAGGGTTAAAACCACAGACAGGTGAAGGGAATACCACTAGCTCATGACAATGGTGCAGTGCGGGAATACAACATACAGCAAGTGAAAGGTCAGTTCTAGAGGATGAAGTGTTTGAAGCTGGAAATATCGGCAACAGGTGAACTGCATTCAGGGTCAATGACACCCAAAGCATTTTGATGCTATGTACGGTGAAGACTAGCCCATCTAATCCATTACCAGTGAAGAGCAAATGTAGTACAAAACTGCTGAAATAGTTTCTGCTGGCCATGACAGAAAGGTCCGAATACACAGGGGATCCTAGCTTGCTGCGTATGGAGGTGAGTAACATCAATCCGGTCAGAGCGACCATGCTGATCCCTGTCCACTGCCAAAAGTGCAATCACCTATCACTAGCACTAGGTTCACAATAGCGTTTAGGTTTTCGTCCTTTGCTTCGGGTTTGCTTGTTGACCTGAAAGATGGAAACCCTATCTGTTTAAAAAGCGGTTACACATGAAAACTATAATGGGGTTCGTCAGGTTGCTGCCGAAAACCACTGAGAGAAAAAGTCTGCTTGCAAGACTTTTCTCTCCGTCAACTTTAAGTGGAATGGAGGACGGAGACTCAAACGCAGGTTGGAAAGCATAACCTGCCTGTATTTGATTACATCTGACTAAGCTCTGTTGTAATTCTCCTACTCCTGGGTGTAATGCAAGCTTTGTAGCCCTCTGTATCATGCTGTGACGAATCACACATCCATCCACACTTCCTCCATCACTGAAATGCCTCATGTTCAAGCCTATAGCACATTATATAGTGTATATGACACCAGTACTATAACGTGTCCTCCTACCACTGACTATTGACAGGTGGAGAAGACCAAGCAGTGGGACAATAAGTTAAAGGGGTATTCCCACGTCGCATACTCACCAGTCTTCGTTGCTGTAAATTCTTCTTTCTTCCGGCTTTGTTGCATCATTGGTGGGCGGGGTTTACATATGCAAAGCCAGCGGCGAGATGCCGTTGGCCCTGCGTGCACGCTCATAGCTAGTGAGACCAGTGTAGCCTTCACAGTGCGACTACAGACCCGGCATCCGCTGTAATAGAGAGGCGGATGCCGGGGAGTGTAGACGCCGACATGGTCTGTATTGGCGGTCCCTTCCCCCAAAGGGTAAACTACCCCCCCTCCTCCAGGCTCCCTCCCCCCAAAGGGTAAACTACCCCCCCTCCAGGTTCCCTCCCCCCAAAGGGTAAACTATCCCCCTCCTCCAGGCTCCCTCCCCCCCAAAGGGTAAACTACCCCCCCTCAAGGCTCCATCCCCCCCAAAGGGTAAACTACCCCCCCTCCAGGCTCCCTCCCCCAAAGGGTAAACTACCCCCCCTCCAGGCTCCCTCCCCCCCAAAGGGTAAACTAACCCTCCTCCCCCCCTCCAGGCTCCATTCCCCCCTCCAGGCTCCTCCAGGCTCCCTCCCCCCCCAAAAGGGAAAACTACCCCCCTCCCCCCTCCAGGCTCCCTCCCCCCAAAGGGTAAACTACCCCCCTCCCCCCTCCAGGCTCCCTCCCCCCCAAAGGGTAAACTACCCCCCCTCCCCCCCTCCAGGCTCCCTCCCCCCAAAGGGTAAACTACCCCCCTCCCCCCCTCCAGGCTCCCTCCACCCCAAAGGGTAAACTACCCCCCTCCCCCCCTCCAGGCTCCCTCCCCCCCAAAGGGAAAACTACCCCCCCCTCCCTGCCTCCAGGCTCCCTCCCCCCAAAGGGTAAACTACCCCCCCTCCTGGCTCCCTCCCCCCCAAAGGGTAAACTACCCCCCCTCCCCCCACAAAGGGTAAACTACCCCCCTCCCCCCACAAAGGGTAAACTACCCCCCTTCCCCCCTCCAGGCTCCCTCCCCCCCAAAGGGTAAACTACCCCCCCCCTCCAGGCTCCCTCCAGGCTCTCTCCCCCCTCAACTCTCCCCCCTCCCCTCTCTCCCCTCCCCCCTCCAGGCTCCCTATCTATAAAACATAGTGTAGAACACTGTCAGGGCTCCTAGGAACCTATCTATAAAACATAGTGTAGAACACTGTCAGGGCTCCTAGGAACCTATCTATAAAACATAGTGTATGACACTGTCAGGGCTCCTAGGAACCTATCTATAAAACATAGTGTATGACACTATCGGTGTTCCTAGGAACCTATCTATAAAACATAGTGTATGACACTGTCAGGGCTCCTGGGAACCTATCTATAAAACATAGTGTATAACACTGTCAGGGCTCCTAGGAACCTATCTATAAAACATAGTGTAGCCCTGACATTATAATCTGTGGGGTCCACAGCAACTGCTGTTTTACTGCTACATCTAGCTAATTTGTTAATGTTCATTTTCCTTTGCTTATTTTTATGTCCAGTCCAAGGAGCAGGGGGAAATTTACATTTTTGGATTTTTTTTTTATAGTTTTTGAAACTTTTACTTTTTTATTTTTTGTAGACCCCTTGGGAGTCTGATCACCCATACAATATACTGGATTGCGGTATATTGTAACCTTCATTTATTTCTATTACACGCTGCCATAGAATCTTAGTGATGACAAACCTATGAGACGTCTATAGGCTCCCAGCTGTCATGAGATTTAGGTGCCTGGAACGCAATTGAATGAGGCATCTAAAGGGTTAACAGTCTGTTCCCAAAGGTTTGGATAGGGTTGAATTGTGAAAAACCCTTCATGCTAAAAATGTACAACTCAAGAACAGTAAAGTAAATATGACCAACAAGTTCTCCTTACACCTCCCTACAAACCTTGGGTTTTATCAATCTCTGTCCTTTACAACACATTTCAGTCTCCTGAGAGACTGTCAAAAATTGCCAATGCTGACTGTATTTCAAGTCATCATGGCGGGGTATTGGGTTAAGTTTTCAATCAGCAATAATCACGCCTCGGATAAACCTCATGGGCTATGATACTGCCACTGCGCAAAGCTAAAGATACATTGATGAGGTCTGGAGCACCTTATACAGGGTAGTCAGTAAGCCTAAGGAGACACCAGCACACAGGAAATACAGAGCAGGGGATTCTGGGAGTGAATATGCTAATAGCTCATTAAGTCACGGGCTGTAAGGACAGAATCCTTACTTATATTACTGTCCCTCTTGTCCACATTGACCTCTGTATATATCAGTATTTTCCCCATAGACTTGTCTCTTACTTATTGATTATAGATATATGAAACATATATCAATGTGTGATGTCTAGTGCAGGATCTCTGTCTCTGCTCTATGTTGTACTTATGCGCTACTTAGTATATCTGAGATATTTACTGTACTATGTTCCATCCTATACAGTGTCGCAGTACAGTAAATGTTTGCAATTTATCAAATAATTTGTGAATAAACTTAGTTGAGGGGATATCGTCACTCCATAGGGAGAGAACCACCATTTAGGTGTGTGGAGTCTTATTAAGCCATGAGCGCGCCACTGTGCAAAGGAACATGGGAAGAATATGCAAATCTGACTTCCATGATGTAATTAGGATGCCAGTGCCTCAAGTATGCACACCAATAGAGGGCGCTGACTGAGAATGTGCAAGTCTATCTTCCATGATGTAATTAGGAAGACAGAGTCTCAGTCAAGCAAACCAATAGAGGGTGCTCTCTGTAACATCATGCTGACCTTCTCAGAGGCCTTTGTCTGTAATGATGTTGGGATTTTACCAGGTATAGTCTCTTGGCTAAATCCCAACATCATTGCCTCCTAGGAACCTATCTATAAAACATAGTGTATGACACTGTCAGGGCTCCTAGGAACCTATCTATAAAACATAGTGTAGAATACAGTCAGGGCTCCTAGGAACCTATCTATAAAACATAGTGTAGAACACTGTCAGGGCTCCTAGGAACCTATCTATAAAATATAGTGTAGAATACAGTCAGGGCTCCTAGGAACCTATCTATAAAACAGTCCACCTTAAACCGTGCTGCTCGCTTAATCCACCTCACCCCCCGTTCTTCATCGGCTGCTCCCCTCTGCCAGTCCCTCCACTGGTTACCTATAGCCCAGTGAATTGAGTTCAAGCTACTAACGCTAACATACAAAGCCATCCACAACCTGGCCCCTCCATATATCTCTGACCTAATCTCCCGTTACCTGCCCACATGTAACCTCAGATCCTCCAACGACCTCCTACTCTGCTCTGCTCTCATCTGCTCCTCACACAACCGTCTCCAAGATTTCTCCCGTGCATCCCCCATACTCTGGAACTCCTTACCAAGACACATAAGACTGATCCCCACAATCAAATCAAATCAAACAAGCTTTATTGGCACGTCCGAATAGATATTTGGCATTGCCAAAGCTAGTAAAGTGTGTGTGGGGGGGAGTTGGATTCGGGTGGGTATGGGGGGGGGGTGGTTTGGGGTATAACAGTCCGTGGAGTCTCATCTTCCTCTTCGTTGGTGACCGCTATATGGGTAGGTGGGGGTGGAGCGGATGGTTTGGGGTATAACAGTCCGTGGAGTCTCATCTTCCTCTTCGTTGGTGACCGCTATATGGGGAGGTGGGTTGGGGCAGGTGTATTGGGATAAATATTACAGTCCATGGAGTCTCATCTTCCTCTTAGTTAGTGGCCGCTATATGGGGGGGTGGGGCGGGTGGTTTGGGGTATAACAGTCCGTGGAGTCTCATCTTCCTCTTCGTTGGTGCCAGCTGTATGGGAGGGGGGGGGGGGTGATTTGGGGTATAACAGTCCGTGGGGTCTCATCTTCCTCTTGTTTGGTGACAGCTGGACACGTATTGGGCAGCGATCTCCACAGTGGCCTCTTCTTCTCCCAGTAGGATGTAGAGTTTCCTCTTCTCGTCTGCAGATATGAAGTCTGGGATGTGGGCAGAGAGTCTTTGGTAGTAGACGGCCCTCACAGCTGAGTATTTGGTGCAGTGTAGCAGGAAGTGGGTCTCGTCTTCTAGGGCCCCTGGTCACAGTGCTGGCACAGTCTGTTCTCCCGTGGCTTGTACGTCTGCCTGTATCGCCCCGTCTCTATCTCTAGGTTGTGGGCGCTCAGTCTGTACCGGCTCAGGGTCTGTCTGTGTTTGGGGTGGCGAATTCTCTCCAGGTAGGTGGCCATGGTGTAGTCTCTTTGTAGGGATTGGTACACAGTGAGTTTCTTGGAGTTATATATTTCGTTTCTCCATTCTTCAATGTACCGCTCTCTGTTTGCCTTATGTGGTCGCCTTTATTTCGGCCTTGGTTATCATCTGTTGGTGTTTTTGGTTTGGTGGTTGGCTGTTTGGTTGGTGGGTGTCTGGTGTCTGGTTTGCTCAGGATTCAAGAAGGCCCTGAAGACTCACCTATTCAGGAAGGCCTACAACCTCCAATAACACTATCACCGCACCGCCATCTGTACAGTCTCCCCCTCTCCTTCTGTCTCTATCCCTCTTCCCTCATAGATTGCAAGCCCTCGCGGGCAGGGCCCTCTACCCCACTGTGCCAGTCGGTCATTGTTAGTATTATATCTGTTTGTATATTTTGTGTATTGTGTGGGATTAATATAATAATGTACAGCACCATGGAATTAATATAATAATATACAGTACAAGGGAATTAATGGTGCTATATAAATAAACAATAATAATAACATAGTGTAGAATACTGTCAGGGCTCCTAGGGACCTATCTATAAAATTCTAAATCCTTTTTTTTAATGGTTTGTAAGCAATCGGACACCAGGCTCAAGTGTGACCCTAGCCTCGGGCATTTCAGACATCGGGATATCTAATTTGTTAATGTTCATTTTCCTTTGCTTATTTTTATGTCCAGTCCAGGGAGCAGGGGGTGATTTACATTTTTTTTTGGATATTTTTTTATAGTTTTTGAAACTTTTATTTTTTTAGACCCCTTGGTAGTCTGATCACCCATACAATATACAAGATTGCGGTATATTGCAACCTTCATTTACTTCTATTACACGCTGCCATAGAATCTTAGTGATGACAAACCTATGAGACGTCTATAGGCTCCCAGCTGTCATGATATTTAGGTGCCTCGGAGACAATTGAATGAGGCATCTAAAGGGTTAACAGTCTGTTCCCAAAAGTTTGGATTGGGCTGATCTGTGAAGAACTCTCCATGCTAAAAAATTACAACTTCAGAGAAGTAAAGTGAATATGACGAATAAGTTTTTCTTACACCTTCCTACAAACCTTAGGTTCAACAATCTATTTCCTTTACAACACATATCAGTCTCCTGAGAGACTGTCAAAAATTGCCAATGCTATTTCAAGTCATCATGGCGGGGTATTGGGTAAAGTTTTCAATCAGCAATAATCACACCTCGGATAAACCTCATGGGCTATGATACTGCCACTGCGCAAAGCTAAAGACCTACTGGTGAGGTCTGGAGCACCTTATACACGGTAGTCAGTAAGCCTAAGGAGACACCAGCAGACAGGACATACAGAGCAGGGGATTCTGGGAGTGAATATGCTAATAGCTCATTCTGTCACAGTAGGCGGGCTGTAAGGACTGAATCCTAACGCTAGGTTCACACCTGCGTTCAGGGTCTCCGTTCTATGGTCTGCATGCCAGAAGACGGAAACCATAGACCGGACCCGGCCGTGAGCTGCGGTGAGCGTTTTAGGGTACTGCATGTCCGACTCTGTGTCCGGATTATAAAGCCCGGTTTCACAGCAGAGAGCCTAAAACGCTCACCGCCGCTCATGGACGGACAGCTTTCTCACCCATTCAAATTCAGCTTTCTCACACAAGTTTCTGTAGTGTAGTGGTTATCACATTTGCCTCACACGCGAAAGGTCCCTGGTTCGAAACCGCGCAGAAACAATTTTTAGCTGGGATGATTTAGGAACACCTGCACTCGCAGGGGGTTGGACCCGATGGCCCTTGAGGTCCCTTCCAACTCTACCAAAAGTAAGTAAAGTAAATGAATGGGTGGGAAAGACTCCTGCAGGTTTCTGTCTCCTGCTCTGTTTTATGCAGGAAACGGAAACCTGAAGTATGGAGTGCCGGCGCAGATGTGAACGAGCCCCTTACTTATATTACTGTCCCTCTTGTCCACATTGACCTCTGTATATATCTGTATTTTCCCCATAGATGAGTCTGCTACTGATTGATTGATTGATTGATTGATTGATTGATTGATAGATAGAACATCCTGTATATTGATGTGTGATGTACAGTGAATGTTTGCAATTTAACAATTAATTTGTGAATAAACTTAGTTGAGGGGATATCGTCACTCCATAGGGAGAGAACCACCATTTAGGTGTGTGGAGTCTTATTAAGCCATGAGCGCTCCACTGTGCAAAGGAACATGGGAAGAATATGCAAATGTGACTTCCATGATGTAATTAGGATGCCAATGCCTCAAGTATGCACTCCAATAGAGGGCGCTGACTGAGAATGTGCAAGTCTATCTTCCATGATGTAATTAGGAAGACAGAGTCTCAGTCAAGCAAACCAATAGAGGGCGCTCTCTTTAACATCATGCCGACCTTCTCAGAGGCCTTTGTTTGTAATTTCTAGCTCTCTACGGCAAACACAGCTGAAGTTATGTCGAAGTGAAGTGAGATGTATTTCTACGGAACAACAGATTGGTGTGGGGTATTTTAGACACACGTCAGATATAGTGCAAAAATTACTCCATTTTGATGAAAAGTGATAAAATTATAACTTTTCAATTACAAAAAAAAAAAGCGCCCCAGATTAAAACTCTGCTGTTTACGTGACTGAACTATCCCAGCTCTAGGCTTCACTCCTCTGCTTGTGATTTACTGGTGGAGCCCCCTACTGTCTGACTCTATATCACAGTACATTGTATGTTTGTTATGTAACATTTAACGTGGAGACCATTATAATCTGTGGGGTCCACGGTAACTGCTGTTCCCTATTGTCCGTACCAGCGGCACAATGTGGGGTATTTCTGCCCCTGTGTGCTGGTAGGACAGGCGGATATTTAATTAGCCAATCAAATGCGTGGCAGGCCCTATAAGAGGGCACAAGAACCTCCCCTCTGCGTGTTTTTTTCTGTCCTGTGTGGACACAGGACAGGTGGGAGGACTTGTGTCCTCTTAGAGAAGCTCAGCAAGATCACTCACCTCCTGAGCGGTTGTTTTCTTCTTGTCACCTTCTGTGCCCTGTGCGGAGAAGGTGCTTGTTAGCCATGTGTGGCTACCCCCCTCTCCTCCGCTTCCCCCACTCCTTGTGACTTACCTGACATTTTGGTGAGAGTCCGGGGACTCCGCATGCCGCCTCTGGTGGCCGCGCGTACTGCCGGCAGGTGGAACCACACTGTTGTGTATCCTGTGTATCCTGAGATTCAGGCCTTATTAAAGGTCGGAAAAGACGGGGAGATGTGGGGGGGGGGGATGTATATCTTTGCAGACCCCTGATTACAGGAGTAGTTGTCTGGGCAGGTTGCCTCACCTGCTTTGATTGTGGCTCCGCCCACTTCCAGCCGGTCAGAATTAAAAGGCTGGCTGGCCTGGTGTCAGAGACCTTCCTGCAGTATCTGCTGAAGGCGTGCGATTGTGGTGTTCATTGATCTTGAACTCTTTGCCAGTTTGCAAACTTTATTGAGATCTGTCACCTCACTGTCCGGTCTACAGGACCTGGTAAGATCTACCCTTTTTTAAAGCTGGTATGATGTCATGGTGACAGTGTTGCATGGTCTATTATCTCTTTCTGTAGGATATGTCATCCTCTACTACCCCTCCTGGGGATGGTAGGAGGAAAACCTCTTCCAAGAGGAAACATCTTTCCTGCTTCGATTGCGACACACCGCTCCCTGATGGTAGGTAGCGGCTTGAAAGGTTGTTCCCTGCGGGGTACTACTGGTCCTATAACTTGCCGATTATTTTCAGGCTACGAGTGGGCCCGTTGTCGCGGGTGCAGAGGTCACTGCCCAGTGGGATTCCTGGGGGCCTCCCCTAAGGTGGATTTGGCCGTAGCAAAGCTGTCCCGCAGAACCCTGGTGCCCTTGGAAGATGGTTCAAATCTTCAGGACCCTCTGGATCGTAGGGCGGACTCCGTTCTGAAGAAGGTCTACTCAGCTTCCTCCGCACAAGCCTCTGTGGCCATAGCCTCCTCTACGGTTGGTGACTTTTTGCGCAACCGCTTAGCCGCCATGGAGCGGGATATAGACTCGGGTGTAGACAGAGATGTGATTCTGACCTCTATGAAAAGAGTTCATAGGGCTGCAGATTACTTGGCGGAATCCTCCCGCCATCAATTAAAAATCTCCGCCAAATCTATGGTGTTGTCTACTGCGGCCCGTAGACCCCTTTGGCTAAAGCCTTGGCGGGCAGATTTTGCGTCTAAAGCAGCTCTCTGTGCTGCCTTTGAGCCGGGAAGGGTGTTTGGCCAAAGCTTAGACGCCATTATGGAGGGATTAGCTGAAGGTAGGGGAAGGTCCCTACCTCAAGCATCCAGGGGCAGACGTGCTCCCTCTAGAGGCAGAGGTTCTTCCTCTAATTATAGACGCCCTCCCACAACGGCGTTCTAGATATCGCCCTAGGGGAGCTGGTCGTGGCGCTTCCAAGGAGGACACCAAGAGGAAGCCTGAGTTTTGACGTGGGGCAGCTCCCTGTGGCCCCCCTTCCTGTGGGAGGACGTCTTTCCTCCTTTTCCAGAGCATGGTTCACCCATATCCAAGACCCATGGGTGTTGAAGATCATACAGCACGGGTATCACATCGACTTTCATCTTCCACCTCCAGATCGGTTCGTTTCCACCTGAACTGTTCCACCTTCTCAGCATGCCAGTCTAGAAGCCTCGGTCGCCGAATATGTTACCAAGGGCTCCCTGGAGAAGGTACCAGCCTCAGACCTCGGTCTGGGAGTCTACTCCCCCGTCTTTCTGGTCCCCAAGGTCACCGGGGGCTGGAGGATGATAATAGATCTGAGGTACCTCAATCGGTTTATCAGGAAGAGGTCATTTCGAATGGAAACCGTGGATTCCATGGCTGTGTTTCTTCAGCCAGGAGAGGTGATGTTTACCCTCGATTTGAAGGACGCCTATCTACATGTCCCCATTGCTCATTTCCACAGGAAGTTCCTCAGGATTGCCATCTCTATGGCCGGCCACAGGGAGCACTATCAATTCACAGCTCTGCCATTCGGCATCACATCCGCCCCACTGGTATTCACCAAGGTGATTGCTCCGGTCGCCGCGGCCCTCATACTTCAGGGTCTTTTCATCGTCCCTTATCTAGACGACTGGCTACTGAAAGCTCAGTCTCCTACTGCCCTCCTCCAGCAGCTCAACCTTGCCATCAACTTCCTACAGGAGTTAGGATGGATTATCAATTGGGAGAAGTCCGAAATCGTTCCATCCACCCGAAGAAAATTCCTTTATAGTGGATTCAGAAGCGATGCAGATCTTCCTCTCCAGTCCAAGGAAGGAAAGAATCCAAGCCAGTGCACGATTCCTATTGCGCACTCGGCAGGTAGCCATCTGGACCACCATGAGAGTCCTGGGCCTGATGTCATCCTCGGCCAGGGCGGTCCCTTGGGCTTTATGGCATTTGCGTCCCCTGCAGATGGAAGTGTTGAGAACCTGGAACAGGTCTCCATGGGGATTGCACAAGAAGATCTGCCTTTTCTCCCGCTACCCGTCTTTCCCTCAGATGGTGGATACACTTGAAAGACGGAAGGTCCATGGTCCCGACAGTGTGGACTCTGTTGACAACAGATGCATCCCAGTGGGGATGAGGAGCCCATTGTCAAGACAAAACTGTACATGGACGATGGAGATGTCCGGAGCTGGGGTCATCCAATCTCAAGGAACTCAGAGCAGTGTACCTGGCCCTAGTACACTTTGCCCCAGAATTGAAAGGCAAGTCTGTCAAAATCCGGTCAGACAATACGACGGTGGTAGTCTATATAAACAAACAAGGGGGCACCAGGTCACCAACCTTGCTGAGAGAGACGAATCTCATATTTGCCTGGGCAGAGAAGAATCTGGTCCAGTTATCCGCTGTTCACATAAAGGGCTCCCTGAACATAGTAGCGGATCAGCTGAGTCGGGGTATTACCGTATCAGGAGAATGGTCTCTCAATCCAGGCGTATTTCAACAGATCGTCCAGAGATGGGATCTCCCGGAGGTCGATCTTATGGCTACCCGACTCAACGCCAAGGTGGGGACCTTCTGCTCTCTGTACCAGGAGGACAATCCCTTGGCGGTGGATGCCCTGTCCATCCCATGGAGGTTCAGGCTGTTTTACTTATTCCCTCCAATTCCAATCATACCGAAGGTATTGATAAAAATAAGACAGGACCAAGCCTCGGGAATAGCCATAATCCCGTTCTGGCCAAAAAAGGGCTTGGTTTTCCCAGCTCATACAAATGAGTCAGGGCATATATTGGAGGCTTCCGCCTCTCCCAGACCTGGTAACCCAAGGGGAGCTGAGATGCCAGGATCTGAGGAGACTCAACCTGACAGCCTGGAGGTTGACCAGTCCCTATTGAGGAATAGAGGACTGTCACAAGCCGTCTTGAAGACCCTATCCAGCACCAGAGCAGATTCGACTAACAGGAACTACCGTCGAATAGGTAACATCTTTAATGCCTGGTGTCTGCAGCATCAAGTGGACTCCACCGATCCCCCTACGGAGGCGATCCTGGACTTCCTTCAAGACGGACTAGACAGAGGTCTTGCTGCGGCCACACTCAAGGTACACGTAGCAGCCCTGTCCACCTATCTGGGGAGGCGTTTGTCTCAGGATTCCTTAGTGAGCACCTTTATTAAAGGGGCAACTAGGCTGAGGCCGGTGGTAAACACCCCTGTCCACCAATGGGACCTTATTCCAGTCCTGAACGCCCTATGTGGCCAGCCATTTGAACCTCTGGAAGAGGTCTCCCTCAAGTCGCTAACCGGCAAAATGGCGCTGCTATTGGCAGTCACAACTGCCAAACGCGTTAGTGAACTACAAGCTTTGTCCGCTGAGGAGCCATATACCACCTTTTTCTCTGACCATGTACAGCTTAGGTTCCTCCCTGGGTTTCGTCCCAAGGTGCCATCTGCTGTAAGCAGGAACCAACTGATTTCCCTTCCAGTATTTTTTCCTTTCCCTTCTTCTGCTGAAGAAGAAAGATGGCACAAGCTGGATGTGGTTAGATGCCTTTAGATCTACTTGCAGCGCACTCGCCCCTTTAGGCGGACTGAAAACCTGTTGGTCAGCTACACGGGGAAAAACAAGGGCGCCAAAGCCGCCAAAGCTACAATATCCCGGTGGGTTACCGAGACTATTAGAGTCGCCTATACCGCCCAAGGGCTGTCGGCTCCATCTTTCCTTCATGCCCATTCAACCAGGGCAGTGTCCACTTCACGGGCAGAAAGAAGTGCTTTGTCTGTGGACCAAATATGCGCAGCTGCCTCTTGGGCATCTAAATCCACCTTCATTCGGCATTACCGCCTGAAGAACCAAGTGGCAGATTCCACTGCCTTTGCCCAGACCGTTTTAAGTTCGGTCATGGGTTAGTCCCACCCATCTTGGGGACCTGCTTGCTATATCCCCACATTGTGCCACTGGTACGGATGACAGGGAACAAGTGATTATGAAGATAATCTTGTTTCCCTTAGTCCTAACAGCGGCACAAGATTTTCCACCCTGGGAATCATATCTTATGTATAAAACTGTATATAAATGTTATGGAGGTACTTTTGTATTTACACGCAGAGGGGAGGTTCTTGTGCCCTCTTATAGGGCCTGCCACGCATTTGATTGGCTAATTAAATATCCGCCTGTCCTACCAGCACACAGGGGCAGAAATACCCCACATTGTGCCGCTGTTAGGACTAAGAGAAACAAGATTATCTTCATAATCACTTGTTTTACTGCTACGACTAAACCCAACACAGGTATGAACCTGTTTGGGCGCAAGATTTTAATAAAATTAAGTAAACATGTTTATGGACATGGATGGGAATCATATATAACCCAGATATGAATCTAGTCTTAGACAATTTTAGATTATTGGTAATGAAAGGGTTAACTTCACAGGATTTTATAGTACAATTCGCTTGGATGATATCCAGGTTATATATGATTCCCATTCATGTCCATAAACATGTTTACTTAAAGGGGCTCTATCAGCAAAATCATGCCCCACATATGTGTGAATAGCCTTTAAAAAGGCTATTCAGGCACCGCTAATGTTATATTAAACTACCCCCCAGTTTTAAAATAATACCCTAAAAAAGAATGTGATCTACTTACCCATAGTGCACGGTGGGCGGGCATTCAGCGTGCGCCGTCTTCTTCAGCCACGCTTCCTCTTCCTGCGATGTCCTCGGGTCCCGTCTTACTCGCGAACTGACATTGCTAAAAAAAAATGGCCTGGGTGCATGTGCAGTAGCATGCTGCTTCTACTACGGCTACTGAGCATGTGCCCAGGCCATTTTTTTTTTTTTTTAGCAATGTCAGTTCGCGAGTAAGACGGGACCCGAGGACATCGCAGGAAGAGGAGGCGTGGCTGAAGAAGACGGCTTTTTAAAGGCTATTCACACATATGTGGGGCTCTATCAGCATGATTTTGCTGATAGAGCCCCTTTAATTTTATTAAAATCTTGTGCCCGAACAGGAACTTGAACCCTGGACCCTCAGATTAAAAGTCTGATGCTCTACCGACTGAGCTATCCGGGCTCTGTACACAGCACTGAGTTAACGACTCACTGGTGGAGCCACCTACTGTCCGACTGCTATTACTTTGTTTATGTAGCTCACTGTCTTCTTCTATCGTATTCACTGATCATACATCGCATTAACCCCTTAATCACATTGATTTTCTGATTTTGCGTTTCATTTTTTTTCCTTCTCAACCTTCTAATAGCTATAACTTTTTTATTTCTCTGCTGACAGTCCTATGAAAGCTTCTTTTTACAGTACTATATAGCGGTAGTATTTAATTTTCCAACAAAATTCAGAATGGAGCAGATATGGGGAAAAAAAACCACAACTGGTAATCTTCTGAAAGACTTAATTTTTAGAGCGTTCACCGTGCGGAAATGACACTTTCCCTATATTCTGTGGGACGGGACGATCACGGGAATATCAAATTTATATAGTTTTTATTATGTTTAACCCCTTCCCGACATTCGCCGTAATAGTAAGGCGCTGCAGGGAAGGGCTTCCCGCAAACCGCCGTACTATTACAGCGGATGCATGGTGCGCACACAGAAACTGTGTGCGCACCATGCACAGCGGGTGTCAGCCGTAATACACGGCTGACAATGCCCCGTAACACCCGCGGTCGGAACCGGGTCCGATCGCGGGTGTTAACCCCTGAGATGCCGGCGGTCAACATGACCACCGGCACCTCCGGGGTTTCAACATAACATGGTGCCGATCGGCACCCCCCGCGCTGGTTTCGGGGGGTGCCAGTGTTCGTAGGGGGCAGCCCGGGGTCTGATCAGTGACCCCGGGTCTGCCCCTTCACTTACCCCGTCCTCGCGCCTGGCCGATCCTGCCGTAAATGAAGCTGTCAGCCTGTGCGTCCACACAGGCTGACAGCTTCCTATACTCTGCAATACACGTGTAACACGTGTATTGCAGCGTATATCTACCGAAGCAGTGATCAGCCGATCACTGCTTCAATCCCCCATGGGGACAGAAAAAAACAGTGAAAAAAAAGTAAAAATAAAAAAGTTTAAATAAGTTTAAAATAAATTACAAATAAATAAAGCCCCAAAAATCCCTTTTTCCCCATATAAAATGTTTTATTATGTAAAATAAAGAAAAAGAGAAAAAAACATTACATATTTGGTATCGCCGCGTCCGTAATAACCTGAACAATAAAATTAAAACATTATTTAACCCGAACGGCGAACGGCGTAAAAAAAAAAACGTAGAAAACCGCACAAAATAATGATTATTCACCACCTTTCCCTTACAAAATGTTCAATAAAAAGTAATCAAATGGTTAGATGAAAACCAAAATGGTACCAATAAAAAGAAGAGGTCTTCCTGCAAAAAATAAGCCCTCAACCAGCTCTGTCTAGCGAAAAATAAAAATGTTATGCCTTTCAGAAGATGGCGATGCAAAAATAGTAGATTTTTTTCCCTAAATTGAATTTTATTCTGCACAAATAGCAACACATTAAAAAATAATATAAATGAGGTGTCCCCGTAACCGTACCGACCCGCAGAATAAAGGTAACATGTTACTTATGCTGTACGCTGCACGGGAAAAAAAGTAAATGCTAAAAATCTATGCCAGAATTGATTTTTCCTTTTACATCCCACCCAGAAAGAGTTAATAAAATGTAGTCAATAAGTTACAGGCCCCAAAATGGTGCCATTGAAAAGCACATCTAATACCGCAAACACCAAGCCCTCATATGGCCACATTGCCAGAAAATAAAAATAAAAATCTACCTTGTACAATGTGAAGACAAAAACCCTAAAAGTCGCCAAATCATTAGGACATAAGTGGCTGTGACTAGAAGGAAATGTGTAAGCGGTGTGAGCGTTTTCAGGGGACACCCCATATTTAGAGCTGATGAGAGAAAATACACCAGCGCTGATCCCCCAGAATGCCCCTCTTCCCCATCCGTGTCATAGGAGCTAGTGGGAAAATAGAATAGGATTTGGTTTACCCAATTTACTCCGCACAGCTTACATATTCACTTTGGGGTTACTAATGCTCACGACATCACTTGATAAATTCTTTGAGGGGTGCGGTTTTCAAAATGGGGTCACTTTCTAGAGGTTTCCACTGTTTTGACACCTCAAGGGCTTTGTAAAAGCGACATGGTGCCTGAAACTGATCACAGCTACATCTGCCCTCTAAAAGCTCCTTGGCGCGCCTTCCCTTCTGTGTCTCGCGGTGCGTCCATATATTAGTTTACACCCACAAGTGGGGTACTATGGTAGTCGGGAGAACTTGCCTAACAAATTGTGAGATGCGTTTTCTCCTTTAACCCCTTGTGAATGTGCAAATTCTAGGGCTAAACAAAAATATTAGTAAAATAAAATGAAATTTGAAAATTTCACCTCCATTTTGTATTAATTCCTGTTAAGCACTTATAGGGTTAAATTACTAGGTGTATGTTGTTTTGGCTTATTTAAGGGGTGCAGTTTTGAAAATGGGGTGATTTATGGGGGGGCTTTAATACAAGGGTCTTTCAAAACCCCTTCATAACTGGATTAGTCCCTTAAAAAATGGGTTTTGGAAATTTCTTGAAAATTTTGAATATTGTTGTTTCACTTGTAAATCTTCTAATGTCCGTAAAAAATAAAAGGGTGACTAAAGTTTGATGCCGACAAAAAGCAGAGATCTGGGACATGAGATTTAGGATATAATTTTGGCGGTCTGACTTTCTGTATGCAATGCACATCATTTCAAACTTTATAAAATGCATATTTTTCAAAATTTCCACCAAATTTCCTATTTTTTCATAATTAAACACAAAACATATCAACCAAAATTTACCACTAACATGAAGTACAATGTGTTACGAAAAAAACAATCTCAAAATTACTTTGGTAAGTTAAAGCGTTCCAAAGTTATTGCCACATAAAGTGACACATGTCCGTTATGAAAAATCGAGCTTGGTCAGGAAGTCAAAAAGTGCCATCGGCGGGAAGGCGGGAATTTACAAAAATTCTAAACTTTCAAAAATGTTCAAAAATTCTAAATCCTTTTTGTACAAACTGTGTTGTGTTTTTTTTTAAATGGTTTGTAAGCAATCGGACACCAGGCGCAAGTGTGACCCTAGCGTCGGGCATTTCGGACATCGGGATATCTAATTTATGTTCATTTTCCGTTGCTTATTTTTATGTCCAGTCCAGGGAGCAGGGGGTGGTTTACAGTTTTGGATTTTTTTAATAGTTTTTGAAACTTTTACTTTTTTATTGTTTTTAGACCCCTTGGGAGTCTGATCACCCATACAATATACTGGATTGCGGATAATGTAACCTTCATTTACTTCTATTACACGCTGCCATAGAATCTTAGTGATGAAAAACCAATGAGTCTTCTATAGGCTCCCAGCTGTCATGAGATTTAGGTGCCTGGGACGCAATTGAATGAGGCATCTAAAGGGTTAACAGTCTGTTCCCAAAGGTTTGGATAGGGCTGAACTGTGAAGAACCCTCCATGCTAAAAAGTTATAATTCAGAAGCAGCAAAATAAATACGACCAACAAGTTTTTCTTACACCTTCCTACAATCCTTAGGTTTAATCAATCTCTGTCCTTTACAGCACATTTCAGTCTCCTGAGAGACTGTCAAAAATTGCCAATGCTGACTATATTTCAAATCATCATGGCGGGGTATTGGGTAAAATTTTCAATCAGCAATAATCACGCCTCGGATAAACCTCATGGGCTATGATACTACCACTGCACAAAGCTAAAGATATACTGGTGAGGTCTGGAGCACCTTATACAGGGTAGTCAGTAAGCCTAAGGAGACACCAGCAGAAAGGAAATACAGAGCAGGGGATTCTGGGAGTGAATATGCTAATAGCTCATTCAGTCACAGTAGGCGGGCTGTAAGGACTGAATCCTTACTTATATTACTGTCCCTCTTGTCCACATTGACCTCTGTATATATCTGTATTTTCCCCGTAGACGTGTCTGTTACTTATTGATTATAGATATATGAAACCTTATCAGAATATTGATGTGTGATGTCTAGTGCAGGATCTCTGCCTTTACTCTATGTTGTACTTATGCGCTACTTAGTATATCCGGGATATTTACTGTACTATGTTCCATCCTATACAGTGTCGCAGTACAGTGAATGTTTGCAATTTATCAAATAATTTGTGAATAAACTTAGTGGAGGGGATATCGTCACTCCATAGGGAGAGAACCACCATTTAGGTGTGTGGAGTCTTATTAAGCCATGAGCGCTCCACTGTGCAAAGGAACATGGGAAGAATATGCAAATCTGACTTCCATGATGTAATTAGGAAGCCAGTGCCTCAGGCATGCACACCAATAGAGGGCGCTGACTGAGAATGTGCAAGTCTATCTTCCATGATGTAATAAGGATGACAGAGTCTCAGTCAAGCAAACCAATAGAGGGCGCTCTGTTTTAACATCATGCCGACCTTCTCAGAGGCCTTTGTTTGCAATGATGTTGGGATTTTACCAAGTACAGTCTCTTGGGTAAAATCCCAACATCATTGCCTCCTAGGAACCTATCTATAAAACATAGTGTAGAATAGTGTCAGGGCTCCTAGGAACCTATCTATAAAACATAGTGTAGAATACAGTCAGGGCTCCTAGGAACCTATCTATCAAACATAGTGTAGAATACTGTCAGGGCTCCTAGGAACCTATCTATAAAACATAGTGTATGACACTGTCAGGGCTCCTAGGAACCTATCTATAAAACATAGTGTATGACACTGTCAGGGCTCCTAGGAACCTATCTATTTACTGCTACAACTAGCCCAATACAGGTATGAACCTAGCCTTAGTTAACTTCGCAGGATTTTATAGCACAACACACTTGGATGATATCCGGGTTATATCTGATTCCCATCCATGTCCATAAACACATTTACTTAATTTTATTAAAATCTTGCGCCCGAACAGGGACTTGAACCCTGGACCCTCAGATTAAAAGTCTGATGCTCTACCGACTGAGCTATCCGGGCTCTATACACTGCAATGAGCTAATGACTCACTGGTGGAGCCACCTACTGTCCGACTGCTATTACTTTGTTTATGTAGCTCACCGTCTTCTTCTATCGTATTCACTGATCATACATCGCATTAACCCCTTAATCACATTGATTTTCTGATTTTGCGTTTCGTTTTTTTTCCTTCTCAACATTCTAAAAGCTATAACTTTTTTATTTTTCTGCTGACAGTCCTATGAACGCTTCTTTTTTACAGTACTATATAGCGGTATTATTTAATTTTCCAAACAAAATTCAGAACGGAGCAGATTTGGGGAAAAAAAAACCCGCAACTGGTAATCTTCTTAAAGACTTCATTTTTACAGCGTTCACCGTGCGGAAATGACGCTTTCCCTATATTCTGTGGGGTGGGCCGATCACAGGAATACCAAATTTATATCGTTTTTATTATGTTTAATTTAAAAAAAATTCTAAACTTTAAAAAATGTTCAAAAATTCTAAATCCTTTTTGTACAAACCGTGTTTTTTTTGTTTCTTTTTTAATGGTTTGTAAGCAATCGGACACCAGGCGCAAGTGTGACCCTAGCGTTGGGGATTTCGGACATCGGGATATTTAATTTGTTAACGTTCATTTTCCTTTGCTTATTTTTATGTCCAGTCCAGGGAGCAGGGGGGGATTTACATTTTTGGATTTTTTTTATAGTTTTTGAAACTTTTACTTTTTTATTGTTTTTAGACCCCTTGGGAGTCTGATCAACAGTCTGTTCCCAAACGCTTGGATAGAGCTGAACTGTGAAAAACTCTCCGTGCGAAAAAGTTACAAGTACAGAGCAGTAAAGTAAATAAGACCAACAAGTTCTCCTTATACTTTCCTACAAACCTTTAGGTTTTATCAATCTCTGTCCTTTACAACACATTTCAGTCTCCTGAGAGAATGTCAAAAATTGCCAATGCTGACTGTATTTCAAGTCATCATGGCAGGGTATTGGGTAAAGTTTTCAATCAGCAATAATCACGCCTCGGATAAACCTCATGGGCTATGATACTGCCACTGCGCAAAGCTATAGAAATACTGGTGAGGTCTGGAGCACCTTATACAGGGTAGTCAGTAAGCCTAAGGAGACACCAGCAGACAGGAAATACAGAGCAGGGGATTCTGGGAGTGAATATGCTAATAGCTCATTAGGTAGGCGGGCTGTAAGGACTGAATCCTTACTTATATTACTGTCCCTCTTGTCCACATTGACCTTTGTAAAAAATCAGTATTTTCCCCGCAGACGTGTCTGTACTTTATTGATTATAGATATATGAAACATATATTGATGATGTGTGATGTCTAGTGCAGGATCTCTGTCTTTACGCTATGTTGTACTTATGCGCTACTTAGTATATCTATGTTCCATCCTATGCAGTGTTGCAGTACAGTGAATGTTTGCAATTTAACAATTAATTTGTGAATAAACTTAGTTGAGGGGATATCGTCACTCCATAGGGAGAGAACCACCATTTAGCTGTGTGGAGTCTTATTAAGCCATGAGCGCGCCACTGTGCAAAGGAACATGGGAAGAATATGCAAATCTGACTTTCATTATGTAATTAGGAAGCCAGTGCCTCAAGAATGCACACCAATAGAGGGCGCTCACTGAGAATGTGCAAGTCTGTCTTCCATGATGTAACTAGGAAGACAAACCAATAGAGGGCGCTCCCTTTCATATCATGCCGACCTTCTCAGAGGCCTTTGTTTGCAATGATGTTGGGATTTTACCAAGTACAGTCTCTTGGGTAAAATCCCAACGTCATTGCCTCCTAGGAACCTATCTATAAAACATAGTGTAGAACACTGTCAGGGCTCCTAGGAATCTATCTATAAAACATAGTGTAGAACACTGTCAGGGCTCCTAGGAACCTATCTATAAAACATAGTGTAGAACACTGTCAGGGCCCCTAGGGACCTATCTATAAAACATAGTGTAGAACACTGTCAGGGCTCCTAGGAACCTATCTATAAAACATAGTGTAGAACACTGTCAGGGCTCCTAGGAACCTATCTATAAAACATAGTGTATAACACTGTCAGGGCTCCTAGGAACCTATCTATAAAACATAGTGTATAACACTGTCAGGGCTCCTAGGAACCTATCTATAAAACATAGTGTATAACACTGTCAGGGCTCCTAGGAACCTATCTATAACATAGTGTATGACACTGTCAGGGCTCCTAGTAACCTATCTATAAAACATAGTGTATGACACTGTCAGGGCTCCTAGGAACCTATCTATAACATAGTGTATGACACTGTCAGGGCTCCTAGGAACCTATCTATAAAACATAGTGTAGAACACTGTTAGGGCTCCTAGGAACCTATCTATAAAACATAGTGTAGAACACTGTCAGGGCTCCTAGGAACCTATCTATAAAACATAGTGTAGAACACTGTCAGGGCTCCTAGGAACCTATCTATAAAACATAGTGTATGACACTGTCAGGGCTCCTAGTAACCTATCTATAAAACATAGTGTATGACACTGTCAGGGCTCCTAGGAACCTATCTATAACATAGTGTATGACACTGTCAGGGCTCCTAGGAACCTACCTTTAAAACATAGTGTAGAACACTGTCAGGGCTCCTAGGAACCTATCTATAAAACATAGTGTAGAACACTGTCAGGGCTCCTAGGAATGTTTCTATCCATTTTCTAGTTCTCTACGGCAAACACAGCTGAAGTTATGTCAAAGTGAAGTGAGATGTATTTCTACGGAACAACAGACTATAAGCAGAGGATACAATCTCTACGTTTAGCCTTACGCCGCACTGTCACTTGCTTTTACTAATTTAACATTTAAAACGCTCCAGAAATGATCATTCTTTTAGGGAAATGATTTGTGTGGGGTATTTTAGACACACGTCAGATATACTGCAAAAATTACTCCATTTTGATGAAAAGTGATAAAATTATAACTTTTCAATTACAAAAAAAAAAGCGCCCCAGATCAAAACTCTGCTGTTTACCTGACTGAACTATCCCAGCTCTAGGCTTCGCTCCTCTGCTTGTGATTTACTGGTGGAGCCCCCTACTGTCTGACTCTCTATCACAGTATATTGTATGTTTGTAATTTAACATGAACACCGTTATAATCTGTGGGGTCCAGGGTGACTGCTGTTTTACTGCTACATCTAGCCCAACACAGGTATGAACCTAGCCTTAGACAAATTTAGATTATTGGTAGAGATGAGCGAGTAGTATTCGAATACCTCCACTGCATAGTTATTGGTGTAAAAAAGTGCCAGGGAAGGTGGGAGGGGCATCGAAATTTTACTGCGGTTAGCCCATGGTATGCAACCGATTACACCAATAACTATGCAGGGGAGGGATTCGATCGAATACTACTTGTTCATCTCTAATTATTGGCAATGAAAGGGTTAACATGTTTACTTAATTTTATTAAAATCTTGCGCCCGAACAGGAACTTGAACCCTGGACCCTCAGATTAAAAGTCTGATGCTCTACCGACTGAGCTATCCAGGCTCTGTACACAGCACTGAGCTAATGACTCACTGGTGGAGCCACCTACTGTCCGTTTGTTATTACTTTGATTATGTAGCTCACTGTCTTCTTCTATCGTATTCACTGATCATACATCACATTAACCCCTTAATCACATTGATTTTCTGATTTTGCGTTTCATTTTTTTTCCTTCTCGACTTTCTAAAAGCTATAACTTTTTTATTTTTCTGCTGACAGTCCTATGAAAGCTTCTTTTTACAGTATTATATAGCGGTATTATTTAATTTTCCAAACAAGATTCAGAATGGAGCAGATTTGGGGAAAAAACAACCCACAATTGGTAATCTTCTTAAAGACTTAATTTTTAGAGCGTTCACCGTGTGGAAATGACGCTTTCCCTATATTCTGTGGGGCGGGACGATCACGGGAATACCAAATTTATATTGTTTTTATTATGTTTAATTTACAAAAATTCTAAACTTTCAAAAATGTTCAAAAATTCTAAATCCTTTTTGTAGAAACCGTGTTTATTTGTTTTTTTAATGGTTTGTAAGCAATCGGACACCAGGCGCAAGTGTGACCCTAGCGTCGGGGATTTCGGACATCGGGATATCTAATTTATGTTCATTTTCCTTTGCTTATTTTTATGTCCAGTCCAGGGAGCAGGGGGTGGTTTACAGTTTTGGATTTTTTTAATAGTTTTTGGAAACTTTTACTTTTTTATTGTTTTTAGACCCCTTGGGAGTCTGATCACCCATACAATATACTGGATTGCGGTATAATGTAACCTTCATTTACTTCTATTACACGCTGCCATAGAATCTTTGCTATGACAAACCTTTGAGTCTTCTATAGGCTCCCAGCTGTCATGACATTTAGGTGCCTGGGACGCAATGGAATGAGGCATCTAAAGGGTTAACAGTCTGTTCCCAAAGGTTTGGATTGGGCTGAACTGTGAAGAACCCGCCATGCTAAAAAGTTATAACTCAAAAGTAGCAAAATAAATACGACCAACAAGTTTTTCTTAAACCTTCCTACAATCCTTAGGTTTATCAATCTCTGTCCTTTACAACACATATCAGTCTCCTGAGAGACTATCAAAAATTGCCAATGCTGACTGTATTTCAAGTCATCATGGCAGGGTATTGGGTAAAGTTTTCAATCAGCAATAATCACGCCTCAGATTTTTTATTATTATTTTTTATTTTTTTTAGGTCTCTGTCTGTGCCAATCAAAAACACCAAGTGCACGAAAAAAGCGTGGGTGCCACACTAAAAAAAACGTGCCCAGGATGCTTGCCAAAAAACGCACCCTTCCCCTAAAGGGGAGGGAGGTTTCTGACCAAACTCTTCCCCACAAGGACCAAAAGGTGACCGAGTAGGGTCGAGTAACCGATGGACCATCTGCCGGAGCAGGAGGTCCTACCAACATCCGTTTTCCCCTCGGGCTGCCACCACCAAGGGTACTCAGGACTACCAGTCGTCGAGTTTCTCTCCGGGCTGCCACCACCAGAGATACTCCTTGGCTCAGGCAAGAAGTCTGCGCCTGCCCTGGTTCCCCAGGACAGGTCGACTGACAGAGGAGAGAGACCCATTACAGGCCTCATCTCCAGACAACCGTCAGGAAGCGTCCCAAAAGGGTACAGCATCCCTTCGTTGACACACAAAAAAGGTGACGAGTGAACAAAAAGAGGTGAAAAACACTTATATAAGTGGTAAAGTGCCCATACGAGCCTGGTTTACCGCCAGATCTATAAAAATTCTCCAATGCTGGAAAACCAGGCATAAAGGACTGTGTGCTCAGCAAGGTGTAATCTAGTGCCACGCAATGTGCCAAAATCAGTGAGTTTCCCAGGCTCAGTGATTTAAGGCACCCCGGGGGCCACTCAAACCCCCAGGGCACGACACCAGAGACCTTCGAGCGCTCCCCGACCTCCAGCCAAGATCCATGACACCGAAGTGCCAAGTGGTCGTGTTGCCAGCGCAGCAGTCTTCATCAGTCCCCTACAGTGGCCCGACGCATAACCACTGGCGGAACTGATTACTAGCTGCATCCCCCAGCAACATGCCCAAAGTGGTTCTCACGTTCTCATCTCCACAGATTTCGGTCTACTCCCACCGGTGGGCCCTAGTCCAGCACCTCCGGCGGTTTCACGTACTTTCTGCTTCTGATAAGAACAGATTTTTTTTGATTTTCTAGCCTCGAAGGCCATTTTTATTTAACATCAAAGTAAAATTTTTACATACAAGAATTAAATGAATTACAATGAATTAAAGATAAGTTCTTTACCTTTCTTATCCAAACATCTTTTAATTTCGTTTTTTAAAGCTAAAATTTCCTGGTCCACCTCCATACCATGGTTTTTAAAATAATAAAAAGTCTGTAAGCGAGTATTAAGATCATCATAAAAAGCCCTCTTTTCTCTGATTAGTTTTTTCCCCCATCTGATAAAAAACTTACGAATTTTCCCTTTCATCTCCACCCACCAGGTCACTATAGGGAGTTGGGGGTCCTTCTTCTGTCTGTGAAAAGAATAAAACTTTTTAAAACCTTCTGCCACCCGTGGATCGTCTAATAGGGAAACATTTAATCTCCAAGATTTTAAACCATTAAAATAAGTATTTCTAAGATCAACTGTAAAGTTTAACATCTTATGGTCCGAGAAGGCATTAGTTAAAACTTTGCATCTAGATGGCAGTACGTCCTCAGAGCATAAAACATAATCAATTCGTGAACTACATGTCGCGTTGCTCCAGGTGGCGCCGGCTTCCTCCGGCTTGCCCTGGTTACAACTTTTGTATACATCAGTTAACTTATGGTCTAAAATCATGTTTTTAAGCATGCCGGAGGTTTTATCATAATTACCACTTACACTACTTGTCAGCCGGCGCTCACCCTTGAGGACGGTATTAAAATCCCCGGCCAAGATGAGGGGTTCAGCGGAACTTATGTATAGATTTAAGACCTCCATCATCTCGGCCCTCTGTTCCTTATTTGGGGAAGCATAAAAATTTAAAAACTGCCATCTAGTGCCATTAATAAAAGCCTTAACCAATAAAATCCTTCCCGGTAAAATCTCTTGAATAAAATCAATTAAAATGTTTCCCCTAAAAAGAATGGCGACCCCGGCGGATCCGGGCTCGTTAGACCCGGACCACGCTGATGTACCGTATGTCCAGTCCTTTTGATAACATTCGTAGCTGGAACGATGAGGGATGCAGCACTCCTGAAGAAAAAAAACTGAAGCAGATAAAAGCGATAAATAATTCATTAAAACCATTCGTCGTCTTCTACTGCTTGCACTTCGAATATTCAGAGTAACACCCTTGAGTTCTGCCATGAGTAAAGTTTGGGAGGAAAACAACACAGGATTTCAAGGTACACGTAATCCAAGAAGATCTTATTTCTGGACTTTAAGACACAGCATGTCAGTCTTCTGGCCCACCAACCCACCTAATAATCTGGGACTCCTCTCCGCCCAGGTCCGACAGGGGGGAGAAGGAGGGGAAACTAACATTTGCATCGTCACCGCAGAGAACCCCGCCAAAGGTTCTCGCGTCATCTGGGGTCGCCCAACCTTCCACCTGGGTCTCGGGGGGATGGGCATTTATGTCCTCGCCACTTACTGCGTCATCAGGAGGCCTGCCAGGGGATCCTACCTCCCCCCTCAAGCCCCCGCTGGGCTGGTCTATAGGGGAGGGGGTTGTGCACATGGGGGAGTACCCCCAAAAGACATTAGGTCAGAGGCAACACTACCACTTGAGCCGACCACCACGGGCTTCCCCGCCGTGTCTTCTCCCTCGGGCAGCGCCGCCCCCTCATCCCTAGGCACAAATATCAGACTAGGCTCCTTTATTACACCCGATGTTTCCCCCTTCTCAGACCCGGAAGTTACTTTGGACTTGGATGAAACCACCGGTTGGCTCCCAGACTTTAAGCTCAGTTTGCCCTCTCGGGCCTTCCCAGCACCCGACACAGCCTGCGAAAACAATTTTTTGAGCTTTTTTGGCTCCTTTCCCGGAGCCTCACCGGTATCCCCAGAGTCTGCGGTCCTCTCTTTTGGGGCCCTCTTACCTCTGGCACCTGTCCCAGATGTATCCATCTGTTCCCCCTCCTGGCGGGTCAGTGAGGCCTCTGCAGGGGATTCCGAATCTCCCTCTGCAGTCTCCATTGGAGCTTCCTCCTTCTTCCTTTCTCCCATAGGTTCCTCCATCTCCTCCTCCTCTGGCTCATCGGCAGGCTCATTGGCAGGTATGTCATCACCTTCGCTTCTGTTATGCGGGCATTCTCTGTATAAATGTCCCAGCTGTTGGCAAAAGTTGCAGCGTCTTTCGTTTTTGCAATTTTTCATGTAATGTTCCGTGCTTCCGCAGTTCCTGCAAGTAACGTCACATTTGTCTTTAGTATGTCCATACTTGCCTCAACCTTTGCAGAAGTCCTGCATCTCTCGATAAAAGAGGTCGCCATTCACTGTACCGAGCCGGAAACGGGTGGGCGGTAAAAGAGGTCTTCCGTCTCCGCCAATCCTTAGGGTCACCATAAAAGTCCACTTCACACTCCAAATACCACACTCGTTCTCGATTCGGCCTTTGAATTCGACATCTGAAAAAAAGAATTTTACAAAACGTATTACCAACTCATCAGAAACCAATGGCGAGTACATCTTGATGGTGAGTAAGGTTTTTTCCTCATGATGTAATAATATTGTTACGCCTAACTGGGCCAGTTCTTGCCGCTTCGCCTTTGCTGCACCTAAAGCGGCTCTCCAGTTACCGGGCTTTCGAAAAGTGATATCATAATCACGTCGTTTTTGGTAATCCTGCATTGCCAGGATGTCCCTTTTCTGGACTTGGAGGACGCCCTCCAATACCTTCTCTACCACGAATCTAACGGGGGTAAGACCCGCAGTCCCTCCATTGAGATGGATCCTCAAGGAGTTAGGTATGCGCACATAAGATGGAACCTGCTCAAAGGGCGCATCCATATTTGCAACAATAGGCTGCAAACCGTAGCGACGGTAGCCAACACTGTCGCTCTAATAGTCACAATGGACTTATTGAGAACTCTCTGGGGGGATCCCTTCTCGTTCCTCCGGGACTAAGCCTCCCCCCCTATAGCAGCAGGTGGGTGAAGTCCGGGCAATAAACCCGGACGATCCCACCAGGCCGAGGGGAAGGGTACCCGGAGGTCCTATGCACCAACAAGTCACAAGCAACCAAGCTACAACAAGACAAGGTCACTTGATCTTTGCCAGAAGGCCGAGAAGCGATTCTCAGAAGATGATTTCATACAGTTTATTTTAAAACTTATTGATAACAATGGGCTGTAAGATCCATCAACAGTAAATATCCCCACACAGTGCTTCTATTTGTATATCTACAATCCATAAGATTCAATAATCTCTGTCCTTTACAAGACACTTCAGTCTCCTGAGAGACTATCAAAAATTGCCAATGCTGACTGTATTTCAAATCATCATGGCGGGGTATTGGGTAAAGTTTTCAATCAGCAATAATCACGCCTCGGATAAACCTCATGGGCTATGATACTGCCACTGCGCAAAGCTAAAGATCTGCTGATGAGGTCTGGAGCACCTTATACAGGGTAGTCAGTAAGCCTAAGGAGACACCAGCAGACAGGACATACAGAGCAGGGGATTCTGGGAGTGAATATGCTAATAGCTCATTAGGTAGGCGGGCTGTAAGGACTGAATCCTTACTTATATTACTGTCCCTCTTATCCACATTGACCTCTGTATATATCAGTATTTTCCCCATAGACGTGTCTGTTACTTATTGATTATAGATAGATGAAACCTTATCAGAATATTGATGTGTGATGTCTAGTGCAGGATCTCTGTCTTTACTCTATGTTGTACTTATGCGCTACTTAGTATATCTGAGATATTTACTGCACTATGTTCCATCCTATACAGTGTCGCAGTACAGTAAATGTTTGCAATTTAACAATTAATTTGTGAATAAACTTAGTTGAGGGGATATCGTCACTCCATAGGGAGAGAACCACCATTTAGCTGTGTTGAGTCTTATTAAACCATGAGCGCTCCACTGTGCAAAGGAACATGGGAAGAATATGCAAATCTGACTTCCATGATGTACCGTATATACTCGAGTATAAGCCGAATTTTTCAGCCCAGTTTTTGAGCTGAAAAAGCCCCCCTCGGCTTATACTTGAGTCAGCAAAAAAAAAAAAATATATATATATATATATATATATATTTTTTTTTTTTATTTTTTTTTTAGGAGGGAGGGTCTATGACCAGCCACAATATTAATGTATAGAATCTCCCATAAAATAGTGCAAAAGAAAAAAAAAAAGAAGATTTTAAAAACATAAAAGTTCTAAAACACTCCCTTCACTAGCATACATACAAAAGTAGAAAATGACTGTGAAACACATACACATTAGGTAACATCATGGCGACCTTCTACCAAGTACAGTCTCTTGGGTAAAATCCCAACATCATTGCCTCCTAGGAACCTATCTATAAAACATAGTGTAGAACACTGTCAGGGCTCCTAGGAATGTATTTATCCATTTTCTAGTTCTCTACGGCAAACACAGCTGAAGTTATGTCAAAGTGAAAGTGACACGTATTTCTACGGAAAATCAGACTATAAGGATACAGAGGATACAATCTCTACGTTTAGCCATACGCCGCACTGTCACTTGCTTTTACTAATTTAACATCTAAAACGCTCCAGAAATGATCATTCTTTTAGGGAAATGATTTGTGTGGGGTATTTTAGACACACGTCAGATATACTGCAAAAATTACTCCATTTTGATGAAAAGTGATAAAAATTTTACTTTTCAATTACAAAAAAAACAGCGCCCCCAGATTAAACCTCTACTGTTTACCTGACTGAACTATCCCAGCTCTAGGCTTAGCTCCTCTGCTTGTGATTTAGTCTGACACTATATCATTATAATCTGTGGGGTCCAGGGTAACTGCTGTTTTACTGCTACATCTAGCCCAACACAGGTATGAACCTAGCCTTAGACAAATTTAGATTATTGGCAATGAAAGGGTTAACTTTGTGGGATTTTATAGCACAGCGCACTTGGATGATATCAAGGGTATATATGAGTCCCATCCATGTTCATTAACATGTTTACTTAATTTTATTAAAATCTTGCGCCCGAACAGGGACTTGAACCCTGGACCCTCAGATTAAAAGTCTGATGCTCTACCGACTGAGCTATCCGGGCTCTGTACTCAATGTTGAGCTAATAACTCACTGGTGGAGCCACCTACTGTCCGACTGCTATTATTTTATTTCCGTAGTGTCAATGATCAGACACACATCGATTTTTAGATTTTTCATTTCGTTCTTCCATCTCCATTTTCCAAATCTAGACCTTTATTTTTTTAAATTTTTATTTTTTTTCTGTTCATTTTCTTATGTCAGGGCTTATTTTCTGCAGGATATATTGCACTATATAGTGGTATTATTTAGTTTTCCATTCGCTGGACTGGGAAGCTGGAGCAAAATTCAGAATGGAGCAAAATTGGGGGGGAAAAAAAACGCAACTGGACAATTTTCTTAAAGACTTTTACAGCGTTCACTGTGTAGTAAAAAATGACACATGACTGAGGGGCAGGGCGATAATAGTAATACCAAATTTATATTGGTTTTGTTATGTTTTATCATCTTTACAAAACGTTCTTTCTTTCCATCACCATAGTCTGACCACCGTCACTTTTTTTATATTTCCATGTATGTTTAACAATCTTCATTGTGTCAGTAATATTTTGTTTCTAACATATTTGCCTAATTTTATTAAAACTGTGCGCCCGAACAGGGACTTGAACCCTGGACCCTCAGATTAAAAGTCTGATGCTCTACCGACTGAGCTATCCGGGCTCTGTACGTGGCTCCTCTACTAAAGATTCACTGGTGGAGCCACCTACTGTCCGACTGCTATTACTTTGTTTATGTAGCTCAACTTCTTCTATCGTACGTGGGAAGAATATGCAAATCTGACTTCCATGATGTAATTAGGAAGCCAGTGCCTCAGTCATGCACACCAATAGAGGGCGCTGACTGAGAATGTGCAAGTCTGTCTTCCATGATGTAATTAGGACAAACAAAGGCCTCTGAGAAGGTCGGCATGATGTTAAAGGGAGCGCCCTCTATTGGATGTCTTGACTGAGAGACTGTCTTCCTAATTACATCATTAATATTCCAAACAAAATTAATATTTAAAATTTAATATTCCAAACAAATTTCAGAATGGAGCAGATTTGGAAAAAAAAACCCCGCAAGGGCTTAAAATCTATGGGGAAGGGGTGTAGAGACAGAGGGAGAGGGGGAGACTGTACAGATGGCAGTGCGGTGATAGTGTTATTGGGGGTTGTAGGCCTTCCTGAATAGGGGAGTCTTCAGAGCCTTCTTGAATCCTGTGATTGTGGGGGTCAGTCTTATGTGTCTTGGTAAGGAGTTCCAGAGTATTGGGGATGCACGGGAGAAATCTTGGAGACGGTTGTGTGAGGAGCGGATGAGAGCAGAGCGGAGTAGGAGGTCGTTGGGTATGCTACACTTTGGGGGGAAGGGGGGATAAGTTTTAATGCCTGCAATTAGAATGCATTTGCTTTGGGCCTCCACGTATAGCGGAGACTCGGTTGCTATGGCAGAGCGGCCGCCATTATTCTTACAGACCCGGCATCCCGGCAATAGAACGGCGGATGCCAGGAAGGGGGTTTTAGACGCCGGCACAGGTGCCGGGGCCTGCAGCATTGTCACGCTCCTGTTGCTGCAGGAAGCCAGTAGCGGCAGGAACATGGCGATCTCCACCACATTTGGACTATAAGACGCACCCTCATTTACGCAAAAAAGTGCGTCTTATAGTCCGAAAAATACGGTATATTCTGTGGGGCAGGTCGATCACGTCAATACCAAATTTATATAGGTTTTACTAAAATGTTCAAAAATTCAAAACTTTCAAAAATGTGAAAGTTTCTTTCCGTCACCGTATTGTGACACCCGGAACTATCTTATATTTCCGTGTACGTTGCTACATAAGAGCTCTTTTTTTTAGCCGGACAAGTTGTATTTTAACATTACGATTTTGAGAATTGGATGAAGCTTTATTAATTTTTGTTGGAAAAGACGATAAAATGAGGGTCTAGGTGTTTGGATAATTTTGAGGTTCACATCTGTGTTTGATTGTCCATACGAAATCAGTTTTTAAAACTGTCACGAAATTCTCAGAAGATGATTTCATATGGTTTACTTTTAATCTTATTGATGACAATAGGCTGTAAGATCCATCAGCAGTAAATATCCCCAGCCAATGCTTCTTTTGTATGTTACTTCTTCAAACCGTAATAATCATCTCTGTCCTTTATAACACATTTCAGTCTCCTGAGAGACTGTCAAAAATTGCCAATGCTGACTGTATTTCAAGTCATCATGGCGGGGTATTGGGTAAAGTTTTCAATCAGCAATAATCACGCCTCGGATAAACCTCATGGGCTATGATACTGCCACTGCGCAAAGCTAAAGATACATTGATGAGGTCTGGAGCACCTTATACAGGGTAGTCAGTAAGCCTAAGGAGACACCAGCAGACAGGAAATACAGAGCAGGGGATTCTGGGAGTGAATATGCTAATAGCTCATTAGTCACAGTAGGCGGGCTGTAAGGACTGAATCCTTACTTATATTACTGTCCCTCTTGTCCACATTGACCTCTGTATATATCAGTATTTTCCCCATAGACGTGTCTCTTACTTATTGATTATAGATATATGAAACCTTATCAGAATATTGATGTGTGATGTCTAGTGCAGGATCTCTGCCTTTACTCTATGTTGTACTTATGCGCTACTTAGTATATCTGAGATATTTACTGTACTATGTTCCATCCTATACAGTGTCGCAGTACAGTGAATGTTTGCAATTTAACAATTAATTTGTGAATAAACTTAGTGGAGGGGATATCGTCACTCCATAGGGAGAGAACCACCATTTAGATGTGTGGAGTCTTATTAAGCCATGAGCGCTCCACTGTGCAAAGGAACATGGGAAGAATATCCAAATCTGACTTCCATGATGTAATTAGGAAGCCAGTGCCTCAAGTATGCACACCAATAGAGGGCGCTGACTGAGAATGTGCAAGTCTATCTTCCATGATGTAATTAGGAAGACAGAGTCTCAGTCAAGCAAACCTATAGATTTGGATTTGTTTCTTATTTCTTGTTAAATTTCTTTCTGGCTTTCAATAAAATTTGATTACACCTAGAAATTGGAATGGTTTCAGAGGGCCGGACTAATATACTTAAGGCTTCCCGCACACGACCGTGAAAACAAATCCGTGTGCGAAGCCTGCTCTGTTCTATTCTGTGGTAGTAGACTAGAACAGAACACAGGATGTCTGGAGCGCAGAGCACAAAGCCTGCCCATTGCTCCATCACAATCACATTCCCCATTGCAGCCCCACTACACACACAGTGCTACATTGCAGCCCCCACTACACACACAATGCTACATTGCAGCCCCCACTACACACACAATGCTACATTGCAGCCCCCACTACACACACAATGCTACATTGCAGCCCCACCTACACACACAGTGCTACATTGCAGCCCCCACTACACACACAGTGCAACATTGCAGCCCCCACTACACACACAGTGCTACATTGCAGCCCCACTACACACAGAATACTGCCTATCGCACCCCCGCCCGCACAGTATAGTAACCATGGCGCTCCCCACAGCCCGACACTGAGTACTCACCTCTCAGCATCTTCTCCCAGTCAGTCGGGACAGTTATGACGTCAGCACGCGCGCGGGAGACGGGTGCACAACCTCCCAGCACCTTGTCGCATGCATTACCAAAATAGCCTAGCGTAGTCACATCAAGATACGCTGTGGAGAAAAAACTTGACGTGATAGAAGAAAAGTAAGTGCAGATTTGAGTTCAGCATGTCAATTTCAGTATCAAACAGCTCAAAAATTTAACTCAACAGAATTTTTTTTTTTTTTGTTTCCCTGTGTAATCTGCCTGTAATTGATTAAATCTGACTAAGATCTGTTCTAATTCTCCTACTCCTGGGTGTAATGCAAGCTTTGCAGCCCTCTGTATCATGCTGTGATAAATCACACATCCATCCACACTTCCTCCATCACTGAAATGCCTCATGTTCAAGCCTATAGTGTCCTCCTACCACTGACTATTAACAGGTGGAGAAGAGCAAGCAGTGGGATAATAAATTAAGTAAATGAAGACTATGTAACAAAACATGTAATAACATGAATAGATTTAAAATTGATTAAATAAGTATTACAGAAACAACTGTAACATATAGATCATCTGTCCTTTACAACATATCAGTCTCCTGAGAGACTGTCAAAAATTGCCAATGCTGACTGTATTTCAAGTCATCATGGTGGGGTATTGGGTAAAGTTTTCAATCAGCAATAATCACGCCTCGGATAAACCTCATGGGCTATGATACTGCCACTGCGCAAAGCTAAAGATATACTGGTGAGGTCTGGAGCACCTTATACAGGGTAGTCAGTAAGCCTAAGGAGACACCAGCAGACAGGACATACAGAGCAGGGGATTCTGGGAGTGAATATGCTAATAGCTCATTCAGTCACAGTAGGCGGGCTGTAAGGACTGAATCCTTACTTATATTACTGTCCCTCTTGTCCACATTGACTTCTGTATATATCAGTATTTTCCCCATAGACGTGGCTGTTACTTATTGATTATAGATATATGAAACCTTATCAGAATATTGATGTGTGATGTCTAGTGCAGGATCTCTGCCTTTACTCTATGTTGTACTTAGGCGCTACTTAGTATATCCGGGATATTTACTGTACTATGTTCCATCCTATACAGTGTCACAGTACAATGAATGTTTGCAATTTAACAATTAATTTGTGAATAAACTTAGTTGAGGGGATATCGTCACTCCATAGGGAGAGAACCACCATTTAGGTGTGTGGAGTCTTATTAAGCCATGAGCGCTCCACTGTGCAAAGGAACATGGGAAGAATATGCAAATCTGATGTAATTAGGATGCCAGTGCCTCAAGTATGCACACCAATAGAGGGCGCTGACTGAGAATGTGCAAGTCTATCTTCCATGATGTAATTAGGAAGACAGAGTCTCAGTCAAGCAAACCAATAGAGGGCGCTCCCTTTAACATCATGCCGATCTTCTCAGAGGCCTTTGTTTGCAATGATGTTAGGATTTTACCAAGTACAGTCTCTTGGGTAAAATCCCAACATCATTGCCTCCTAGGAACCTATCTATAACACATAGTGTAGAATACAGTCAGGGCTCCTAGGAACCTATCTATAAAACATAGTGTAGAATACTGTCAGGGCTCCTAGGAACCTATCTATAAAACAACTCTATATCACAGTACATTGTATGTTTGTAATGTAACATGTAATGTGGACACCATTATAATCTGTGGGGTCCATGGTAACTGCTGTTTTACTGCTACAACTAACCCAACACTGGTATGAACCTAGCCTTAGACAAATTTAGATTATAGGTAATGATAGGGTTAACTTTGCAGGATTTATAGCACAACGCACTTGGATGATATCCGGGTTATACATGATTCCCATCCATGTCCATAAACATGTTTACTTAATTTTATTAAAATCTTCCGCCCGAACAGGGACTTGAACCCTGGACCCTCAGATTAAAAGTCTGATGCTCTACCGACTGAGCTATCCGGGCTCTGTACACTGCACTGAGCTAATGACTCACTGGTGGAGCCACCTACTGTCCGACTGCTATTAATTTGTTTATGTAGCTCACCGTCTTCTTCTATCGTATTCACTGATCATACATCGCATTAACCCCTTAATCACATTGATTTTCTGATTTTGCATTTCGTTTTTTTTTCCTTCTCGACTTTCTAAAAGCTATAACTTTTTTTTTTTTTCTGCTGACAGTCTTATGAAAGCTTCTTTTTTACAGTACTATATAAAAACCCGCAGTTGGTAATCTTCTTAAAGACTTAATTTTTAGAGCGTTCACCGTGCGGAAATGACACTTTCCCTGTATTCTGTGGGGCAGGACGATCACGGGAATACCAAATTTATATTGTTTTTATATGTTTCATTTACAAAAATTCTAAACTTTCAAAAATGTTCAAAAATTCTAAATCCTTTTTGTACAAACCGTGTTTTGTTTTTTTAATGGTTTGTAAGCAATCGGACACCAGGCGCAAGTGTGACCCTAGTGTCAGGCATTTCGGACATCAGGATATCTAATTTGTTAATGTTCATTTTCCTTTGCTTATTTTTATGTCCAGTCCAGGGGGAGATTTACATTTTTGGATTATTTTTTTATAGTTTTTGAAACTTTTATTTTTTGTAGACCCCTTGGGAGTCTGATCACCCATACAATATACGGGATTGCGGTATATTGTAACCTTCATTTACTTCTATTACACGCTGCCATAGAATCTTAGTGATGACAAACCTATGAGACGTCTATAGGTTCCCAGCTGTCATGATATTTAGGTGCCTGGGACATAATAGAATGAGGTATCTAAAGGGTTAACAGTCTATTTCCAAAGGTTTGGATAAGGCTGAACTATGAAGAACCCGCCATGCTATAAAGTTACAGAGAAGTGAAAAAAATTCCACCAACAAGTTCTCCTTACACCTTCCTACAAATCTTAGGTTTTAACAATCTCTGTCCTTTACAACACATTTCAGTCTCCTGAGAGACTGTCAAAAATTGCCAATGCTGACTGTATTTCAAGTCATCATGGCGGGGTATTGGGTAAAGTTTTCAATCAGCAATAATCACGCCTCGGATAAACCTCATGGGCTATGATACTGCCACTGCGCAAAGCTAAAGATATACTGGTGAGGTCTGGAGCACCTTATACAGGGTAGTCAGTAAGCCTAAGGAGACACCAGCAGACAGGACATACAGAGCAGGGGATTCTGGGAGTGAATATGCTAATAGCTCATTAAGTCACGGGCTGTAAGGACTGAATCCTTACTTATATTACTGTCCCTCTTGTCCACATTGACTTCTGTATATATCAGTATTTTCCCCATAGACGTGGCTGTTACTTATTGATTATAGATATATGAAACCTTATCAGAATATTGATGTGTGATGTCTAGTGCAGGATCTCTGCCTTTACTCTATGTTGGACTTATGCGCTACTTAGTATATCTGGGATATTTACTGTACTATGTTCCATCCTATACAGTGTCGCAGTACAGTGAATATTTGCAATTTAACAATTAATTTGTGAATAAACTTAGTTGAGGGGATATCGTCACTCCATAGGGAGAGAACCACCATTTAGGTGTGTGGAGTCTTATTAAGCCATGAGCGCTCCACTGTGCAAAGGAACATGGGAAGAATATGCAAATCTGACTTCCATGATGTAATTAGGAAGCCAGTGCCTCAAGTGTGCACACCAATAGAGGGCGCTGACTGAGAATGTGCAAGTCTATCTTCCATGATGTAATTAGGAAGACAGAGTCTCAGTCAAGCAAACCAATAGAGGGCGCTCCCTTTATCATCATGCCGACCTTCTCAGAGGCCTTTGTTTGCAATGATGTTGGGATTTTACCAAGTACAGTCTTTTGGGTAAAATCCCAACATCATTGCCTCCTAGGAACCTATCTATAAAACATAGTGTAGAACACAGTCAGGGCTCCTAGGAACCTATCTATAAAACATGGTGTAGAACACTGTCAGGGCTCCTAGGGACCTATCTATAAAACATAGTGTAGAACACAGTCAGGGCTCCTAGGAACCTATCTATAAAACATAGTGTAGAACACTGTCAGGGCTCCTAGGAACCTATCTATAAAACATAGTGTAGAACACAGTCAGGGCTCCTAGGAACCTATCTATAAAACATAGTGTAGAACACTGTCAGGGCTCCTAGGAACCTATCTATAAAACATAGTGTAGAATACTGTCAGGGCTCCTAGTGACCTATCTATAAAACAACTCTATATCACAGTACATTGTATGTTTGTAATGTAACATGTAATGTGGACACCATTATAATTTGTGGGGTCCACGGTAACTGCTGTTTTACTGCTACAACTAACCCAACACAGGTATGAACCTAGCCTTAGACAAATTTAGATTATTGGTAATGATAGGGTTAACTTCGCAGGATTTTATAGCACAACGCACTTGGATGATATCTGGGTTATATCTGATTCCCATCCATGTCCATAAACACGTTTACTTAAATTTTATTAAAATCTTCCGCCCGAACAGGGACTTGAACCCTGGACCCTCAGATTAAAAGTCTGATGCTCTACCGACTGAGCTATCCGGGCTCTGTACATAGTGCTGAGCTAATGACTCACTGGTGGAGCCACCTACTGTCCGACTGCTATTAATTTGTTTATGTAGCTCACCGTCTTCTTCTATCGTATTCACTGATCATACATCACATTAACCCCTTAATCACATTGATTTTCTGATTTTGCATTTCGTTTTTTTTCCTTCTCGACTTTCTAAAAGCTATAACTTTTTTTTTTTTTTCTGCTGACAGTCCTATGAAGGCTTCTTTTTTACAGTACTATATAAAAACCCGCAGTTGGTAATCTTCTTAAAGACTTAATTTTTAGAGCGTTCACCGTGCGGAAATGACGCTTTCCCTATATTCTGTGGGGCGGGACGATCACGGGAATACCAAACTTATATCGTTTTTATTATGTTTAATTTACAAAAATTCTAAAGTTTGAAAAATGTTCAAAAATTCTAAATCCTTTTTGTATAAACCATGTTTTTTTTTTTTTTTTTGTTTGCAAGCAATCGGACACCAGGCGCAAGTGTGACCCTAGTATCGGGCATTTCAGACATCGGGATATCTAATTTGTTTATGTTCATTTTCCTTTGCTTATTTTTATGTCCAGTCCAGGGAGCAGGGGGTGATTTACATTTTTGGATTTTTTAAATAGTTTTTGAAACTTATTTTTGTAGACCCCTTGGGAGTCTGATCACCCATACAATATACTGGATTGCGGTATATTGTAACCTTCATTTACTTCTATTACACGCTGCCATAGAATCTTAGTGATGACAAACCTATGAGACGTCTATAGGCTCCCAGCTGTCATGAGATTTAGGTGCCTGGGACGCAATTGAATGAGGTATCTAAAGGGTTAACAGTCTGTTCCCAAAGGTTTAGATAGGGATGAACTGTGAAAAACTCTCCCTCTCTGTGCTAAAAAGTTACAGAGCAGTAAAGTAAATACAACCAACAATTTCTCCTTACACCTTCCTACAAATCTTAGATTTTAACAATCTCTGTCCTTTACAACACATTGCAGTCTCCTGAGAGACTGTCAAAAATTGCCAATGCTGACTGTATTTCAAGTCATCATGGCGGGGTATTGGGTAAAGTTTTCAATCAGCAATAATCACACCTCGGATAAACCTCATGGGCTATGATACTGCCACTGCGCAAAGCTAAAGATCTACTGGTGAGGTCTGGAGCACCTTATACAGGGTAGTCAGTAAGCCTAAGGAGACACCAGCAGACAGGAAATACAGAGCAGGGGATTCTGGGAGTGAATATGCTAATAGCTCATTAAGTCATGGGCTGTAAGGACTGAACACCGACATATAATACTGCCCCATTTGTCCTCATTGAGTTCTGTACACATCAGTATTTCCTCCATAGACGTGTCTGTTACTTATAGATTAGCGATATGAGGCTTTAGCAGATTATTGATGTGTGATGTCTAGTGCAGGATCTCTGCCTTTACTCTACGTTGTACTTCTTTCATCTTTGTTTCATGTTATACACTCTGTACTTTCATGGCTGTTGTTTTTACAAGTTCCTGTTGCGGTTTAATTTTATTAAAATCTTCCGCCCAAACAGGGACTTGAACTCTGGACCCTCAGATTAAGAGCCTGTATGAGTAACGTAACCCCTTCCTGCTGGAGACTCCCATGTTCTGTCTGTGTCCGCTCTGTAACATCCGCACCTTATACTATACAATCTCTTTAGTTTCTGTCCCATGTGCAGGAAGCCGCCGGCACCGATATATGAGGGAGTTACATTCCCCGCACACTCGGCAAATCTGAGTCTGCACGTTTATAGGGAGTTTAAGGTGATATCTGTGAAGGGCTTGTAAAACATTAGTTTTGCAGCATATTGTATGGGACATCAGACCCTCTAGAACAGGAGTCGGCAACCCCCGGCACGCGTGCCAAGGGCATCACGTGATGCAAAAACAAAACTGCTATCATCATACTATGGGGGTCTCTTCACACCCCACAGTATAGTTTGGAGCCCAAGAGAAGGGGATCAAACATAAAAAATAATGTTGCTTACCTTCCCAGCGCTCTGGATCAGCTACGTTCACTCCGGCGCTTCTGCACGATGTAAGAAACCGCTGCTAGGACGCCGACGTGACCTCTGAGACCCAATCAATAGTCGCGGACTTCAGGCAGAAGTGCTGAAGAGAACGGAGTGGCTCCGGAGCACAGGAAAGGTGAGTAATATTGTTTTTTATGTTTGTCTGTTGGCCCTCTGCTTATTATACTCTGGGGTCTGAAGAGACTCGACAGCATAATAATAGCTAGTGAGTGGCACAAATTGCAATTTTATCAAAGTTAGAATATTATATTGTATGCAGGGGCCACTATGGGGCATAATACTGTGTGCAGGGGCCCGCTATGGGGCATAATACTGTGTGCAGGGGCTACTATGGGACATAATACTGTGTGCAGGGGCCACTATGGGGGATAATACTGTGTGCAGGGGCCACTATGGGGGATAATACTGTGTGCAGGGGCCACTATGGGGGATAATACTGTGTGCAGGGGCCACTATGGGGCATAATACTGTGTGCAGGGGCCACTATGGGGGATAATACTGTGTGCAGGGGGCACTATGGGACATAATACTGTGTGCAGGGGCCACTATGGGACATAATACTGTGTGCAGGGGCCACTATGGGACATAATAGTGTGTGCAGGGGCCACTATGGGACATAATAGTGTGTGCAGGGGCCACTATGGGGCATAATACTGTGTGCAGGGGCCACTATGGGGGATAATACTGTGTGCAGGGGCCACTATGGGGGATAATACTGTGTGCAGGGGCCACTATGGGACATAATACTGTGTGCAGGGGACACTATGGGACATAATACTGTGTGCAGGGGCCACTATGGGACATAATACTGTGTGCAGGGGCCACTATGGGGCATAATACTGTGTGCAGGGGCCACTATGGGGGATAATACTGTGTGCAGGGGCCACTATGGGGGATAATACTGTGTGCAGGGGCCACTATGGGGGATAATACTGTGTGCAGGGGCCACTATGGGACATAATACTGTGTGCAGGAGCCACTATGGGACATAATACTGTGTGCAGGGGCCACTATGGGACATTATAATGTGTGCAGGGGCCACTATGGGGGATAATACTGTGTGCAAGGGACACTATGGGGGATAATACTTTGTGCAGGGGCCACTATGGGACATAATACTGTGTGCAGGGGACACTATGAGGGATAATACTGTGTGCAAGGGACACTATGGGGGATAATACTGTGTGCAGGGGCCACTATGGGGGATAATACTGTGTGCAGGGGCCACTTTGGAGCATAATACTGTGTGCAGGGGCCACTATGGGGGATAATACTGTGTGCAGGGGCCACTATGGGGGATAATACTGTGTGCAGGGGCCACTATGGGACATTATACTGTGTGCAGGGGCCACTATGGGGCATAATACTGTGTGCAGGGGCCACTATGGGGGATAATACTGTGTGCAGGGGCCACTATGGGGGATAATACTGTGTGCAGGGGCCACTATGGGGGATAATACTGTGTGCAGGGGCCACTATGGGACATAATACTGTGTGCAGGGGCCACTATGGGACATAATACTGTGTGCAGGGGCCACTATGGGACATAATACTGTGTGCAGGGGCCACTATGGGGGATAATACTGTGTGCAGGGCCCACTATGGGGCATAATACTGTGTGCAGGGGCCACTATGGCACATAATACTGTGTGCAGGGGCCACTATGGTACATATTACTGTGTGCAGGGGCCACTATGGGACATTATACTGTGTACAGGGGCCACTATGGGACATAATACTGTGTGCAGGGGCCACTATGGGGGATAATACTGTGTGCAGGGGCCACTATGGGACATAATACTGTGTGCAGGGGCCACTATGGGGGATAATACTGTGTGCAGGGGCCACTATGGGGGATAATACTGTGTGCAGGGGCCACTATGGGACATAATACTGTGTGCAGGGGCCACTATGGGGGATAATACTGTGTGCAGGGGCCACTATGGGACATAATACTGTGTGCAGGGGCCACTATGGGACATAATACTGTGTGCAGGGGCCACTATGGGGGATAATACTGTGTGCAGGGGCCACTATGGGGGATAATACTGTGTGCAGGGGCCACTATGGGGGATAATACTGTGTGCAGGGGCCACTATGGGGGATAATACTGTGTGCAGGGGCCACTATGGGGGATAATACTGTGTGCAGGTCATCAAGAAAATGGACACAAGAGGTTACACAACTTGAGCAAGTGCAGAGATTAATAAAGAGGGTAATGCGGATACAATCACATTACTATCGCTTGGTAATCCCATTTGTTTTCGCCTTCCATAGTCCTCAATGGTAAACGAACCTGATACTTCACTGTCTGTTGTGCATCCTTATTTTTGGATGGAGCAAAAGTGTTCCACATCAGACCTTTGTCTCCTGATGACCCCATTATAGTGAAGGGGGTCCCCCGGGCTCTGTGTGTAATGGCGGCCTGTCTTCCAGTGGTTCAGGCTTCCTTACGTAGAGCCAATGCTAGTGTGAACCTGGTGTTAGTAAGTCATTTACTGAACTGTGTTCCAGCCTGCACTGTGTTGTAGAATACCAAATGTTTGCAATGTAAGGTCTGATTGTAAATAAAGTTATTCAAGCAACCTGAACTTCTTAACAATAATACTTTGTTCTTCTAACTTGTTACATTTCATTAAAAACTTCCGCCCGAACAGGGACTTGAACCCTGGACCCTCAGATTAAAAGTCTGATGCTCTACCGACTGAGCTATCCGGGCGCTCTGCTGGCTGTGTCAGGTCATGTCGTCCTGCAGAAACTTCCCGCCATCTGTTTGCTTTCACTCTGTTCATGTAGCCTTAACACTTTCCTCTCTGCACACCTGCCCATAGCATAGAAGTATGAAAGAAGCCTGCACTTATACGAGGGATCTACATTACATGCACACTCGGCCTGCACAGTGGTATACAGCTGTATATACCAAACCGTGCGTCTGTCATTGACTCTCACTGTTAAAGGGGATGTGTGACCAAGGTGTGACCTATGGACCTATCACATATCTCTGGCCAAACATCCTATACAATAAAGGCCAGTGTACTCCTTAACCCTTTCCTGACATCTGCTGCAATAGGGCGGCGGAATATCAAAGCTTTATTTAAAAAATAAATAAATCCAAAATTTCAGTTCACCCCAAAACAAAATAAAACCTAAACACATGAACTTTAAAATAATAATAATAATAATAATAATAATCATAATAATAATATATATTTCCCCATACGCTATAGCAGGAAAAAAATCTATTAACAAAAATAAAATCCTTAACAAAAAAATTAAAGTTGCCATATTCTGACACCCGTCACTTTTTTAGATTCCTGTGTACAGGGATGCCTAGGGCGTCTTTTATTTTGCAGGGTCAGGTGTATTTTTTCGTTCTACCAATGTCTATCACTTTGATCACTTTTTAATTAAAATTATTATTAGTGGTAAAAAAGCGGCGGTTCATCGTATGGGGATAAAAAAAAAATTAATTTGTAGATATGTTTGGGTTGATGGGATATCGTCACTCCATAGTTAGAGACCACCATTTAGGTGTGTGGCGTCCTATTAAGCCATGAGCGCTCCACTGTGCAAAGGAACATGGGAAGAATATGCAAATCTGACTTCCATGATGTAATTAGGAAGCCAGTGCCTCAAGTATGCACACCAATAGAGGGCGCTGACTGAGAATGTGCAAGTCTATCTTCCATGATGTAATTAGGAAGACAAACCAATAGAGGGCGCTCCCTTTAACATCATGCCGACCTTTTCAGATACTATACCTGGTAAAATTCCAACATCATTGCAAACAAAGGCCTCTGAGAAGGTTGGCATGATGTTAAAGGGAGCGCCCTCTATTGGTTTGTCTTCCTAATTACATCATGGAAGATAGACTTGCACATTCTCAGTGAGCGCCCTCTATTGGTTTGCTTGACTGACACTCTGTCTTCCTAATTACATCATGGAAGTCAGATTTGCATATTCTTTCCCATACAGATATTTTTGGATATGTGTGTTTTATGTGATTCACAGTAATTTTTTGTTCTTTTATATGTATTCTAGGGAACGTGGGGGCAATTAGAATATTTTGATTCCATGTAATGTTTTTATACTTTGGCAAATCTCCCAAAAGCCGCATGGGGAAGCTTGATAAAAACTTTTGTATAAAAATTAATAAACTATTAATTAGATTAGAAAAAAAATAAACATAAAGCAATGATACATCCTGGCATCTGAAAACGCCCGCTCTACAGGCGTATAAAAAATGATTTCCCGACTATATATTTAATGCTATATCGCGACAAAAAACAAGAGCCAAGCCGCTGCTTTTTTCACCATTTCATCTCCTATAAAAATCGATAAAAACATCAGACATTCCTCCAAATGGTAGAAGTAAAAGGACAGGCGGCGCCACCGAGAAAGTCGCCTTGTACACGGAAATATGTAACAATTGCAGGTATCGGAATATGGGGATGATAAAGTTTTTCTTAGCAAAGTTTTAGACTTTTTTATGGGGTTATGATTGTACCAATACATAGAAGACAGGTAATTGGCTGAGGAAAGAACTGCTGCACTGATTTGTACAATCTCACCCGCTCCTGGCCTTGTCTCCAGCTCTCCCAGTACGTGGCTATAGATGGCGCCATTACAAAGCACACCTAATCCCACAATTGCAGAGCCCCGGTAGAGATCTACTACCAGTCTCCATAGAACACTCATCTAGCTTAACCACCTGCATCAGTCTCCTGAGAGACTGTCAAAAATTGCCAATGCTGACTGTATTTCAAGTCATCATGGCGGGGTATTGGGTAAAGTTTTCAATCAGCAATAATCACGCCTCGGATAAACCTCATGGGCTATGATACTGCCACTGCGCAAAGCTAAAGATATACTGGTGAGGTCTGGAGCACCTTATACAGGGTAGTCAGTAAGCCTAAGGAGACACCAGCAGACAGGAAATACAGAGCAGGGGATTCTGGGAGTGAATATGCTAATAGCTCATTAGTCACAGTAGGCGGGCTGTAAGGACTGAATCCTTACTTATATTACTGTCCCTCTTGTCCACATTGACCTCTGTATATATCAGTATTTTCCCCATAGACGTGGCTGTTACTTATTGATTATAGATATATGAAACCTTATCAGAATATTGATGTGTGATGTCTAGTGCAGGATCTCTGCCTTTACTCTATGTTGGACTTATGCGCTACTTAGTATATCTGAGATATTTACTGCACTATGTTCCATCCTATACAGTGTCGCAGTACAGTGAATGTTTGCAATTTAACAATTAATTTGTGAATAAACTTAGTTGAGGGGATATCGTCACTCCATAGGGAGAGAACCACCATTTAGGTGTGTGGAGTCTTATTAAGCCATGAGCGCTCCACTGTGCAAAGGAACATGGGAAGAATATGCAAATCTGACTTCCATGATGTAACTTGGATGCCAGTGCCTCAAGTATGCACTCCAATAGAGGGCGCTGACTGAGAATGTGCAAGTCTGTCTTCCATGATGTAATTAGGAAGACAGAGTCTCAGTCAGGCAAACCAATAGAGGGCGCTCCCTTTAACATCATGCCGACCTTCTCAGAGGCCTTTGTTTGTAATGATGTTGGGATTTTACCAAGTACAGTCTCTTGGGTAAAATCTTAACATCATTGCCTCCTAGGAACCTATCTATAAAACATAGTTTACAGTGCAGTAAGATAAATACAACTAACAAAGCAGTAAAGTAAATACTAACAACAACTTCTCCTTACACTTTCCTACAATCCTCAGGTTTTATCAATCTCTGTCCTTTACAACACATTTCAGTCTCCTGAGAGACTGTCAAAAATTGCCAATGCTGACTGTATTTCAAGTCATCATGGCGGGGTATTGGGTAAAGTTTTCAATCAGCAATAATCACGCCTCGGATAAACCTCATTGGCTATGATACTGCCACTGCGCAAAGCTAACCCCAAGTCCTGAGCAGCGGCAGCCACACACTCAGCGCTACCCAGCCAGCTCACAGCGACTCCCTGCACTGACCCGCAGAGGATGATGGGACAGTGCATACTAATGAGCCGTGCCTCAGCACTACCCGACCCGCCCCACTCTATCACGCGCCACTTTGCCAATAAAGTTTATTCCACCGGTAATACTCGGCTTCCGTAGACGTAACCGCGTCTCTTGGTGTGACGTCAACCGTCACCCGGACGTGTCTCTAGGGTGTTGGTAACGGAAGGGCGGAAGTGAAGCGGAAGTCCTACCGACCGATATGGGCATGTGATTTCCGGCGGGGCTTCCTTTGGGATGAGATGAGGTAAGATCGACTGAGTGGGTTCAAAGGTCATAAAACCTGTATTTTGTGTCCCTAGGTGTGTGGTCTAGTTGTTTGCGGACTGGCCCATTGTTTACAGGAGGGGGGTGCTCGTGTACGGCTGGTTTACCTTGGTGACAGTTCCCTGGGAAATATGTCCTTGATAATAGGGGTGAAGCCCTTTAAATGAGGGACATCTCACTGCAGGAGGATGGTGCAGTCCTTCGAGGGGCTGTTCAGGTTTTAGTTGCCTCCATTCCCTTTATGGCCATGAGAACATTGTCACTGAGTGGGTGGGTTTGTGATATGTGACAGGGTTCTTAAAGGGGCAGTGTCGGCTACAATCAGCCCCACGCCAAATAGCAGCGTTGTAGGATCTGCCTAGACAACCCTCTTTTATACTGTTCGTTAAAAGTTTACTTTCTCCCATAAACAGCGCCACACCTGTCTGCAGGTTGTGTCTGGTATTACATCTCTGCTCCATAGAAGTGAATTGGCTGAGTTGCAGTACCACACACAGCCTGAGGACCGGTATGGCGCTGTTTATGAGCTTAATGTCCTCAAGAGATTGTATGTAAGCCTTAAAGGGATTCTCTAAGAACCCTGTGTGTTATGGACCATCACAAAACGGGATATGTGTTATTTTTGTCAGATTTCAGGGATCCCTCAATAGACTCAAATCTATGAGGTATCAAGGAAATTGGGCAAATCCCTTTTAGAACGTCGTTTTGTATTTCAAGAGCCTGGAGGTCAGACCCCCACCATATAAACCATCTATTAGTAGTCACCAGTAGATCTGAACGTCCCGAGACCTCCACAGATCAGCTGCCTGAAGTGGCTACAATCTCTTCCTTGTCACGTTCATCATTCACATGGTACAACAACAGCACAGTCCTATTCAATTGAATGGGGCTGAGCTGCAATACCAAGAACAGCCACTATACAATGTGTGGCACTGGGCTCGGTATTATTCAGTGAAGCGGCTGCAGTAATCACCTGACCAGCTGATCTGTGGGGGCCGCCATCAATTACATATCGATGACCTCTCCTCAGGAGTGGGGGTCTAACCATCAGTCCCAGAGGTGGGACCGTCACGCAAATGACAAGGTTAGCGACATGCCATAATAGTGTAAGATGGGAATATCCCTTTAAATAAGAGGCTCTGAATGTAAGCTGTGATTTGGGGGTGACTGACCCGCTCCCTTCTCCCCCCAGGCTGGCTCCCGTCATGTTCTTCCCCTCCTTGAGAACACAGACTAGATAAATGAATTCCGTGTCACCAGCGGCCGCTCAGTATGGGAGCCCAGAGGGTCGACGACACCAGAGCCATGACCCGCCTCAGATGGGGTATCAGGGAGCAGGGCGAGACGGAGCCACGGACGAGGTGGATAAAATAAAGAGCAAACTACTGACAGCATGGAACAGCGTCAAATATGGTAAGAGGGCGAGACTTGTTACATCTGTACCTGGGAAAGCTGGGTGCCATTGGACATGTACCATGTAGAGGCAAGCACCCAACTTTCCCATACTGTTATATATCAAAAACAGGGTGCAACATCTGACCCATAACTGCGTACTAAATAAGGCGGCCATATTGGTGTCACCCAGCTTTCCCAGAAGCAGATATCATAGTGATTGCAGGGCCCCCTGTATACTGATATTTCTTTGGCCTAGGTTGGACGGTGAAGATGAAGACGCACTTCAACAGGTCTTCCCCCTTATACCTGCTGGGTAAACACTACTACTTCCGGTATGAAGGTGAGCGCAGAATAACCCGCCCCTTTAATCCCTGACTTATAGTAGCAGTATTACAGTATACAATCTATAGACACAGGGAGGGATTACTAGAAACAGCCCTTGGCCTCCCAGTTTCTTCTCTAGTGCACTCCTGGTCAGTACACATATGACAGACTTCTGGCCCTGTGGCTTGAGTCTGTCTTTGGGGTCTTACTTAGTTACTTCTTACAATGTTCTGGCCCATCTGGTAAAATTTATGAAATGTGGGGTTTGATATCCAGGACTCCTGCAGATCAGCTGTTTGAATAGTCCCCAGTATTCAGTTGAGCACGGCAGTCTCTTCACAGAATACTAGGCACAGCGCAGTACTGTGCTCGGATCAAACCCACTCACTTGAATGGGACTGAGCTGCTGCTGTACTATGAGATCAGGTCACTATCAAATTCTTTGATCTCCTCTCTGATTTCCATGATGGCTGGCAGTCTGGGGGTGGTAAATGTATGACCCCTGACCTCTGGGGTGCTGGAGTGAGAAGATTCAGGATACACAGCCTTCCACTGTCAGAAAGGAGAAAATGAACCTTTTAATGGCAAAAAAAACCTAGTTTGTAAGATTCTATGGGGAAGGTTGTGGCACAAAAAGGTGTGTGGTTAGTATGGGGGAGGGGCACCAAAAGGGAATGGGCATGGCATGGTCTTCAAGGTGGTCCGGGCCCAGGAAGAGAAGGAAAGGGAAATGTAAATGCTGCTAAAATGTACAGATGGGACGCGGCTGACTTGTGCGGAACGGTTTCAGAGAGGGGGGGGGTCCAAGCTGAGCTTTTGCACTAAGCGCCACGCCACTGTATATTGCCGAGTCCATTGTGATCTTCTTCTCTGCTCCCAGATGACATAGAACAATTTCAGCAGGATTTCGTCTCCAGGGTGTGGCTGACCTATAGACGCGATTTCCCTGCACTGGAAGGGACCCAGCTCACTACAGACTGTGGATGGGGCTGTATGATCAGGAGCGCCCAGATGATGCTGGCCGAGGCTCTCCTGATGCATCTTCTCTGCAGAGGTCAGTATTGCAGCTTCTCTTCATTGTGGCACATAGATTACACTTTGTGACAACTTGTTAAAGGGGTTGTCCAGGATTTGGAGGCACCTGAGAGAAAAAAAAAAGAAGACATACTCCTCTATCCCCTGTTGTCTGGTCCCAGCCCCCAGGATGTAATACTACATCCTATGTACAAGACTATAACTTCTATAATACTGCCCCCTACAGACAAGACTATAACTACTATAATACTGCTCCTATGTACAAGAATATAACTACTATAATACTACCTCTTATGTACAAGAATATAACTACTATAATACTACCTCCTATGTACAAGAATATAACTACTATAATACTGCTCCTATGTACAAGAATATAACTACTATAATACTGCTCCTATGTACAAGAATATAACTACTATAATACTGCTCCTATGTACAAGAATATAACTTCTATAATACTGCTCCTATGTACAAGAATATAACTACTATAATACTGCTCTTATGTACAAGAATATAACTACTATAATACTACTCCTATGTACAAGAATATAACTACTATAATACTGCTCCTATGTACAAGAATATAACTACTATAATACTACTCCTATGTACAAGAATATAACTACTATAATACTGCTCCTATGTACAAGAATATAACTACTATAATACTGCCCCTATGTACAAGAATATAACTACTATAATACTGCCCCTATGTACAAGAATATAACTACTATAATACTGCTCCTATGTACAAGAATATAACTACTATAATACTACTCCTATGTACAAGAATATAACTTCTATAATACTGCTCCTATGTACAAGAATATAACTTCTATAATACTGCTCCTATGTGCAAGAATATAACTTCTATAATACTGCTCCTATATACAAGAATATAACTACTATAATACTGCTCCTATGTACAAGAATATAACTACTATAATACTGCCCCTATGTACAAGAATATAACTACTATAATACTGCCCCTATGTACAAGAATATAACTACTATAATACTACTCCTATGTATAAGAATATAACTACTATAATACTGCTCCTATGTACAAGAATATAACTACTATAATACTACTCCTATGTACAAGAATATAACTTCTATAATACTGCTCCTATGTACAAGAATATAACTACTATAATACTGCTCCTATGTACAAGAATATAACTACTATAATACTGCTCCTATGTACAAGAATATAACTTCTATAATACTGCCCCTATGTACAAGAATATAACTACTATAATACTGCCTCCTATGTACAAGAATATAACTACTATAATACTACTCCTATGTACAAGAATATAACTTCTATAATACTGCCCCTATGTACAAGAATATAACTTCTATAATACTGCCCCTATGTACAAGAATATAACTACTATAATACTGCCTCCTATGTACAAGAATATAACTACTATAATACTACTCCTATGTACAAGAATATAACTACTATAATACTACCTCCTATGTACAAGAATATAACTACTATAATACTACTCCTATGTACAAGAATATAACTACTATAATACTGCCTCCTATGTACAAGAATATAACTACTATAATACTACCTCCTATGTACAAGAATATAACTACTATAATACTGATCCTATGTACAAGAATATAACTACTATAATACTGCTCCTATGTACAAGAATATAACTACTATAATACTGCCCCTATGTACAAGAATATAACTACTATAATACTACTCCTATGTACAAGAATATAACTACTATAATACTACCTCCTATGTACAAGAATATAACTACTATAATACTGCTCCTATGTACAAGAATATAACTACTATAATACTGCCCCTATGTACAAGAATATAACTACTATAATACTGCTCCTATGTACAAGAATATAACTACTATAATACTGCTCCTCTGTACAAGAATATAACTACTATAATACTGCTCCTCTGTACAAGAATATAACTACTATAATACTACTCCTATGTGCAAGAATATAACTACTATAATACTACTCCTATGTACAAGAATATAACTACTATAATACTGCTCCTATGTACAAGAATATAACTACTATAATACTGCTCCTATGTACACGAATATAACTACTATAATACTGCTCCTCTGTACAAGAATATAACTACTATAATACTGCTCCTCTGTACAAGAATATAACTACTATAATACTGCCCCCTACAGACTAGAGTATAAGTTGTACTGTATATATTTTCCATCTGCCTGTGTTTTGTACTGATGTAATACTCTCTCTCACCTCCAGATTGGTTCTGGCCGGAAGCACTGAACACCCTTTTAGTAGAGATGGAACCGCTCCGCTCGTCCTCCCCTCCCACTTTTAGTTCCTTATCCTCTATATCTTCACCTGCCTCTCACACAAGTCATCTGCACTCTCACACGGCCTCCCGCCATTCTAGACCTCACGTACAAGACCCTCACCAAGAGCACATCCATAGGGACATCCTGCGATGGCTCTCAGACTGTCCAGATGCCCCCTTTGGTCTTCATCACATGGTGAAATTAGGAGGAAGCCTTGGCAAGAAAGCAGGAGACTGGTATGGCCCAAGTATTGTGGCTCACATCTTGAGGTGAGGAAGATTCTTTGCATCCCAATAAGTGTATCTGAGGAGTTTGTCTCTTTGATGATGTCCCTGATCTCTCCTGTACTCACTGCTGCCCCTTGTTATGAGGGGTAAAAACTCATCTTTGCCCTTAGAAGCTACATATCACCAGAAGGCCCCTACTTCTCCAGTAGTCACAGCAGAATACCACCCTCATGGTTCACCAGTAGTCACAGCAGATTGCCCTACCCCCTTTCTCCAGCAGTCATGGCAGTATTGCTACCTCTCACATTCCCCAGTATTCTGTAGGAACCCCCCCACAAAATCTCCTGTAGTTAGAGTACAATACCATCCTAAAGTTCCCAGTAGTCCCAGCAGGCCACCTTTCCTTAACTTCTCTAGTAGTCCTTATAATAAAATAGCCTACTCAGGTTCCCCAGTAGTCACAGCAGCCACCTCTCCTCAACTCTCCTAGTAGTTAGATTGGAATCCCCTCCTCAAGTTCCCTAGCAGTCACAGCAGGCCACCTCTCCATTACTTCTCTAGTATTCAAAATATAATACCCTCCTCAAGTGTCTTCAGTAGTGATAGCAGGGCACTTTCCCCAAACCCCTCTAGCAGTTTGTGTAAAATAGCCTCCTTAAGTTCCCTAGTAGTCACAGCAGGGCACCTCTTCCCAACTTTCCTAATAGTTAGAGTAGAATCCCCTCCTTGTGTTCCCTAGTAGTTACAGCAGGGCACCCCTTCCCAACTTTCCTAGTAGTTAGAGTAGAATCCCCTCCTTGTGTTCCCTAGTAGTCACAGCAGGGCACCTCTTCCCAACTTTCCTAGTAGTCAGAGTAGAATCCCCTCCTTGTGTTCCTAGCAGGGCACCTCTTCCCAACTTTCCTAGTAGTTAGAGTAGAATCCCCTCCTTAAGTTCCCTAGTAGTCACAGCAGGGCACCTCTTCCCAACTTTCCTACTAGTCAGAGTAGAATCCCCGCCTTGTTTTCCCTAGTAGTCACAGCAGGGCAACTGTGGCCAACTTTCCTAGTAGTCAGAGTAGAATATCCTCCACAAGTTCCCCAGTAGTCACAGCAGGGCACCCTCCCCATCTTCCCTTGTAGTCGTAGCAGGTTATCATACAGCCCAGTTCCTGCCATAGGGCACCATTTTGGAGGCACTGTATTGTGAACCTTGTGTTGGAGGTTCTCCAGACGTCACTGAAGGTAACTGATATATTTCACAAATGTTTTGTTGGTCCCCACTCGCAGCCCCCACTGTCCGGAGCGCTGAGATAAATCTGCCGGTTCCTGTTACATCTCATGTCTGACTTTGTGTCCTCAGGAAAGCGCTGGAAACATCTCCTCAAGTCCCTGAGCTGTCCGTGTATGTGGCTCAGGACTGTACAGGTATGGCATACAGGGGGGAGCGGGACTGAGGGCTGTGACCGGTGCTATCCCTGACCCTATGGATCTGCTCAGTGTACAGGGTCGATGTGGAGCAGCTGCTGGATACAGGTGATCCTGCCCCGGGTACGAGCAGCGCAGGAAGAGCCGTCATCATCCTCATACCTGTACGTTTAGGTGGAGAGAGCTTCAACCCAGTGTATAAACAGTGCATCAAGGTAATAGGATCGGCACATGATAGGGGATGGTGAGATGTTACAGGCTGAGATGTACCAAGATCCTGGTAGAATTGTGAATACAGCTCTGAGTGTGACTGGAGTATATTGTCCTACTGATCTTGTCTTCATTTCCAGGAATTCCTGCAGATGCGATCCTGTCTGGGCATTATAGGAGGAAAACCGAAACATTCACTGTATTTCATTGGTTATCAAGGTTTGTACTCAGTGGAGCATCAGAGGATCGGGGAAGATTGGTTACAATATATGGGAAGCTTTATATCATATCCTTGTATTGTTAGATAACCATCTGCTATACCTGGATCCACATTACTGTCAGGCGTACGTGGACACCAGTACTGAAGACTTCCCTCTAGATGTGAGTATGACTTTGTCAGTCAACAAGACATGTATCTGCTAGACTTGTATGTGTTACATCCTGTATTATATACTCCAGAGCTGCACTCCCCCAGGTGAATAGTAAGCGCAGCTCTGGAGTATAATACAGGATAAGTAATGTAATGTATGTACACAGTGACTGCACCAGCAGAATAGTGAGCGCAGCTCTGGAGTATAATACAGGATAAGTAATGTAATGTATGTACACAGTGACTGTACCAGCAGAATAGTGAGTGCAGCTCTGGAGTATAATACAGGATAAGTAATGTAATGTATGTACACAGTGACTGCACCAGCAGAATAGTGAGCGCAGCTCTGGAGTATAATACAGGATGTAACTCAGGATCAGTACAGTATAAGTAATGTAATGTATGTGCACAGTGACTGTACCAGCAGAATAGTGAGCGCAGCTCTGGAGTATAATACACAATAAGTAATGTAATGTATTTACACAGTGACTGTACCAGCAGAATAGTGAGCGCAGCTCTGGAGTATAATACAGGATAAGTAATGTAATGTATGTACACAGTGACTGCACCAGCAGAATAGTGAGTGCAGCTCTGGAGTATAATACAGGATGTAACTCAGGATCAGTACAGGATAAGTAATGTAATGTATGTACACAGTGACTGCACCAGCAGAATAGTGAGCGCAGCTCTGGAGTATAATACAGGATAAGTAATGTAATGTATGTACACAGTGACTGCACCAGCAGAATAGTGAGCGCAGCTCTGGAGTATAATAGAGGATGTAACTCAGGATCAGTACAGGATAAGTAATGTAATGTCTGTACACAGTGACTGTACCAGCAGAATAGTGATTGTAGCTCTGGAGTATAATACAGGATAAGTAATGTAATGTATGTACACAGTGACTGCACCAGCAGAATAGTGAGCGCAGCTCTGGAGTATAATACAGGATGTAACTCAGGTTCAGCTGTAAAGTGTTGGTTAGAGGCAGACACACACTTGAACATTTTGTGTTTTCTTCTCCATAGACTTTTCACTGTAATTCTCCCCGTAAGATGTCTATTGTTAAGATGGATCCCAGCTGCACAATCGCTTTCTACGCTAGAAATCAAGCAGATTTTGGAGTACTTTGTGATCATCTGACAAAGGTACATGAGACCTGCTGTTGACATGGCACATAGATTCATTGCTTTACATTGCCTCTCTGACACAAAATAGTAAAAAGTTGCAACATGTGTAAAAAAAAACAAAAACCCAAAAAGTATTTTTCGGACTATAAGACGCACCTAGGTTTTAGAGGAGGAAAATAGGGAAAAAAAATTTTGAAGCAAAAAATGGTAAAATATTTAATATATGGGAGTTGTAGTTTTGCAACAGCTGCAAGGCCACATTGACAGGTGACCCTGCAGCTGTACGGGGACGCATAGAGTGTTATTTTTTTTTTTTGCGGGGCCAGAAGTACTTTTTAGTTATACCATTTTGGGGAATATCTATTGCTTAGATCACCTTGTATTGAAAAAAAAAACGGTGGTTTATGATATATGATTTTCTACTTTTATATATATATATTCTAGGGACAGGAGGTGATTTAGAACTTTTATTTATTTCATATTTTTATTATATATTTTTAAAGCTTTTTTTTTTTTTTTACTATTTTATTCCCCCCCGGGGGCTTGAGCCTGCGGTCACTTGATTGCAAGTCCCATAGACGGCAGTACAACTGTATTGCCGTCTATGGGACATTCTGTGTATTAGTATTACGGCTGGTCATAGAGACCAGCCGCAATACTAACACAGCAGTGACAGGCCTGGGAGCCTCATTAGGCTCCCGGCTGTCACCCAAACAGGTCGGCTCCTGCGATATCGCCACACAGGAGCCGGCCTGCAACTTTAAAGGTACGGGGCCGGTGGGGCCGGTCCCCAGAAGGGGAGAAGGGGCCACCGATACTGACCCGGCATCCACTGTACTAGAGAGGCGGATGCCGGCAAGGGATAGACGCCGGGGCCTGAGACATCGCTGCGCTCCTCTGCCCTGCATGAAGCCAGCGGCGGGGGGACGGAGGAGCAGAATAGCATCGCCGCTGCTGGCTTTATGCAGGGCAGAGGAGCGCAGCGATGTCTCAGGCCCCGGCGTCTATCCCTTGCCGGCATCCGCCTCTCTATTACAGCGGATGCCAGGCGCCACATTCAGACTATAAGACGCACCCTTCTTTTCCCCCCAAATTTGGGGGGAAAAAAATGCGTCTTATAGTCCAAAAAATACTTTAACTTTTCATGCCTTGTACACCAGAAACCTGACATACAAGACATGATAAATGTAAATTCGTGTTCCCGTACGTCTATATGCTAGTTGTCGCAGATATGTTATGTTGTCGCTCTCCTCACTTCTCTCCCATCTTCTAGGTGTTAAGTTCCCCATTTGCTGAGGAGAAATACCCCGTCTTCAGTATCTCAGAAGGCCAAGCTCAGGAATTCCACGTGCCGGAGGTGCTGCCGCTCTCTTCTTATGCCCACTCTCGTCGGAAGAGGGGGACGATGGCGAAGAGACCCAGTTCAGATGAGTTTGAGTTCTTATAAGCTGGAGGACTGGATCCAGACCTGCTGTAGGGGGTTACACCTCATGTCAGGATCGGCCCCGCTGTCTGACGCTCGCCCTTACACTGATCTTTTAACCTCGATAATATGTGTGTCGAATCACTGTCTGGACTTTGGCTGGGGCTAGGCACAGACGTATGCTGTGATATGACTGGCTGTTGAATGTCATGTGATCATAGTTACGTGCATTGCTCATGCTAGGGTCGGTGCACTGCTGTGGGTCAGGCCATAGGGCCTCGCGTCGCTCTAGCCAGCCTAGTCTTGTATCTGCTGTTTATAATCAGCTCATCCTTGAGAGATTGTATCCTCCATTCACAGACAACCAGCAACTATCAGCAAGAACTGAGATGCCCGGTCGTCTCCTGGTGCAAACAGCTCTACACACCTCGGGAAAATCACGCCTGCTTCCAGAAACAGCGCCACTCGTGACCTTGGTCCGTATACGGTATTGCAACTATATCTTATTCAAGTATACAGAGATTATAGAAGGTTCCGAGCACTTCATCCCAGTGGTGGGCCCTTTATCCATCTGTTTGGTACTGCAGCCAGTCATGTACAGTAGTCTGATACCTCACTGATAACATACCCAACCATGGAGGCCAGTGATTGGCTGCAGCAGCTGTGATGTCATCACTACAGGACCAGGGTGGAGGACAAACAACAGTCGAGTCTACGGTATTGTTTTAGATTTTCCCCATCCCTCAGCTCATTTTCTAGTGAGCTTGGAAAACCCCTTTAACAAATCTAAAATTGGTGTCCAATCCTATGGAAAAAGCTGGATCATCCCTTTAAGCTGCAGTATCACATACTACCTGTGTAGAAGAGTGGCGCTGTTTCTGTACTAAGAGTCGTGGTTTTCTTACCCTGGAGGTGTTGCTACTGAATATGATGTATAGGTCCACCATAACTATTGGTGGTCCTAAATCAGGTACTGGAGGTCATGCTCCGTAGATAATAGGTAAGAAGCCAAACACACTTACTCTGCGGTTTCTTTTTCTCCTGTTCTCCTCTAGCTCTACATTGAGAATAGGTGGATCTGTCATTTTTGGCACTGTTGGACCCCCGTTCTGATTGATCCATCATGACACTCATTCAGCTGGACCCCTCAGACTGACTCCCATCTTCTCACAGTTTGCCTGAGAAAGCTGTGGAGAGGGACCAGGCAGCTAGAACACCCTAAGAAAATGGGGACTGATGTAATCTGTCTTGTGTATATGCCCAAGGACACCCCATGTCTAGTAGAACAGAGCTCTATTACTGCAAACATGGCCGCCCTAGACCGTCAGGTGAGGCATCTCCTGGCCCTGCTTAGGAATATAGTAGAAGTCACCATGTCAGAGAGGGGACTGTGCTAGTGAAAAAGGGTTAGCCCAAAGTAGAAATGATGACCAATCCAATGTGAGGTGAGGGGGGGGATCAGACCATAAGAACAAAAATTCCTGAGTGTGAATGTAGCAGAGATCGATCACACAGACTGCTGTGATGAAATCTATGGGGTCGCCGAAGGAAAACAGACTACAACACTCGGCTACCTCAGTCAGTCCTATGTGCTGGATGGCAGTGTGCATGCTCGGCTCCTGCTACATTAGCACATGATTGAGGCTGCTGTCCCACGTGCCATAAACGCTGTTGGAAAAAATCATGGTGTTTTCACAGTCAAGGCAAAGTGGATGGGATTCTAAGGAATCCCCTGCCCACTTTCTGCGGTGTGGACATGCCACGATTTCCGAAACTGGCATGGTTTTGGAAATCACAGCATGTCCATTATACCTATGGAAACATCGGTGGTTTTGCCGTAGATACAATTGAAACAGAAAATCCACAGATGAAACCTCTGCAAACTCTCTGACTAAAGGGCTGCAGGAAGAACCGCAATGCGTCGCTGCCGTGGTTTGTGCCGCAGGTTGTCCTGTGTGGCCTTAGCCTAAAGGGTTGTCCTAGAGATCTGACCCTGAACACTGATCCTGGGGACAAGCTGTAATCTCAGAACAGCTCCTTTAAGGGTTTTTCCCAGGACTTCTGTCCTTATATGTGATCAGCGGGTCTGACACCCCGTATCCCTGCCATGGAGTTGTTTGAGGACGCTGCGGCGTCTTGATCCCAAATGTCAGACTGCCACCAATCACATAGTAATAACCTAATACATAAGCCGTGGAAAACCCCTTTAAATCTCAGGTATATAGGTAAGAGAGCTGCACTATACGCGGTCCCCTAATACACCTGTAATGGCTGACCCACTGCTACGTGGCAGCCTGCAATAGCACAGAAGGCCAGGAACCAGAGGGAATCTGTCATCCCCGCAGCTGCTCCCGCTTGGGCAAGTGTATCAGGTAGTGCCCTAAGTTGTTAAAGGGGTTTTCGGGTACAAGTACGAGGCAGTTTTATATAGATGCTCACTTTGTTAGGTGGGACGTTCTGCCGATCTCAGCAGCTGTCATGTGACCACATCAACTTCTGCAATAGTCATTGGTAACGTCATGCCCCCTAGTGGTTGGCTTGTGATGGCATCACATGAGCGGCAGCAATCTGCATGTTTAGCATAGGCTCGGGGGCTTATAGACCCGCCAATTACAGCAGCCCAATGGCTAGGTAAACATTTTGTGTTCACATGAACGCTACTAAAACTGATCATCTATATAATAGTAGGTCGTGGGGGGTCTGTATTACCCCGAGACCCCATTTAACTCCATTCAGGTCTCGCTAGCTGCACACGTCACTGAGCAGACATGTTTTTGGTGGGGTGTTCTTGATGCTGAACTACTGTAGATAGATTACAGGACATGCACTGTACATGGAAGGCTCCATCTTCACATCATGTGGGATGTCAATGGAGCCATAGTCGTCGTTATATATGTGTTTGAGAGAATGGGGCAGATTTACTGACATACAGACTTTTACATCACATAAGTTTTAGACATGTTCTGTTCCCTTTACATCAGGTAGGCGGGGTTTACAAAAAAAGGGGCGGGGCTTCTGGTGCAACACTAGTAAGACAACTATTGGTGTAAACTAGACTAAGGAGTCTTCGCCAATAGTCATTACATTTTAATACTGTCTAGTCTAAACTATAAGCTGTGTCAGTAAATCTGCCCCAATGTGTCACCAGACTGATGTCTTTACATTCTGACTGGACCTGCTGGCTCTCCTGAACGAAATATTGTACAATTCCTCTGTTATTCCTCCTGGAAAATTATAAATGCATGTTACTATTCCCCTTGTCAAAGGAGTCTATCCCTACCCAGTCTGGTATGATCAACACTGACTGAAAAGCGAGCGGGTGGAGAGACCATAAATGTTGTAATTTCCAGGAAGAATAACAGAGGAACAGTCTAGGCCGAGTTCCCGATCTCAAGTGTTGACTAGGAGAGCAGACAGGTCCCTGATATAGAGAGATCTATCTGGTGGCGAGTCCTCAATGAACTGGAATAAACCTGAATCTGTATATTGTGGAATTCGCTTTATTATCTGGGGAAATAAAGTTTTGTTTTTATTGAAGAAAAAAAAAAAAATCCTCCCTTTTTCTCATGGTCCTTACACGGTCTACTCGGCCTTGCCCCCGCTCTTCTTCTTCTCTTTCTTCTCCTTCAGTTTTCGCCTCTCACGGCCGATCTGTTTGTACTTCAGCCTCTTGGGGTTCAAGCCATACGCCCGCAGCCTCTGCCCGCTGAACTCTCGCCCACCCAGAGACAGTTTGTTACCCAACAGACGCCCACCCTTCTTCTTCAGCTTCTTCCGTTTGTCTTTCAAGAACAAGTCAGTGGCCTTGGCTTCTGCAGCTTTGTCCTTGGCCTCTGCCGCTTTGTCCTTGGCGTCCGCCGCCTTGTCCTTGGCAGCAGAGACCTCAGAAGAGTCCTTTTTGTGTTTCGGCAGGACCGGCTTGTCCTTAGCCTTGGCTGGTGCTGGAGTCACGTCTCCTGGTTTCTCCTGACTGGTTACTACTTTCTTGGGCGGAGGTTTAGGTACTGGAGATATCTTTTGGTGACCAGTTTCCACCATGGGTGATGGTGGAGGTGGGGATACTGGAACGGATTTCAGGTCCTGGTTCTTTTCCTCAGCCTGGTTCTTTAACCGGTCTCGCCGTTTCTTTCCTACTTTAGATTTGGAAGTAGACGGAGATTCTGCATCATCATCATTACTGAGGGGGAGAAGAGAAGGATATTAGAGGGGTTGTCCAGTCTAGAGAATCGTTTGTCATACGGTCATTACAGAGTTAAAGGGGGAGGAGCCTGAACAGAGTGTAGAGCGATTACAAAGAGTGTCTCACTGTGGAAGACCTGACCTCTAGTACACAGACAACACTAGGATTTGAATGGACACTGTGTAATACTTCATTTAGCCTGTGGAGGCACTGCAGGAAAACTGAACACTCACTGCCAGGCTTACCCAAATTACAGCTGATCTCTGGAGGTCACAGCACTTTACATCACCTACTGTGTCACGTTCCTTTCACCTGTTCGCACCCTAGGACGTATATTATATAGCCATCTATCCTGGTGGGGAGCTATGACGCAGGGTGGCCTCCAAAGCTATGCGCTCTTTGCTGTGCAGATTGTGGGGGCTCTGCAGTTCAGAGGGCAGCTGGGAACCTTCTCAAGTATCCCAGGCCCGCCATAGTAATAGAACTCCCTATAGAATTTTACCCTAGACTGTAATAGATTAGTATTGCAGTCTATGGTAAGTACAACCTGTCTTGCAAAAAACAAGCCCTCATACAGCTATGGAAATGGAAAATTAAAAAAAAAAAAAAAAGTCCAAAAAAAAAAAAAATTGTAGTTGAGCTGTTCTGACCTCTGAGACAAGGACTTTAAGATCTGCTGCTTCTTCCAGGCGTTCTGCCCCTTTTGGCTGTAGATCGTCTGATCGTACACATCCTCCTTCTCAGTCCTGTGACAGAACAGACATTTCATATATCAAATACACAGACAATGATCACGTGACAGGTCCCATAGGGTTCTGGTGTCACTGCCCCTCCCCACACCATGAGGAGCCCCCTATAGGAGGTACTGAAAACAACATGTCTGCTCATCACTTGGTGAACATAGGGATGGGTTCATTCTAACTCAGTAGAATACTAGAATGTAGCGGGTAAGATCAGGTGCTGCAGGTGTGCTGTGAACCCAGTAGGTGGCGCTATGTGACTGGTTAATATGAGGCACCTGCTGTATCCACGGCAAACCAGATGGGTTAGGGTTGAATATAGGGGAGGCATAGGTAGCCCCCACTTCAAGAATTCGACACTCGAATATGGCGAGGCAATGGGTGTGTTAGCTGTGACGGGTAGAGCCTACCAGACCGCGCCGCTATCTATCCCAGAACCAAGGCAGCGCCACCTGCTGGATCCACGACACACCTGATTTTAAACCACTCTATTCTAGTCTCAACCCTTCTACATGGATCCAGTGTAGACAATCCTCTGTGAGCGCCCTCCCCTGTCCTTACAGCGTGTTACAAGGTATCAGGTACTTTATGTCACAGAGGATTCTCTAGGTTGGATACAACTGTAACAAACTCCCAGCTGTGAATGCAAACAAAGTCACTGACTAAGACTTTGTTTCGCTTCCTCTTCTTCAGATCCCGGCTTAGTGAATGGAAACATCAACTGTTTATATTAAAGGGGTTTTCGGAGACTTCATATATTGATGGCGTGTCTTTAGGATAGGTCATCAGTAAGTGATTGGTGGGGGTCCAGCGCATGAGAACCCACCGATCGAATGTTTGATGAGGATGCATTGTCCAAGAGCACCGCAGTCTCTTTGCTGTGCTCATGTGTCATGTTCAGCAGTCACATGGTGCAGCAGCAGCAGCTCAGTCCCATTCAAGGGAAGGGGCTGAGCTGCCATACCAAGCACAACCACTACACTATATACAGTGCTGTGATTAGTACGCAGCAATCTCCTAAACACAGTAGTCTCTTCAAACTGCTGATCTGTGACAGTCCCAGAGATATTGAAATTGGGATCCTTAGCCCACCTGCCCAATACAGGAGAGCCCTAAGAATCGGGAACCCCATTGGTTCAGCTTTCTGACATTCATTTAGGTAGGATTCCCCTTTAACAACCTCTCTGTGCTCTCATTTCCGCTCTGGCTGGGTCCTGGGTCTCACCTGTACATGCAGGTTTTCCTTAAGGAACACCATCTGTTCAAGTCCTTGTCATCCGCGGTCAGGATCTGTAGGAAGGAAGGACCATAAGTACAAGATGATCGGTCCCTGCCGGATTACTGGATAACACCTCCGCTCATATCTCAGCGACCCGTATGGCGGACCCCAAGTGGCACACCCTTACCTCATCTGTGGAGAGTCCGAAGTCACAGGGAACCACCTGCCGGTAGCGGAATCGGCAGGGAAGATCATCCACTATATCCTCGTAATCCAGCTTGTAATACTCCTCCACGTAATCCTGGAAGCTTTTATCATCTGTGGACACAAGTGGTCGGGTGAGTGGACACATTGGTGGTTTTATCCCAATTACAGCGAATAGGATTTTTCCGAAATACAACAGGAAATGTGACCTAAGGTCTCAGAAAGACGCAAGACTGTGCCGCAACTCCAATATAAGGACTAGAGTATATCTCAGCCTTCTAGTGGTATATAATACCGCTAACATCAGAGGACATGAAAGGTCCCCTTTAAGGGGGGTGGTCTATAGAGCGCCTATTACAGAGGGACCATGCCGCCATATGTAGCACTCACCTGGATTGAACACCGGCTTCTGTCTGCTCACGGCTTCTGCAAATTTTGACTTCTTCCTCTTCTTGGCATTCTTCTCTTGCTCGAGTCGCATTCTCTTCCTTTCTTTACGCGATAAGACAGGGGCGGCCTCGGGGTCGTAGTCTGCGTCCATCTGAAAGCAGAGATGTTCTGTAGAAGACCCGCACAGACCGAGCGCCTCAAGTCCCATGTGGGTCCTAAACGTCAGCCGGACTATACAAGTCTGACTGCAGAAGGAAAACCTAACAGAAGCTTTACCACAAAGTCTGGGTCGTCACAATAAGTCGCAGCGTCCTCCGCTCCCTCTTCAGTCTTCATATTGTCACCGCCCTCTTGTGGTTCCTCTCCTGTCCAGTTGTCCCAATTCCAGTCCTCTGTGAGGGAGAGATAAATGGCTTAGTGATCAACTCAAGGGAACGCAGAGGTTTAAAGAAAGGTGTAATGGAGTCCTAGTGCCGGCTACAGGGAAAGTCAGGAGCGGCTGCTGCCCTGGCCAGAGAGGAGATGGGTGCCGGGAAAACAGATCTGCCTGATCTCTCTATAAACAGTGCCACTTGTGTCCATAGGCAGTGTCAGGTATTGCACCTTAGTCTTATTCACGTGAATAGGGCAGAGATGCAATACTGAGAAATGGACAGGTGTGGCGCTGCATATGGAAAAGGAAATTACCTAAGTAACAGATCTGTCACAAGTAATGTAATGTATGTACACAGTGACTGCCCCAGCAGAATAGTGAGCGCAGCTCTGGAGTATAATACAGGATAAGTAATGTAATGTATGTACACAGTGACTGTACCAGCAGAATAGTGAGCGCAGCTCTGGAGTATAATACAGGATAAGTAATGTAATGTATGTACACAGTGACTGTACCAGCAGAATAGTGAGCGCAGCTCTGGAGTATAATTCAGGATGTAACTCAGGATCAGTAATGTAATGTAGATCATATATACAGTGTTATCTAAATATCAACTATAGACAGTTTGGTGAAAGAGGAGTTTGGAATAAATATTCACCTTCCAGCTCTTCGTCATCCTCAAATTGTGGCTTCTGAGCTTCTTCTACACCATAGTAATCATCACCAAAGCATTTCTGGCAAGAGAAAGGTTTACAGATCAGTCAACTATGCCAGAAGGAGCCCGGGTGTTGCCAATAGTAAGTAGTTTGTGAGTTGCAAGTTAGATTGTAAGCTCCTCTGTTTTCAGGACTGACTAATGCCCATACTAATATATATATATATGTATATAGTCGCTAATATCTAGAACAGATCATCTACCTGCATAATCTGATCATGTTTTGCAGGGTCAAAATCTTCCAGCAAATCCTCTTCTGTTACTCCCAAATTTTGCTCCCCTGTCAGCTCTCGTAACTTATGCAACTTCTCCTGCAACTCTTTACGCTTCAGGTTTTTCAGCTGTTTCAGCTCCTCTTGTTTCTTCTCTTTTTCCTGTAATAAGAACACAGCATGATGTATAATTCTCGAACTTGTCCATTATTGTAGTTATAGGACTGTCCACAAGAGGGCAGTATTATAGTAGTTATATTGTTGTACATAGGAGCAGTATTATAGTGGTTATATTCTTGTACATAGGAGCAGTATTATAGTAGTTATATTCTTGTACATAGGAGTAGTATTATAGTGGTTATATTCTTGTACATAGGGGCAGTATTATAGTAGTTATATTCTTGTACATAGGAGCAGTATTATAGTAGTTATATTCTTGTACATAGGAGGTAGTATTATAGTAGTTATATTCTTGTACATAGGAGCAGTATTATAGTGGTTATATTCTTGTACATAGGAGCAGTATTATAGTAGTTATATTCTTGTACATAGGAGGTAGTATTATAGTAGTTATATTCTTGTATATAGGAGGTAGTATTATAGTAGTTATATTCTTGTACATAGGAGCAGTATTATAGTAGTTATATTCTTGTACATAGGAGTAGTATTATAGTAGTTATATTCTTGTACATAGGAGCAGTATTATAATAGATATATTTTTGTGAACAGGGGGCAGTAATAATGAAGTTATATTGCCTCTCCCCCCTTTCTGTCGGCCAGTCCTTACCTTCTTCTTTCTCTCTTTTATCTCTTCTCGTTTCGTCTTCCTCCGATCATCTTTTCTCCTCACAGACTGTGCAATAGTTCTGGGGAAAGTCTTAATCTGGATAGACAATATACAAGACAGTCAGTGATAAGACAATATAGCAGATAATAATGACACCACTCTCCGGTTCATGTGGGTAGTGATCGGGGAAATTCACCCCACTGCCATCTTGGATCTCTCTCCTTGGCTTCTGCAGTCATCACTTACCAAATCAGATTCAGGTTCCTCAAATCGAAAATTGTATTTTCTCTCAAAATCTTCTTGTTTTTTTAAGAAAAGTTCTCCCTCGTCCTCGGAGTCTGAGACGTGAGGAGCCTCCTCCAATGCTGGGGGGCTGAAGGGAGAGATAAGAAAGTAATGACCATTTACTATTACTGTGTGTGACTATATCCAGATTACTATACAACTGTCCTGTAATAATAAAGGGACGAGTCCTCAATAAGTGACCATAGCGAAGTCTGGCTATTTACAAGTCAAGGTGGAAGGGGCCAACCTATTTACCCAGCGTAGCCGTATGCCCGTGTTACAGGATGGTTCCTACAACAACACGCGTTTCAGCCTTTTAGCTGTCAAACTCCGCCCACAGTCATGTGACAATACGGATCCACAGACTGATGGACATGGGACACTTATGTTTGGTGGGGATTCCAGCGGTCAGACCCCCATGATCCTAGCAATACCCCACTTTGCGCTCACCATTCTTCATCATCCTCTTCCTCCTCCTCAGACTCGTCTTCCTTATACTCCTTGTTCAGAATGTAATCTCTGAGGAATTTCTCCCCTTCATCCAGAGTAGGATCGCTCCAGTATTCCTTCAGATAACCCTACACAGACAAGACATCATGGTCACCGACTGACCCATACCCTGCACCATGGCTGATCCTTGGACTATATCAATTCAGTAGTCATAGCCAGTATTACAGTGGTCACCCAGCTTTTCCAGACTCCTGAAGAGCATATCTACCTAGCAGGGTACTAGTGTAACCATACAGAGCACGGGCCGCAGCGACTCCAGGGCCGCAGATTTGTATCAATGGATCTATAGAAATCTATGACTTATGAGATGCCAAGTGCAGGCTGGTTTCTTAAAGGGGTTGTCTAGTTTTTTTTTTACTGATGAACTGTCCACAGGTCACTTCTATGTAATCACATCGCACAGACATGGTATGACGTATACAGTGCCCTAGATCTCACGTGAGCATAATGGTCGCTTTAACAGCTGATCAGCAGGGGTGCTGTGTGTCAGACCCTGCTACACCCAATCTGTTACTGATGACTTATCCTGAGGATAGGTCATCAATTAAAACAACTAGAAAAATTGGACAACCCCCTTTAAGTAGACAATTCCTTTAAACCTGTGGCTACTTTGGCTTCCTGTAAAGCTGATTCTCCCTCCATTGCCGCCCGGACAGACTTATCACTCACCATTTCCTTCACTTCATCTTGATTTTCCAAGTCCTTCTGTCCTTTCAGCCAAGCAATGTATTCTTCTTCCTCCTGCTCCTGTGGGATGAGCATTGACAAAGCTGTGAGTGTGCCGTTACTGACAGGCATGCTGGGAGTTGTAGTGCTACAATAGAGGCACTATACTGCCCACTAGGGGGCAAAACTGAACATTTCAGGGGCTGAAGTGCCAAGTCCAACGCCTAGCTTATAGAGTTTGGCATTTTGGGTTATACCCAGAGCCGTGTCCCCAGGCTGACACCTATACAGAGCACCCAGGACATGTCACAGCTTCTCACTTACTTGCTCCTTCTTGGTTTTCATGCGTTTTGTTAAGAGATTTACTGAAGTGCCATCGTCTTCCTCCTGGTCACTGTCCTCAACAAACTTACGGAAACTGCAGATGCAGAAAAAAAAAAAGAAGTTAGGATTCTGTGATCCTGCAGTGGGAGGATAAGACACAGTGTCACAAGACTCCTCCCTCTTGTCTGTCACTATGTGGTGGGAGGAGCAGATCCATGTCACATAGCTCCACCCTCTTGTCTGTCACCATGTGGTGGGAGGAGCAGATCCATCTCACATAGCTCCACCCTCTTGTCTGTCACCATGTGGTGGGAGGAGCAGATCCATCTCACATAGCTCCACCCTCTTGTATGTCACTCAGAGGAGAAGACTCAATGTCACATAGCTCCTCCCTCCTCTCTGTGTCACGCTGGGATAGGACTACATGTCACATTAGCCCCTCCCTCTTGTCTGTCACCATGTGGTGGGAGGAGCAGATCCATGTCACATAGCTCCTCCCTGTGTCACGTTGGGTTAGGACTACATGTCACATTAGCCCCTCCCTCCTGTCTGTCTCACCCTGTGGTGGGAGGGGCAGACTCTGCGTCTTATATATACTGCTCACCTTTCACGGATCTGTTTCTGTTCCTCTATATACGTTGGAGATCGAGCTCTCTGAAAAACAAATCGTTTACAATAGATCGAAAATACATCTAAAATGTTGTTTTGTTTTTTCTTTCCAATAAATGGATTGAACAAGTTTACTTAGATTCTGGCTTTCTTTTAAAACAGCGCCACATGTGTGCACAGGTTGTAGCGAGTATTGCAAGTCATCCCCTCTAAAGTGAATGGGACTGACCTGGAGTCACACAACCAGCCTGTGGACTGGTGCGGAGCTGAAGAAAGCGGCCATGTTTGTCTAATCTTGTACAACCCCTTCACAAGGGTGAGGAGGGTCTCAGCTTGTGGCCATGCGGCCGACTACATTATGGTGCTGGTTGGGTCTCCAGTGAGAGGTGAGCTGAAGATAAAGAGGGGCAGACACTACCTGGTCCTGCATGATCTGGTCTTCTTCATCGGAGCTTTCCTCATCCTCGTATTTACTACAGGAAAGGTAGAAAACAAGGGTGAGTGACCCCAAAACCAATGACCTACGACACCCCAATGCCAAGACGACCAGCGTCATGTGACTGCCTCACCCTTCCTTCTCCAAGATGACTTTTCTTTCATAGTCCTTCAGGTACATGGGCTTCTCCTTAGAGGTTTTACTCTTGCTGGGGGCAGGCGAGTCTGTGGAGGAGAAGATCAGCCGTAAGGGACAGATATGGGGAGGGGGAGAATAAAAGGAAGGAAAAGAAAGAAACTAAGAGGAACGATATGAGGAAAATGGATGCAAAGACGTTGTATAGTTCTCTTGCTCCCTGGTAGAAGTGAAGCGGTGAGTATAGGCCCCTCCACTTCACCCAGTCATATCTCTATATCTAGGTGGGCTACACACTATTGGCTATTAAAACAAGACCAAGATGGCGCCTGTGCGGCTACAGTTAGACCCATTTAAAGTGACAGTGTCCTTGGACGTACCCGGCTCGGGGTGAACTGTAATACACTTAGCTCAAACCCCGAGCAGTGTACGTAGGACTGTAGGGGGGGAATAAGAGGTTACCCAATCATAATGGCGATACCGTATGAGGCATACATTAAATATACTGCACATGCGTGTAAAAAACCCTAGGACCATGGCTCGTGTTTCACTATGTGCACAGGTACCCATACATATGGAGAGGGAGGGGGAGTTGAGTAAATGAAACAATGGCCGACACAGTATAATTAAAGGGATTCTATCATTAAAATCACATTTATTCTCAATCACACGTAGGAATATCCTTAAGAAAGCCTATTCTTCTCCTACCTGTAGATGTCTTCTCCGCGCCGCCATTCGGTAGAAATCCCAGTTTCCATCTGTATGCAAATGAGTTTTCTCGCAGCACTGGGGGCGTTCCCCAGTGCTTCGAGAGAAATCTCCAGCGCCGCCTCCATCTTCTTCAGGACGGCCTCTCTGTGCATCTTCTTCTGGAGCTGGGTTCAAACTTCTACGCATTCGCAGTCGGCTCTGCCTTCGGGACTTGGCAGAACCAACTGCACATACGCGCAGCCATTTTTTTTTTTCTAGCCGCTTACCCCAGCTTACTGTGTAAGCGGCCAGAAGAAAATGTCCGCTTACACCAGGCAGGCATGCACAGTCGACTCTGCCCGAGGCCCGATGGCAGAGCCGACTGCGCATGCGTAGAAGTTTGAACCCAGCTCCGGAAGAAGACGCGCAGAGAAGCTGTTCCTGAAGAAGATGGAGGCGGCGCAGGAGATTTCTCTCACAGCATTGGGGACACCCCCAGTGCTGCAAGAGAACTCATTTGCATAAAGACAAAAAACGGGATTTCTACTGAAAGGCGGTGCGGAGAAGACATCTAAAGGTTGGAGAAGAAAAGCCTTTCTTAATGCTATTCCTACGTGTGATAGGATCCCTTTAATATGTTTAACCCTTGTATGCTTGGTTCTGTTCAAACTACCTCTTTATAGTCGCTCTGTACCCTGGCACTGATGGCAGCCATATTGGTTGTCACTCAGCCTTCTGCACATACAGCTTTCACAGAGGATGTCGGGTTTCGAGGGCACCCTTACAACTTTTGTCTACAGATTTTGCACCAAATATTTGTCTCAACAACAGGTTCCTAAATCTGTCTAAACCTATGAATGGATTCTTAGAGTAAGTTTTTTTTCAGGCGGATTTTGACGCGGAATCCGCCTGCAAAAAAAATCTCTCATACATTTCAATGGGAGTCGCTTGCTTTTTTTCCCCCGCTAGCGATTTTTTTTTCAGCTATCAGGAAAGAAAGTGACATGCGCCATCTTCACAAGGATTCCGCGGCTGAGTCAGCCCCAGGGTCGGCAGCTCGAGACTCCCTCCTGCATAGACGTATTCATCTGGGCCTAATCAGGAGCGGCATGCCGCGACGGAATGAAGACGCATCGTTTCGGCATCCCGTTGCAAGTAGCCGCGCCAAAAAGCCACATGGCAGAAAAGGTTTCCACTGTGTGAACTTACCCTTACTTTAAGACAGTGCAAAGTCTGACATTATTGATAAATGAGCCCCATTGACCATCACTGTCCCATACAGGGCTCAAAATCTATATTCTCTATCAGGAGTGTGGGAAGAAACCGACACAAACACAGGGAGAACATACAAACTCCTTGCAGATGTTGTCCTTGGTCGGATTCGAACCCGGGACTGCACCCGTGCTGCAAGGCTATGACCATGAAGGTATGGAAATAAAACAAACCCTCCTCAGTAATACAACACCCCTATGTAATACATGGATGGCCACAAGGTGATCATAATCCTGATGGTCGCCATCTATACAGGGAACGTATATGTCAGCCCGGACGATATCCTTACCGATCTCCTTGTAGAAGGTAACATCGTCCTTGTAGATAACGGGATCCTTCTTCTTGAGGAGGGACAGCGTGCGATAGAAATCTTTATCCAGCTGGGGGTCGATGGCCTGAAGAAGAGAGAAGACAGAAGATCAGCACATTCATCTGGAGACCGGTCACCTATAGATATAGGAAACCATGCTGGGCTGGATGTATGGAGATAAGCGGCCATCAGAGACAGTGACACCGCCCATCTCAGAGCCGATCCTATAAGGGCCCTCAGTCCCATTGTAAGAACTGACAATTCTTTGTACTGTCTCTTTTTGTCTGTACTTGAGCCCTACAGTTTGTACAGCGCTGCGGAATACGTTGGCGCTATAGAAATAAAACGTATTATAACACCGGCGACAAAAACAGCGGGCGCCTTAGGTATAAAGATGGAAACCGTCAGCAAGTTGTGATTTTCAGATCTTATTAGTTTTAGGAACTCCAAGAGCAACGGAGCTTATTAACCCTTAAAGTATTTCTCATTAAGAATCCAGTGGTTTACTTATAGTAGGTCCCTTAGATGAGGATATGGGGGAGGGGTCTGGAAGCTGGACCCCCATAAAACTGTGACCCTATTAGGAGAGCGGGGCCTTCCTGCAAACCCCTGCAAATGGTGTTTCATTCCTATGGAGGAGACCTACATGAGGGACTTTCAGGTCCCTATTTTCTGGGGGGTCCACTGGGACCCTCAGCGATGTGACGATGATCCTCTAGCCGGGGGATAGGGGGAGAAGGGTCCTCAATAAGAAGTTGTTAATGAACCTTCCATACAGAAATCTATAGGAGGACACTTCTCTACACAACGGCTGGATCAGTCATGAGCCGCTAACCTGCTTGCTGACGGTTTCCATGTAAACATAAACACACGCAGAAGCCGCAATACTCTGCAGCACGGACAACCAGGACGGTCCTATCGCTGCGGCGGCGGCCATACTGGGGGCTGCACGGCTCTGCCTAATACCCACCAAGTCATCTTCACTCTCCGACTCGGAGCTCGAGGAGCCGCTGTCGTCGTCTTTTTTGTCGCCATATCGATCCTTCACTGCACAAGACACAAAAAAAGGACCCGGTGAATTCTCAGGTGAGGCCAAGGTGGACCACAGGGTCTGGGGTGGGGGCGCTGTGGCTGGCGCGCGCCGAAATTGGGGATGCCTGCGGTTGACACATACTAAATAGGGGGCGTCTGCGACCGGTGTACCCCAAAATAGGGAATACCAGTAGGTGGCGCATGTTGAAATAAGCAAGGCCTGCAGGCGGAGGACCCGGTAACAGGGCGCGGGCACACACCGACGGGGGCAAACGCTGCCTGCAAAGGGCAACACCTACGGGGGGGGCGCATACTAAAATAGAGGCTGGCACAGCGTGTAATGACTGAACCAGGGGAAGATCTGGGCCTAGTGCAGCCTGTAATGGAGGCTCCTGTGCCTGGCAATGGCCAATGAGAACTACAAGTCCCAGAACATGTCAGCATAGAGCATTAGTATGGTGGAGGGTGAGAACTACAAGTCCCAGCAGCAGGCCTGCACAGGCTCCATTACACCCCGGGGGCTGCAGTAATGGCGGACACTTACACCGCTGCAGCTCCTCCTTCTCCCGGTAACGATTGTAGCGCTCGGCGAACTTGCGATTTATCTTCAGTTCGGCCATGCTGATCCCGACCAGGAACCACGTTACCAAATAGGCCACGCCTACTCTCTTACGTCATGCGTTCCATGGAAGACAGTGGCGAATCGTGCGCTGGCTTCTTGCGTTCCAACCTTCATTAGCCAATCACCTTCGCAGAGGGCGTGGCTGACTGCTGCTTCTATGATAGTCACGTAGTTTTAAAGGGGTCAGACCCTGGTTCGCGTGTTCTCTACCCGTCTTATTTAGAAGGCAGAGTTGCCGCTTTAAGTTCTGTTTATAAACCTTGTCGGGTTGTGCTGCGACCTCCAGGGGGGAGCTCCGTGAACTGTCTGTATTCATACAGTATATGAGGAGTGCCCTCTAGTGGTGGTACACACAAAGCTAAAAAAATTCCTCACCTGCCACTCACTGCAGTGGGAGTAATATCAGGCGCAATCCGCCTGAAGGACGAACATGGCGCTTATTTCAGAAAGATGAAAAAATAACGTAGAGGAAAAAATTCAGTGTCTGTCTTGCATTGAAATCAATAGAGGTTGGGTTCAGGCGGAATTTGGAGCTTATTTTGAGTGCCAAATTGCACTGTGTGAACACGCCCGTAGGTTCTTGGCGTATATGCGGACTCGTAGGCCTCGTGATACCAATAGAAATACTAGTGATATATGATGGCAAACACTGGCCAACTCCGCCAGACTCAGCTACACATAGTCCTCAGGTTATAGGTCCTCTCCCCCTGTATATAGACCACAGACCTTTATATCACACACTGTTTACAGGGGTCTGGAGATGGGGGGGGGGCCTAAACAGAGGGGTCTAGTATCTATAAACATAGGTTCAGATTTTGCATCTGGAAATGGCAGAATTTGGTCAGGGGTCATGAAGGAGGTTGTTTAGGATAACGAAGGATTATGGAGATAATCTTGTTTCCCTTAGTCCTAACGGCGGCACAATATGGGGTATTTCTGCCCCTGTGTGCTGGTAGGACAGGCGGAATTTTAATTAGCCAATTAGTTAATCATGGCTTGCCCTATAAGAGGGCACAAGAACCAACCCCCCCCCCCCCGGGGGGTATATACAAGAGTAACCTAGTTATACATAGGTAACATAATATACAGTCCTATGAAAAAGTTTGGGCACCCCTATTAATCTTAATCATTTTTAGTTCTAAATATTTTGGTATTTGCAACAGCCATTTCAGTTTGATATATCTAATAACTGATGGACACAGTAATATTTCAGGATTGAAATGAGGTTTATTGTACTAACAGAAAATGCGCAATATGCATTAAACCAAAATTTGACCGGTGCAAAAGTATGGGCACCTCAACAGAAAAGTGACATTAATATTTAGTAGATCCTCCTTTTGCAAAGATAACAGCCTCTAGTCGCTTCCTGTAGCTTTTAATCAGTTCCTGGATCCTGGATAAAGGTATTTTGGACAAACAATTCGCGTTCAGTTAAGTTAGATGGTCGCCGAGCATGGACAGCCCGCTTCAAATCATCCCACAGATGTTCAATGATATTCAGGTCTGGGGACTGGGATGGTCATTCCAGAACATTGTAATTGTTCCTCTGCATGAATGCCTGAGGATTTGGAGCGGTGTTTTGGATCATTGTCTTGCTGAAATATCCATCCCCGGCGTAACTTCAACTTCGTCACTGATTCTTGAACATTATTCTCAAGAATCTGCTGATACTGAGTGGAATCCATGCGACCCTCAACTTTAACTTGATTCCCGATGCCGGCATTGGCCACACAGCCCCAAAGCATGATGGAACCTCCACCAAATTTTACAGTGGGTAGCATGTGTTTTTCTTGGAATGCTGTTTCTTTTTGGACGCCATGCATAACGCCTTTTTTTATAACCAAACAACTCAATTTTTGTTTCCAAAATGAAGCTGCCTTGTCCAAATGTGCTTTTTCATACCTCAGGCAACTCTATTTGTGGCGTACGTGCAGAAACGGCTTCTTTCTCATCACTCTCCCATACAGCTTCTCCTTGTGCAAAGTGCGCTGTATTGTTGATCGATGCACAGTGACACCATCTGCAGCAAGATGATGCTGCAGCTCTTTGGAGGTGGTCTGTGGATTGTCCTTGACTGTTCTCACCATTCTTCTTCTCTGCCTTTCTGATATTTTTCTTGGCCTGCCACTTCTGGGCTTAACAAGAACTGTCCCTGTGGTCTTCCATTTCCTTACTATGTTCCTCACAGTGGAAACTGACAGGTTAAATCTCTGAGACAACGTTTTGTATCCTTCCCCTGAACAACTATGTTGAACAATCTTTGTTTTCAGATCATTTGAGAGCGGGCTGTCCATGTTCGGCGACCATCTAACTTAACTGAACTTGAATTGTTTTGTAGAAAGAAATGGTCCAAAATACCTTCATCCAGGATCCAGGAACTGATTAAAAGCTACAGGAAGCGACTCGAGGCTGTTATCTTTGCAAAAGGAGGATGTACTAAATATTAATGTCACTTTTCTGTTGAGGTGCCCATATTTTTGCACCGGTCAAATTTTGGTTTAATGCATATTGCGCATTTTCTGTTAGTACAATAAACCTCATTTCAATCCTGAAATATTACTGTGTCCATCAGTTATTAGATATATCAAACGGAAATGGCTGTTGCAAACACCAAAATATTTAGAACTAAAAATGATTAAGATTAATAGGGGTGCCCAAACTTTTTCATAGGACTGTATTTATAACAATGACAAAATTCTTCCGGGCGGGAAGTCTTGTGCCGCTGTTAGGACTAAGGGAAACAAGATTATCTTCATAATCCTTCATTCCCTGTCGACCTACCAGTGGCAGAATATGGGGAGTTAGCAAGTAATCCCCTAGGGTGGGTCCTCACCACCAACTGCACTTAAACTGTGACCAAAAGCAGTAGCTTCTGAAGCCCAAGTGTCCAGGCAGTAGTGGGACACAAGGGTTGCCTCCGAGGACCACCTGTCCGGTCACACAGGATAGAAAAAACACACAGGGGGGAGGTCCTTGGGCCCTCTTATAGGGCAAGCCATGATTAATTAATTGGCTAATTAAAATTCCGCCTGTCCTACCAGCACACTGGGGCAGAAATACCCCATATTGTGCTGCTGGTAGGATGACAGGGAACCAGTTTTTGCTGTGTTATGTTGTGACGTCTGTAAACAGGGGAGGGGGGATCGTCTGGGATGAAGCCTTTACCGAGGGAGGGTCTGGTGTGAGGTTTGTAAATAAGGAGTGTAGTCTGTAAAGGGGTCTGTAGATTGTGAGATCTGCTATGGGGGTCTTTGAACAGGGGGCATCTGTTCGGTAGAAATATATGCAAATGACAGCCCAGCGCTCAAATAGCACTGGGGGCGTCCCCAATGCTGCCAGAGAACTCTCTCCATCTCCAACTCTCTCTCTCTCTCTCTTCATCTTCTTTTTCCGACTGGGGTCAGACTTGTGCGCCTGCGAAGTCGACTCTGCCGCCATCGGGACCCAGGCAAAGCCGAGTGCACAGGCCGGACGGCGGCCATTTTTGGGAGGCTGCTCATGCTCTTGTAGCTCAATACAGGAGCGTACTGCGCAGGCATCGGAAGTTGGACCGAGACAGAAGACAGAAGAGGCGGGGTTGCAGCTGAAGATGGAGGCGTTGTTGGAGAGAGCTCTCGGGCAGCAGTGGGGACGCCCCATCTCCGTTTGAGCCCACCCTCATTGCTGCGGAGAACTAATTTGCATACCGATTAAAACTGGTATTTCTAAGGAACGGCGCAGCGGAGACCACGTCTAAAGGTAAGAGACGAATAGCCTTTCTTAAGGCTATTCCGACGTGGTAATTAGAAAAAAATGTTGGTTTAGTGGTAGAATCCCTTTAGGGCTATTCCGACGTGTCAACTAGAAAAAAAAGTGTATAAATGATAGGATCCCTTTAAGGATCTGTCCACCTAGTGGCCGAAAACCTTTACAGACCTCACAGAATACTTCTCATGGCTGAGGGTTTGTCACAGTAGTATGCAGTCTAGGTTTATGATCCCTGAGGCTCAAAATTTCTCAGCTTTGCTGTACAACATAGGAGCGGCACATGCGCAGTTTGGTTTCGCCCTATCCTGGGCAGTAGAATCAATGGTTTCTGGACATGTGGTGGTCTCAGTGTCACTTCTATGGCCCCTGCACCTGTCAAGATTTGTACAAAGCCATTAAGGGTCCACGGAGCAGGTCCTATTCTTGTCTGGTTTTTGTGACTCAGTTGCGTCTATTCTATTTATGGGGTACTAGCTTTTACCCGCGACTTCGTCTGCAGTGATTTGAGAATTGGGCGGACACAGATGAAACTGTGAGAGTACTTTAAAAATCTGGCTGGGCTAGCAAATGTGATATTTTAGATTGTGTATGTAGTAATACAGACAATTTGTTGTTATTTTGAGAGAATTTTTTAAAAAATTTCAGCTGGTATATGGTAAAGTTGAAATGTACATACTGTATTCTGGAGCGAGGTATTTTAAGATAATATACTTCTATGGTAACTAATATGTATATGTATCAGCCCGGGGGGGGGGGGGGGGGGGGGGTGTTTTTATAGTTGGTGGGAAGCTGCATTCATTTGATTGAAGTGTATTGCCGTCTATGGGAGATTGCAGCCATTAGCATTGGGCCTCTGGTGACCGCTCCGCAACAGGAAGCCCACGGTGGCAGGAAGGTTGCGATCGTGCTCCTCTACCCCTTGCCCCACCGTATACCCGGCGTATAAGACGACCTCCAAGTTTTCCGAATAGGTTTTTTTATTTTGGGGGGGGGGGAGGAGTCGTGTTATATGCCGGAACATGCAGTGAGGTTGTATGTGGTAGTGGCTGGAGGAGCAACTGAGGAACAGGGCACTGCAAGACCTTCGGCAGACAGCAGCTAATGTAATGTGCCGGCTGTGTTGTATGGCTGGGGTGGAGGACACAGGACAAAGAGCAGGGCAGCTTATATATGGAGCAGCTGTCCGTAGAAGAATGTGTGCTGCGAACTTACCGCTGAGCGTGGAGATCGTGGAAAGCAGGAGGATCGCGGAAAAAGCAAGCCAGTTAAGGTAAATTCGAGGGTCGGGGATGACTGTGGAATGCCGGCGTGCGGCCCAGGCTGTGTGTGCGCTGTAGTGACGTGTACGCAGGAAGTGTGCATGCGGCCTCCTCAGTGCAGTGTAATTCGTCTCACTGCCCAAGCAGCGTCGCGCTGATGTTCAGCAAACATGGCGGTCCCGGAGCGTCGGCTTTGGTAGGCTGCTGAGGTATATTACCATAACGTGACTGTGTAAGGTCAGCAAATACATGTAAATGTCATTGAGTGGATGTTAGGGCTACCCTTGAGACGACAATAAGGAGTGCGCAGGTAGTTTGTGGCTGGAAATGCGAGGCAGTGTGTGTGATTCTACATCTGGGGTTAGTAGTCCTGCTTTTGTGACTCTCCTGGCAAGAAATCATGTTGTTTAGCGGCACCAAAAGTAGCCTATGACTCAATCCTAAGGGAAAACTATGTTTGTGGAAAATTGCACGCAAATCCATTCAGGCGTTTTAGCGTGATTGAGGAACAAACATCCAAACTCACAAACATCCAAACACAGTAGGATATGTGCATAGGGCACTAGAGAGCTGTTCACACTTTCAGAGTCTTATATCCAATAGGCTCCGAACCTTACTAAGCCTCCCTCCCCCCATCACCCTACAGAAAAGAAGACTCGGAGGCCAGGTCATCTCCTATTATTTTATTGACATCTCAAAGAGCGACCGGCGAGAATCCGCGAACCTCACGGGCAGCTCTAAGTTAAAAAAACAAAACAATAAAATGTAACAAAGATTTTTTTTTAAAAAAGCCAAAAAAACCCAGAACAATTCAAGTCCACAAATATTAATTTAATAGTTAAAAAACATAAAATCATCCCGGTAACGTCTCTATCCGGGGTTTAATAAATACACAAATTCATATTTCATACAACGCTACAGATGACGGGGCGACAATTCATAGAGTCTTTAAATTAATAATAAAAAAAGCAATAAAAAGACATTAAATACAGTTCGTACAGAAGCCACAAAATATTTGAAATTTTTTTTAATTTTTTTTTTTTTTTTACAGTCGGAAAACAAAAACTTTAATCTCAAACCACAGAAATTATGAGGTAAATAAATTAATATAGGTCATCCCACACAGAAAAAAAAACAACCAAAAAAAGAACACGTCAAATAAAATAAACTTATTTCCCAACATATTTTTTTTTTTTTATATTGCAAACAGAAAAATAAAAAATAAAATAAATATTGCACCAAGTTAGAAAATAAACCCAATGTTTGTATGTTTTTTTTAATAATATAAAATTATAATAAAAATTGAATTATATTGTATTAATAAAAAAAAAATTTGTTCATTTTTTCTGTTGCAGACAACACAAGGAGGCGACGCTCTGCAAAATTTTAGAGTAAAAAAAAAAAAAAAAATTTTTTTTTTTTACTTATTTGGGTACTTTTCCGTTATCGGGCCAGCATCGCAGTTCAGCACCAGCATCGGGATAGCAGTCAGCAGTTCAGCATCGTGAATTACAGCCGAGGACTGCTGGCCTGATCCTTGTACCCAGCTCTCCTTACATCTGCCCTATACCCTCCCGCTACACGACTAGGCCTCACCATAAATACTGACCAACACTACTAGTTAGTCGCCGGACGGTGCAAGAAGTTTGTCCCTCCGGCTCGCCGTAGCGCCCCGTTACTATGGTCAGTGCATCCCTTTCAGGGCCTGTATTGAGCCCCAGTGTGTTTCCTTCTGGTCTCCGGTCTCGGTACTGGCCATGGCTTCCAGTGCGAGCATCTTCCTCCTGAACGTGAATGGACAGATTGAGAGCGCCGAGGTGAGGCCTAGTCGTGTGGCGGGGAGGGTACGGAGCAGATGTGAGGAGAGCTGGGGGGTAGCACTGGGAGGATGGGGGCATCGCTGTACTGGGTACTAGAGACAGGGCACAAGCATCGGGCCAGCAGTCCTCGGATGTAATTCCCGATGCTGGACTGCTGTCCCGATGCTGGTGCTGAACTACGATGCTGGCCCGATAACGGAAAAGTACCCTTATTTGTATGGAAATAATGGGAAAAAAAAAAAGGTTGTAGAGGATGGAATGACTAGAATTCACATATAGATCTCGAAAAAAAATTTGCGTGGACACCATCGATTGAAATAAATCATACATAATGTATGATGTTTCCACGAGCCACTTATGGCTATGACATCACTATCCTTGGGGTCCATAAGGTTAAGTTCACATTCATGTTGAAGGGTCAGTCAGGGCCCCCTCGAGACAGATTTCCTCAAAAAATTCCAGACCAAAAAAAGTCCTGCATGGAACAAAATAGTAGAACCCATGATGGATACCGCACGGACGCCGTGATATCATGCTTGGAGACTTTTATATATAACGTTTTGGGAGTCCTAATGCCTTGTGACAATTTTTGGATGTCCATGCCCCATTTTGGTGAAGTTTTTGGAGCAGAACATGCCCATTATACAGCAGGTCACACCCATTTTGTGACGTAGACGCAATTAGAGATGAGCGAGTACTGTTTGAAACGGCAGTTTCGAATAGCACGCATCCATAGGAATGAATGGAGCCGTCCTGCCGCTTAACCCCCTGCGTGCCAGCTGCATCCATTCATTCCTATGGGTGCGTGCTATTCGAAACGGCCGTTTCAAACAGTACTCGCTCATCTCTAGACACAATATAAGTTGCGCCCTACCCTTAACGTGGACACAAAATATGTTGGTCCCAACACTTTTTCATGACGTGGATGCGAAATCTGCCATCACACCCCTTCTCCATGATACAACTGGCACAAACTGCCCATATTATGTATAACATGACCAAGAGTCCGGCGGATGCAGAAGGAACACGCCAGGCCCAGGAGATTGGGAGGTCACTCCTTTTTGCGGGAGACTCCCAAGTCATTTTGGGAACGTTTGTGATACATCTGCGTTCGATCGTTGGTGACCCCTCGAATGGACTACCGAAGGCATTGACAAGCGGTGAGATTATAAAAGCACATGGACCGCGTATACTATAATGGGGTCCATGTGTTTTCCGCATGAATCATGTGGAGAGAAAACTACTTCATGAACTACTTTCCTCTCCGCATGACTCGTGCGGAAAACACACGGACCCCATTATAGCCTACGGGGTCCATGTGCTTTCATAAGCTCACCGCTTATCAATGCGTTTGGTATTCCAGTCAGCGGTGGGGTCCCCGAACGCAGATGTGAACCAGGCCTAAGTATTATATTCAGTCTGATCTATCAAGTCCTGTTTAACGGCTCCGACTTTGGCGAACCATCAACGCTGGTGTCTGTCTGATATCCATTATGAGGTCTGTCATTTTGCTACATGATAAAGTCCACTATATTTTTAATTTGGGGATTTTTGAGGACCCCTCTCCTAGAGGCTCCTGACGTTAATGTGAACCTAGCGTTTAAGGGCCTCAAGGGGTTAAGCTTTGGGACATGGCCGCCTGAATTCCTATTGTCTCCCACACTGGCGCTAGAGAGACCGGGACCTTAGTAATTCATCTGCGCAAGCAAATCTCAGAATGGCATCTCGTAGGAGGATTACAAAAAAAAAATAAATTCCTTCTGTTCATGTCCGCCCACCTCAAATACTAATCTTCTGACCGTGTTGCGGTGACACAGCGGCAATGTTACTATACAGAGGCAAAACTGCTCAGAAAACCTATATACAGTCATATAATGCTGAGAGATCGACTTAGTGGCGTACGGGGGACTAGACCTTAAATGCATAGGGAGAGCGGAACGCACAAAAAACAAAAAAAAATACCTGAGTATTAACACAAAAACTGCACATAACCGGCCATACACACACATATAGTATATACACTTACATAAGGGTAATGTGCGCCTGCGCCCCAATACTCAGTGCCGAAGCTCCAACAGGTACAGTTTACGTTGGCATGTAAATATATAGATATAGGACGTTTCCACCTACTGCAAGTCAGCCGCCATATTGGAAACAATAGCCAATCAGATCGCTGTGTGCTAGCACCGAGCAGCACACAAAATGGCGACTTCTACAGCGAGTGTTATTGGCTGCCAAGCCCACGTGCATTATGAGGCGTCATACAGTGAGGCGTCTCGTACAGCAATATGTAATGACAGACGCCGCGCCAGTTCTTCATCCCGCACCCAATACTTGTCTACCGATGCAAATCTAATATGGCTGCCAGGTTGGGATCCAGCAGGGAGGCGAGCTCCTGAGGCGTTCTGCCCTCTCGGTCCCGATGCTGTAAATTGGAGCGCGAGGCGAGGTAGGCGATGACCGCAACGTGACCCTCTCGGAGAGCGAGGTGGACGGGCAGAGAGCCCGAGGCATCAGGAGTGTTGATGTCGGCTCCATATTGAACCAATACCTGCAAGGTGTCCAAGAAACCCATCCGGGCGGCATCATGAGCTGGGGTGATGCCGTATGAGTCCTGAATATTGGGGCTGGCACCTTGCTTCAGGAGCTCAGAGGCTACCGGTGTGCTGCCAAACATCATCACCTGGAGGGGGGACAAGGGGGGTAAAAATGTATGGGTCAAATGTTCATGTACCCCATAATCAAAACAGCCAGGGAAATGCATGCCCACCCATAAACAGGATGACTAGCAGCATGGGTGCCCCCCTAAATATGACGACCAGCAGCGTGCATGCCCACCCATAAACATGACGACCAGCAGCATGGGTGCCCCCCTAAATATGACGACCAGCAGCGTGCATGCCCACCCATAAACAGGATGACCAGCAGCATGGGTGCCTACCCTAAACATGATGACTAGCAGCATGGGTGTCCCCCATAAGCATGATGGCCAGGAGTGTGGGTGCCCACCCATAAACATGACCAGCAGTGCGTGTGCCCCGCCATAAACGTAACTACTAGCAATGTGCCCCCCATAAACTGAATGATAACATTTCAGCTGCCTGTGTCTGCCACTGGGGGGAGCTCTATTTATACAAACTTATGCAGCTGCCATTGGTCAGTACTACATAACCCCCTAGCTCCCTCTATTGGTAGCGGTCAGCATTGCCGCAGCTATAGCAGCCATATATCATGTACACACCTGCAGGGCGGTCCTCCCGAAGCGGTTCAGGCAGTCAGGATGGATCCTTTCCTGGTAGAGCAGTCTCTTCACCTCTTCCAGGTTTCCTTGAGCTGCGGCTCGTGTCAGGAGGTCTCCAGCGCTGGTCTCGTGCAGCAACATGAGGGGTGCGGATGGGGAGGTATGACCTGTGAGGAGACAGCACAGTGATGGGGGTAGGTCATTATGTTACATCTAAGATCACCCCACATGTCTCCTGTGGTAGAATTGGGTACTGCACCCTTAGCCCATTCACTTCATTTTACTTAATCCATAACTGTTATTGAGGACACTCTGCTGGCAGCGTCCAAGGGGGCGCCCTGTAGACGCCGCTCGCCACGGGGAAGGGGGTGCCCTGGAGATGTTGCTCAGGGGGGGGCACAGAGCATGGGGACTCTTCAGCTGTTTGTATGTAGAAGTGTCTCCACAGAAATGTCAGCACTCCTACTTCTAAAACCTCCCAAAAATTCTTCTTAGAAGTTGACAAGCGTGGCGGGGACCAGCCGTGTGGTGCGCAGCACTGAGCCCGCACCTGGCGTGTCCAAGAATAGCACACAGCTGTCTAGGGGCTGGCACTTCTATAGTATAGGGGATCAACATATAGAAAGCTGTACAGCCTTATCATACACAGCTCTGCTGCTGCAGAACCTCTTTTTTGGAAAGGTCAACATCAGTAAACAATGAAGCAGTGGGCAGCATTTTCCTGTTCTGCTTGACAAGGCTCAGCCCTACTATCGCCCCCTAGTGCGCACTGCTGGATCCCCTTTAGGTTACTCTGGGATTATACAGTATTGGGGTGCAGACTGCGCCCCCTCCTGTCTATACACCTGTATACAGTACACTATGCGCGCCCTGGTTACAATTCACATTAAGATGCAGTTTCCTAAAGAGAAAGCAAAAGGAGTAAACCCTGAGATGTCCTATTACACGGCACTGGTGGTGTATATAATATATACTGCACACATGTGTTATATCCTCATAGTAATATTCATATATAGATCACTATAGTCACACATTATACCATCATATTAGCTATATATAATATATATATACTGCCAACACATACTATACCCATATATACACTGCTATAGACTACCCACATACTATACCCATATATACACTGCTATAGACTACCCACATACTATACCCATATATACACTGCTATAGACTACCCACATGCTGTACCCATATATACAGTCCACACATGTTATACCCATATATACGCTGCTATATACAGTCCATGCTATATCCGTATATACGCTGCTATATACAGTCCACACATGCTATACCCATATATACACTACTATAGACTACACACATGCTATACCCATATATACACTGCTATATACAGTCCAAACATGCTATACCCATATATACACTGCTATATACAGTCCACACATGCTATACCCATATATACGCTGCTATATACAGTCCATGCTATATCCATATATACGCTGCTATATACAGTCCATGCTATATCCGTATATACGCTGCTATATACAGTCCACACATGCTATACCCATATATACACTGCTATATACAGTCCACACATGCTATACCCATATATACGCTGCTATATACAGTCCATGCTATATCCATATATACGCTGCTATATACAGTCCATGCTATATCCGTATATACGCTGCTATATACAGTCCACACATGCTATACCCATATATACACTGCTATATACAGTCCACACATGCTATACCCATATATACGCTGCTATATACAGTCCATGCTATATCCATATATACGCTGCTATATACAGTCCATGCTATATCCGTATATACGCTGCTATATACAGTCCACACATGCTATACCCTCATAGTATCCTATATATTAACCATACAAGGTCCTGCACCAGTATACAGACTCTCTCCCCCCCCCCCATGTGATCCATCAGTCGGATCCCTCCACAATCAGATCCCCGGGATCACTAATGGATCAACTCCGCAAATTCTGATTGGAAATCTCCTATGTTCCCTGTACACAGCCACTATGCAGAGCGATGTGTCGCCATGGTTACAGCCCCTCCCCCCTCCCCTCCTATCAGTAGTTCTCTCCACAATGTGAGCACTGCCATGGAGAAGCTCTCACTGACTCCTCACAGGGGCCCCTCCACCACTGGGCTCCCGGGCTGCCCCTGACGTCACCACGGTAACACACCCTGTCTGGAGCTGCCCTTTAAGGACGTCTCCATAGGTGTAAACAGGAGGACAAGAGCTGCGCCCAGTGACAGGTAACCCCCACGTATACAATGGTAGAGTCCGGCTCACCTGCTTGTACAGTCTGCGTTCCGGCCTGGACCACTGGGCGCCCGTCAGAGAGGAGGTGACCAACGGCCGGAGCGGCTGCCGAGCTCTCACCACCGCCGGCTCTGTTTCGTTCTCAGTGTGTCTCTGACGTCACCGCCCCACGTGGTACGCGTGTGTTTTTTTTAAAAATGCAACTGTGTGTCCGTCAGTCACAGGGGGTGAGAGGAGGCCTGGCCACGCCCCTCGCCGGCAGCCTCCACCTATCAGCAAAAGCTAAGCGTAAGGGCTCGCCATTGCTAGGAGGTATCCTAGGGAAGGACGGCGAGCGCGGAGCTCATTGGTGAGCGAGAAGCCAATCAGAGAGTGAACTCTCCCGTGGGCGGGGCTTGTGGTGTTTTTAAAACGAGCGAAGGGCGGGCGCTGCGTTAGTGCCTCTCCCTGAGGTAAAGGGTCAGGTCGGTGTCAAGTTCACCTCCCTGTCACCCCGGCTTAGGTTGTTTACGTTTAAAACGCCTCAGCTGCTAACGTATTGGCTCTAGGAGGGTACAGGGGGCCTGGTGGTGGTGCCAGGCCCATAGGCCATGACGGTGGGCACGCTATATGGAAACCTGGGCATGCTGGGATGTGTAGTCCGCTTTGTGAGGGCAGAACAGTCACGATAGTGAAAAGAACTAATAAATCTTTGCATGGGACAGATATTTTTATAAACAATATGGCCGCCAGTGTAGCTTGTACATCTGTGGTCACTGTCAAGTAGTCACGTGACTATTGCAGGTGACCAGGAGCTAAAATCGGACCCCAAGACCCTGAATAAGGGTGGTCACGTGACTATTGCATGTAACATAGAGGCAAAATCTGACCCTGGACAAGGGTGGTCACGTGATCATGTGACATGGGGACGTGAGGTGAACCCGAGGCCACTGGGACGCCATACTGAATGAAGGCAGTTTTTTCTACACCATAGAAATGGACACCGTACTATATTCCTATCACAGCCCCTTCATTATTAGGTTTGGTGGGGTCTCAGAAGTCGCACACTCCACATGGATCAGGCTCGGTTCACATTTGCATTTGGGTTTCCGCTTTGGCCCCCCCTGAACATAAATCTATACGCAATAAAAAAGGAAGTTACCTAAGGAAACCCGTGGACCCCATAGACTATAATAGGGTCCGTGTGGTTCCTGCTCAGTTTCCGCACAAACCTGCGGATAGAAAAGTCCTGCAAGCCGTGCCCTGCTCTCGCATGTTTCGTACAGAAGGCACACGGACCCCATTATCAGGGCCGCCATCAGGAATTTTGGGGCCCCATACAGCCTAAGTGTCTGCCCCCCCCCCCCCCCCCACCATTTTAAGACTACTTCATTTTGCGACAATAAACCAGTGATTTTCAACCTTTTTTGAGCCGCGGCACACTTTTTACACTTCAAAAATCCCGGGGCACACCACCAACCAAAATGGCACAAAATGACACTAAAACAGTACATATTATACATATAGTTAATAATATAGATTCTAAATGGTTGAATCTTTGGTTGAAATAAACTGCAGCAAAATCTGCAACAAAAACGCTGCGTTTATGCAACGTGGGGCCTCAGCCTTACGCCTCCTGCATACAAGTGGCACGCATGTGGTTTTCACTGATATAAACATTAAAAATTAATTGACAGGGCCACAAATGCAGACAGATATAGGGTATATATAGGACAGATACAGGGTACGTATAGGACAGATATAGGTGATGTATAGAACAGATACAGGGTACGTATAGGACAGATATAGGTGTTTTATAGGACAGATACAGGGTACGTATAGGACAGATATAGGTGTTGTATAGGAAAGATATAGGGAATGTATAGGACAGATATAGGGAATGTATAGGACAGATATAGGAAATGTATAGGACAGATATAGGGAATGTATAGGACAGATATAGGACCTGCTCTATAATTGTCAGCTCTTCAATTTGGCCCAGATACACAGCCACAAAAAGAATGGCTGTATATATGGGTCCTTAGAAATGTATAGGTCTGTACTTTTATCCTCAGTTGTGTATAAAAAGTCTGGTCATGTATATTACAGGTTACAACTCAATGTGCCTCATATTAATAGCAGTGAACCCCATCATGTCCCTCACATTAACCCCCTGTGTGCTTTACATAAGGGATACTGATATGTGAGACATATGGAGGTAATAATTAAGTAAATATCTTCATTATATAGTACCCCCATATGTCACACATGTTATTAACTCTTATGTGAGCCACACAGGGGTTAATATGAGGGACATGATGGGGTTAATTGCTATTAATGTGAGGTACATGGAGTTACTAAAACTAAATTAATAACCCCAAATGCCTGACATTAATAAGAATAGTTACTAACCTGGTGTTTTCTTTTACTTTCACTTTGTTCAGCTTCCTCTCCTCCTCTCCTATTCAGGGCTGCAGACGGCAGGAGCTCCTCCTCACGTGTAGCAGCAGGTCCCTTATCCTGTGCAGTGAGAGGCTCACCTCTGATTGGTGGGCAGGGAGAGAAGGGGGCGTGTCCTACACCTCAGCTCTAGCAGAGCAGTGTAAGGACGCTCCGTCTACATTTACAAGTACACAGGGACTGGCTGCTGTGCCTGCAATATACAGTAGGTCTCCCGTGCCAATCTTGGCACGCATTTGGGGAACTTTCCCCGCGGCACACCCGGCACACTGGCTTAAACAACCTCCTCTGACCCGGGCAGTGGGCGGTACTATTCCGTTATCGGGCCAGCAGCAGCGCATTTCAGCACCAGCTTTCGGGACAGCAGTTCAGTTCAGCAGCGGGAATTACAATGACATCCGAGGACTGCTGGCCCGATGCTTGTGCCCAGTAGCCAGTACATCAATGACCCCCCCTCCATCTCCTCCTCCTTCCAGTGCTGCCCCCCAGCTCTCCTTACATCTACCCCGTACCCTCTCCCCGCCACATGACTAAGCCGATGCTGGCCCGATGATAGAGGCCGTGCTTGTGTGTAGTAGGCAGTACATCGATCGATGCCCTCATCCTCCTCTTCCTTCCAGTGCTGCCCCCCAGCTCTTCTTACATCTGCCCCGTACCCTCTCCCTGTAATAGGCCTCACCGTAAATCTTGAGCAATGAATGCTACTAGATAGCCGCCGGACGCTGCAGAAAGTTTGTCCCTCCGGCTCGCTGTAGCTCACCGTTCCTATAGTCGGCGTGTTTCTTGTCAGGGCCTGGATTGAGCCCCGGTGTCTTTCCTTTCGGTCTCGGTACTAGCGCTGAGGTGAGGCCTAGTCGTGTGGCGGGGAGAGGGTACGGGGAAGATGTAAGGAGAGCTGGGGGGCAGCACTGGCAGGAGGAGAAGGATGGGGGAGGGGGGTCATCGATGTACTGGTTACTGGGCACAAGCATCGGGCCAGCAGTCCTCGGATGTCATTGTAATTCCCGCTGCTGAACTGCTGTCCCGAAAGCTGCTGCTGAACTGCGCTGCTGCTGGCCCGATAACGGAATAGTACCCAGTGGGCACTGCAGGGGGCCCGATCGAAATGTCAGGGTCCCGATCGGTCCCCGTCCCCCAATCCAGCCCTTGGACTGCTGGCGCCAGGGGCCGGGCCCCCCCAATTTTTCAATTTGGCCGGGCCCCTGACGCCAGTAGCGGTAGTACTGCCCTATCGGCGGCCCTGCCCATTATAGTCTGTGGGGTCCACGATTTCCTTAGGTAACCGTATAGGTTTCCGTTCAAGGGGGTCCCCAAGCGGACTCCCCGAACGCAGATGTGAACCAGGCCTTATCCTACTATCCTATCCTACTAATACTAATATTATAAATGATGTTTGTTCCGCTTTCACGCATAGCGGGGCAAAGCGATTTGGCTGAAATTTGGCACCCACGTACCTGGGGTCCCGGACTGAAACATAGGCTACATGCTGTGGTGTAAACCCCCAAACTTAACGGCTGTGCCCGGTAATTTGAAGTTCTGAATTCGCTGAAGGATCTGAGATGACATCATCCCAGGCCCTTCAGACACTCACCCGGTTGGCTGCCGCTTCATTGTGGGCAGAGCTATCGGCCGCCCAGCGTCCTCAACAACATGGCGTCTAGGGGAACTGCACAGTGTTTGGAACAAGCGGCCGTACTGTGGGTCAGCCAGCAGTGCATCGGCCGCCCCGTGACCGCACTGATCTGCCGCGGCCGGCCAGGGGTTCGCCTGCTACGTTGTCTGCTGTCCCGTGCTGGCTGCGGGCTAACTGCTCTGCAACTGATTCCTTCCTGTTCCCCATGTCTGCGCTCTGCCACAGTTTCGCGGCCCAAGGTGTGGTGCGTGCGCAATGTCATTCAGCCACGGGGATGTCACAGCAAGGGAGTTAGGGGACTTTAGGCAGTGGGAGGTGGGGGTTGCTGAAAGAGGGGGGGGGTTTGTTGGGGGTCTGGGGATTGACGGTCCGGTGGGGGCCATGGCGGGGGGGGGGCTTTGTAGCTAGAGGCAGTGGGCCCCCAGGAGGAAGAGGGGGACAGAGGCACCGCGAAAGGGTCCAAGAAGGGGATGGGGCCGCAGACCATGGCACCGTGGATCAGGGGGGGCCTGGGGCCATAAAATGCATAGGGGGAGTAGCAAGAGGCCGCGTTGGTGGCCTTGGAGCATATGTGGCCGAGGTGCACAAGAGTAGGCGTCTCAGCGCACGGCGGATCAGAAGCGGCCGCACATGCTTTATTATCACCGGCTCACCGCCAACGCTAACCCGCGGACAAAGTCGCAGGCAGATGCTAGTATAGTCATACTTTACAAATGGAGATACCCCTTTAAATTTGTCCTGGTTGTTTTCTTTCATAATATCGCTTCCAGATGTGTCGTCACATTCACTTGACTCTTGACCTGTTTGCAGCTCAGTTCCATGGAAGTGAATGGAAGCTGCAATGCCAAGCACAGCTACTATACAATATAGGCGCTGTGCTTGGTATTCAGTAAAGAGTCCGCAGTGCTCAACTGATCTCTTCAAACAGCTGATCAGTGGCGGTCCTAGACGTCAGACCCCACCAATCACATGCTGATGGACCTATCCTAAGGTAACCTATTGACACTGGAGCTGTAGGCAGCATCAAAGAGGATCTTTATGCTGAGCCATAAGTCTTACACATCAGGTGGAGCAGCTGTCAGTCAGCCCTCAGTTTTTCCTCCTGACACTTATAAATTTAGCTTGTCCGAGCATGCATGTGTTCTCAACAATAAAAGGGAGTAAGAAACTTCTAGACACCGCTCTTGGTAACTTATCTCCCTCAAAAACTAAAGGATCGGACATGTTGACATTCATCTGCCTGATCTTTCATTCCTTAGGCATTTGCAGTCAGGGAGGGCCACATACATTAGAGATAGCCCTCCAGAAATCAGGCCATACATGTATTCTATGTGGCCACCAGAAGGGTGCAGTTCAGACATAGCAGAATCTTTTCTATTGAAGAATTCTCTGTAAATCTGCAGGATGTGGAAATCTACATGTGGAATCTTCATCAGAAATCCATGGCAAATCTGCCAAGTCTGAACACATTCTTAAAGAGGACCTTTCACCATTTTGCCCACAGGCAGTTTTATATACTGCCGGAAAGCTGACAGTGCGCTGAGTTCAGCGCACTGTCGGCTTTCCCAATGTGGGCCCAGTGTGAAGAGCTTACAGTCCGGTATCGTAGCTCTTCTATGGTCAGAAGGGCGTTTCTGACACTCAGTCAGAGACGTCCTTCTTCACAGCACAGCCAATCGCGCTGTGCTGTGAGAGCCGGGAGGAACGCCCCCTCCCTCTGCTCGCAGTACTCGTCCATAGACGAGCATTATCAGGGAGGGAGGGGGCGTTCCTCCCGGCTCTCACAGCACAGCGCGATTGGCTGTGCTGTGAAGAAGGACGTCTCTGACTGAGTGTCAGGAACGCCCTTCTGACCATAGAAGAGCTACGGTACCGGACTGTAAGCTCTTCACACCGGGCACAGATCGGGAAAGCCGACAGTGCGCTGAACTCAGCGCACTGTCAGCTTTCCGGCAGTATATAGAACTGCCTGTGGGCAAAATGGTGAAAGGTCCTCTTTAAGAACCCTTGGTAACTTCGGAAGTTTTTAGTGGTCTAAAATAAAGAAATGGGCGTAACTACTGGGGTAGCAGCGGCAGCCTCAGGGCCCAGGACAGCAGGGGGCCCGGCCGCAGCCGCTACGGAGGTGGAACTTGAAGCTCCTCAGCACCAATTCAAAATCTTAGGGCCTAGATGTAACTGCTGCTACAACCCCTGGCAAAAATTATGGGGTCACCAGTCCCTGAGGATGTTCCTTGAGTTGTTCACTCTTGTAGAAAAAAAAATTTCATATGGCAACTTTCTGGCTTTAAGAAACACTAAAAGAAATCCAGAAAAACAATTGTAGCCGGTAACAGTTAGATTTTTAGAACAAGCACAGGGAATAAATTATGGAAATCACTCATTTCTGAGGAAAAATTATGGAATCATGAAAAAAAAAAAACAAACACTCCAACATATCACTAGTACTTTGCTGCACCACCTCTGGCTTTTATAACTGCTTGCAGTCTCTGAGGCATTGAATTCATAAGTGATAAACAGGACTCTTCAAAAATGGGATTTACATACAGAAAAGCTAAAAGAAAGCCATCACTAACACCTAAACAGAAAAAAAACAAGGTAAGTGGCTAGTGGGCTTATACACCTTGATCAATATGTAGACTAAGAACCGCACGTTCAGTAGTGTAGAATTTGCTGAGAAGCACTAGATGGTCCATGACAAGGCTCCAACTTACAAAGCTGATCTGGCAACAGCAATGAGAGAAGGCCGGAGCCAGATTGATGAAGAGTCCTGTTTATCACTCATGAAGTCAATGCCTCAGAGACTTCAAGCAGTTATAAAAGCCAGAGGAGGTGCAACAAAGTCCTAGTGATGTGTTGGAGTGTTAGTTTTTTGTCATGTCTGTGATCTGTTTTGACACTTGAAAAAGTTGTCCGATTGGTAAAGGTCCGACTGCAGATCTTAAAAATGGGAATTTTGAGTTCACCCATCTGAAACAGAGTGGACTTGGAGCATGCCCACTGTTTCATTTACTCTATGGGACCGCAGGAGAGGCAGCGCACATTTGCGACCACTGCTTTATTTAAATAGGGGACTTGGGATCATTGGTGGGGGGTGGACATTTATCCCCTAACCTGTGGATAGGAGATGTTTAATTTATAGCACGCCCCTTTAAGGAGTTTGCCACTTTGGAACGACACATAACTACAAACGAACACCTTGGACACGACGAGTATAACTTAGTCAGCAGTGCAGTTTATTTCTCCACAGAAGACATATGGATTTATGGACACAGAACAGACACACCTCTCTGACTATTTACAAACGTATTCCTCCTGGTAGAGAAACCTAATGGAAGTTGTCAAAAAAAACACTCCAGACAGGAAGGTATGAAATCTCATCAAGCTCAGAAAGGGTTAAAAAAAATAAAAATCCTGATTTTATGCAAATAAGCCCAATCATGGTATACAGAAAAGCTGCAACACTTTCTAATATTCTTTGTGCTTCGATCCCTCAGGGCTAGTTCACATGGGGTTTTTTGGCAGCAGATTTTGACACAGGAATCCGCCTTAAAAATCTGCTGCCAAAACGGCTCCCATTGACTTCAATGCGAGCCGCTCGCTTCTTTTTTTTTTGAATGGGTCTAGCCCAGAGGAGGGAGTGTCTTCAGTCCAAATCGCGAGGCGACCCGGCCTGAAGAATGAGCAACTCGCTTCTTTTTTTTCGGGAGCCGGAAGAAACGGCTCCTGGATAAAACTCCTGAGCGGCTCCCATTGATTTCAATGGGAGCTGTCTTTTTGATCAGGATTTTGAGGCGGATACGGCCTTGAAATCCTGACCAAAAAAGTATGTGTGAACTTAACCTAAGGGTTACATTCACTTAGAGCAAGCAGAGATCTTAAAGAGGACCTTTCACCACTTTTGGGCACATGCAGTGTTATATACTGCTGGAAAGCTGACAGTGCGCTGAATTCAGCGCACTGTCGGCTTTCCCGATCTGTGCCCGGTGTACAGAGCTTACAGTGCCGGTACCGTAGTGCTCTATGGTCAGAAGGGCGTTTCTGACCATTAGCCAGGAACGTCCTTCTGCCTCGCGGCGCCTATCGCGCTGTGCTGTGGAGCGGGGAGGAACTCCCCCCTCCCTCTCCTGATAATGCTCGTCTATGGACGAGCGCTGTGAGCAGAGGGAGGGGGTGTTCCTCCCGGCTCTCACAGCACAGCGCGATAGGCGCGCGAGGCAGAAGGACGTTCCTGGCTAATGGTCAGAAACGCCCTTCTGACCATAGAGCACTACGGTACCGACATCGTAAGCTCTTTACACCGGGCACGGATCGGGAAAGCCGACAGTGCGCTGAACTCAGCGCACTGTCAGCTTTCCAGCAGTATATAACACTGCATGTGCCCAAAAGTGGTGAAAGGTCCTCTTTAAACATGGTGACAAGAAGCACAATAGTCCAGAAATAGATCATTTAAAGGGATTTTCCAGGCAAACACGAGAACACGGGGGCCTAAAATAAAAATAGAAGCTATAGTTTAGCTACTGCTGACACTCCGTTCCGACACTGGGTCCTCCATTCTATTCCACAATGGTTGAGCCCAAAGTGAAGCTGTTCAGGTGATCGCCGATCACTGACCTCAGTCACGGTATTAGTGATGTCACCGATACCCAACATGTCACCACTGAGACCAGTGATTGGCTGGAACAGAGGATCGGAGGGGTTGTTGAGTACTACTATTATTTTAGCCACCCCAAACGTCCTACAGGTGGTCCCGAGGATGCCGGATTATCGGAACTTCACCGTACAATGATTCAGCTTAAATGACAGAAAATGATAAACTCCTTTAAGAAAAAAAAACAAAAAAAACCACACAAAGGGGAGGACAATGTTCAATTTTGACAGACCCTACACTTCATACACCCCTCCTGTACAATTCTCTGGACACAACAAGGGCCATCTAAACCGAACAGGAGGCAGCCATTTTGCAGGAAGATTCAATATTATTTATAGAACTTTATTACTAACAGAATTATGTAACAAAGATTGAATAAACTTTTTTATTTATTTTTTTTAAATAATGGCTGCCCCCTTGGTTCACGAGAGAAACACAAACCCACCCAGATCACTGCATATTACACTACTTTCCCATCATTGTACCCGAATCTAAAGATTTATTTATTAAAATAATAAGATAATATATAGAATTTTAGCTTTAAAAGGTAATCTTTTAATTTTAAGATTTTTTATAGATTTTTTTTTTTTTTTTTTTTTAAAGGAAGATCCAATTGTAAAAAGGGAGTCGAACTGATTTGGAGATGGAAATTTGGGGAAAAAAAAATTGGAATTTCAAGGGAGCCCTTTTCAGTATGTCACCTGAAGGGGGCACCGTTCATCTTCTATGTGGATCATAGGTGCCCTCAGCAAGGTGCAAGCCTAACCTATAGCTCATGGGCTGGTAAGATCTCAGATTGAATCTATTGGGGTAGGATCTATTACTGCAGGATCACATCCACATAATGATGTAAGAGACGTCCTTGGCCATCTAAATTTTCCATACTGTATAGAATACAAAAATATTAGATTTTTTTTTCTCTTCATAAGAAAACGTAGTTGAGGATGTAGCCGGGATCTCACATGGGGTCACACGTGGATTCTTGGTTGCCATTAGTTTGTGCGGAGCTGGTAATCTGCAAAGGAAAAAAAAAAAAAAACAGTGGGTGAAGATTAAGGCTAAAAATCAAAAGGTATATTAGACCCATATATATGGATTCTAAACAGAATATTTTTGATTAAAGAGTACCTTTCACCACCTTTACCCATCTGCATCCTTCAGTATCCCCTGCACCACTGATTCCTACACAGCTGGAATTTTTTCTCTAGCCCCCACCGTTCCTGAGCAATCATTGCTGTTAATTTCAGCTCAATAGTGCTCCCTACTGTCAGGAAGGGGGCGGAGCTGAATTAGAGCAGACAGAAAGGGACTGCCCACCTGACAGTAGGAAGCATAATTGTACTGAAACTAACAGCAATGATTGCTCAGGAATGGTGGGGGCTAGAGAAAAAAATTCCAATTGCGCCAGAAACAGTGAAGGTGCGCCTATTGAAGGATGCAAAGACAGAGTTAATGGAGCTGAAAAAAAAAAACATCCTCTAAAGTGAATGGATTTGGGCTGCAAGACAGGACATTCTTCCAGCTGAATGGGGAAATGTAGTATCACTTGGCAGCCAGTCAGAAGAATGACCATCTATGTAATACACGGATGCTGGAGTCCACCAGACCAGGAGCTACGTACAGTAAGAGGCTCCCCTCTGTGACATTTATATGTCCAAATTGGGCATATTCACTAGAGATGCGTGAGTAGTATTCGATCGAATACCTCGCTCCCATAGGAATGCGTGTAAGCGGCCGAACACCAAGTGGTATGCCGCTTACATGCATACCTATGGGCGCGAGGTATTCGATCGAATACTACTTGTTCATCTCTAATATTCAAAGGAGGACACAAAGAAAGTGAATGAGTACCAAATAAACAACTAAAGTAGGATATCCCAAGCCCTCCCATAGAAGGGGTCCTTAATAAACCTTCCCAACCCTCTAAGCCAGAAGGTCCTAAGAAAGCCAAGGATCTACAGACCCCCCTTACCAAAGCTTAGGGGAACATACACTCATACATCTACTATATTGCTCTAGGAGCCCCTTAGGCTTCAAACTTTGGAGATACTGGTTCTTCTTAAAGAGAATGGAAACCTATTGGCAATGAAAAAATTGCACCTAGCCCTCTCTCAGGGAAAGAAAACTACCTATTGGAGGTAGCTTCTTTTAGATCCACGTTCGACTTCTTAACAGACCTTGAAATATGACTAGGGATAAAGTCAGGTCATACAACCATCTGCAGACAGCTGTTTCGGGGTGTTTGCTCCTTGTCAGCACAGAGTAAGGTTATTGGCTGACTGAGTAAGATTATATAAAGCTTTGATAGGGTTCTGTCTCTTCTTAAAAAGAGACCATCAAGTAGTGGACCAGACAATTCAGACCTCTATACAAAGTCAGAGGGAGATGGGGTAGTCTACACCATTGGTAAGCATTAGAAGACCTTAGGAGAACGTTTCTTCAGACCTTTGGTCCAGATAGATCTTTACATGCCAAGAGGTTGGCGACCTTATTGCTATCCCATTGTGGTATTAGTAGTAGCCTTATATTGGAGGTGTCCTCTAATATTCTTCACCTACCTCCACTTTGAGTGATATATCTGACCCATGGAAGCGCTTGATAGCCACTTTTTTCTATAATTTTCATGTAACGAACCTTAGAAAGTAAAAAGATTATAGATTAATAAAATTATAAATATATACACACACTCCTAATATAGTCATATGTGAACAGGTAACACTCCGACTTGCACTGAACCCCCAAAAGAAAGGATTTAAAGGGGACATGCATCTGTTCTGCATAGCCCAATGGCGGACCCCCAAGCACACTCCTCTCCCGAAACTAACATAATCATGAGAGAACGGTTCACTGCACAGCACGGGGTCACGACTCCCATGTCCTGATGCCGCCATCATCAGTCCCATGATCTGATAGGTTAAGGATATCCCATCCCCGGACACATCGGTGGGGACTTACCTGGATTCCAGAGACGGTGAAATAAGGAATTTCGAACTTAACACTGATGGGAGGTTTTCCTTCTAACTCTTCCGTCTCCACGCTGGGTAACCCGAAGTGCGCCCTCATCAGATACTCCTTACCACCCTGCATAGTGATGACAAGGTGTTAGAAGACATCAATTCATTGTGGTGGACTTGCCTATCCATGATGTAGACCTTGGTGGCCCAGTAGGCTCAGTGACGTCATATAGATCTCCAATTTCTAGGTTTTACTCACTGGGAATGACTTGATGGTCCACACGACGACATTTTTCTCAGGAACGTATTTTGCACTGCCGACGCTAGTCTTAAATTTTGGGGAATCTGCATCGCTTGGGACGGGGACTGAAATCTCCACATTGTTTGCCACCGATTGTTTCTTAAATTGCCCCTTTGCCTGGTGGTAGAAACAAGAGAAGAAATGAGGCAAAGCTAAGTTCTGTGTGTTACCGTATCTGACCATCAGACATGTGGTAGCCCCCATTCCAAAAATGTAAGTAGGGGAGAACCATAGGGATAGCAATATGTCATCTAAGCTCCTCCCTCTGGGGTGTCACCTTATGGTGGGAGGGGCAGACTCCATACCCAAAGAATGGAGAGCCGGACGCTGTTTCATCAGTTACACATGGACACTGGTGGACCCCATTGACTAAAATGGGTCCACTAGGGAGAGAAAAGTTCCCCGTGCAGGACTCACCTCTCCACCGATTTACTGCGCAGATGTGAACTTAGCCTTAAAAACATGTAAAACAGGCTCCCCCAAAAAAATATCGCAGCAATATGCATCCCTTATAATACCGCCATATGATGCCCAAACAATATGCAGTATTCAAATAATATTTCCTTAAAGGGGCATTGAAGGAGATGGAAGACCCATCCTTATCTGGCTATAGGAGCGCAGAAACAGCATGGTAGGCTTTGCTACATTTTATAGCTAAGATGAGAATACCCCACATAATACTGGGTGGTTTGGGGCCCAGTTTACCAACCCCTTCATACAGAATAGCTCCTCCTACTGGTCTGTGTTAGAAGAGTTGTCATACAAAAATCCCCCAATTTGTCACAATTATTTTTAAGCTTTACCTTCACCATGATCTCCAGTCGGCTGTGGGTAAATTTCTCTATGACGGATTCTATCCAAATCAAAGGCTTGACCTACACGGAATAAAACAAAAGTGACACTAGATGACCACGCTGTATGACATCTGAGATTACAAGATACTCACGAGGTCCGACACAAGATGGAAAGGGAAATATAGTAGGATTTTATTAGAGCCAAGTAAACACTGTGCAGGGAGAGAAAGTAAGTGAACCCTGGAATTTAAAGGGGTCATCCTATGAGCAACGCAGCCCACCAGTGCATTCCCCACACTATGCAAGCTCCATCACCAATGTACACCCCAGAGCCCTGCTTACTACCTGTGCAAGGCAGGAGGGAAAAATCAGAAAATCCCTCCCTGCACCCCCATGATCCCGCCATTCCTCCACAACTTAGGCCACAGCTCTAGTCAGCAGAATGGAGTTGGCCATTCAACCTAGAGTTGGAGCGGAGTAGGCGAGACAGAAGAAGCAGAGGTCCAGCAGTCACCCCCTATTTTTTATTCTCTAGGTTGGCCCATGACCCAGGATATTCAGGTGACCCTACAGATAGCCATTATACAAGCCTGCCCACCTATAGGTCTAAACCAAAGGCCTCCACTGAATCCACTTATAAGAGCAGATTCTACATTTGATCTTAACCGAGACAAATGCATCCTACTGCAGGAGCCCAGACAGGCAGGAGACAACCATGAACATCAGAGACCAATAATGGAGTCCAGTTACTCAGAGCGTTACCTGTGTATTCAGACGGTAAGACATCAGCTCAAAATCGCCATCTGGAGGAATAAAGGAGATGGTGCGATCATTCTCAAAACGGGAGAGGCGGACACACTGGTGAAACTTCACGTCTTCGAGCTCCACGGTCTTATTCTTATTACCTAGATTGGGGAGGGAGAAGGTCAGGTTTCGGTTTGACGACTCTTACAGGCCATCATTGCACAACTCCTTTTACGCCGCTGATCTGGTACTCACGTCCTGTCAGCTCGAAGAGGACTCTGTCGTTCAATCCAAGCCTCAGCTCTGGCATCCCGGAGAGGAAGACTTTGAGTTTTACACTCCCCACTATCTCGCTTAGTAGAACACTACCATTACTGTTCACCTGAAATACAAAAACATGGCCGATATTACACGACACCAGATGTGCTATTGACGAGCATCACGAGAAGACAACTCCAACGTGTGATCGCCTTACGATAATGATACTCACCAGCAAGTTCACAGACTCGATCACATCTATGAAGACCTCGTTCTTCTTGTACTTGAGTCCCTCAGACCTCCAGGACACGGCATTGGTCACCGTGGTGGGGACGCGAGACTTTGCGGTTTCCAGTTTGTTACCTTGTTGTGTGATGTACCTAGACCAGAAAAATGGGAGCTGAGAAATGAAGACGACTAATCCCACCACTGACCACCATGGTGACCTTCCCGTAAAGCATAACCTATGTAACCCAAAGGCCCGAGTATAACTAGAACCTTTTTAGGTCCAACATAAGGTAATACTAAATATACTATATCTAAAAGGGCTGGGACTTTGGGTTTAGAGATACAACTTTGACTATATTGGGCTTTCAAGTCTTCTCCTTCAGCAGAGTCCTCCTAAATGTTCAAAAAGAAACTTCTTGGAGTACACAATATGGCCAGATGTGGTCATAACTCTTATATAGGCTCGTAGGACACTCTATTCCAAAATTATGGGCAATCATATGGGTTTGGTTCCCCATTTGTGGCTCAAAGAACATCTACTCTTCTAGACAGGGCTTCCACGAGTGAGTTTGTAGTAACGTGTACAGAGGCCAAACCTCGGCAAGGTTTTGATAGTGTTCTTAGATGTGATCATCATACCAGAACCCAATAAGGACTGTCCACGTATTTTTTGTAGTACATCCATGTCGTCATGGAGTAGTATTGGCGACTTTTTACTACAATACAGCATGTAATAGGGTACAATTGTCCCATCCGAAGTCACCATGAGCAGTAACCACCTTATGGGGCCTGATCTGGGCTATTTATGGCCATCAAGAATCCGTTCAGGAATGTAGTAACACTACCAACCACATGTTGGGTTGGTCCTTGTGCGCTAGTCCATGTGGGCTAGTCCTTGGCTACTAAAAAGGGGCTAGTAAGATATGGTTGAGACCTACAGCCCCAAACTGTATTGGAAGAGCGCAGAGCTTTGAGTAAAGACTCAGTCCAGAGCAGAATAAGACACGTTCCTGGGAATGTCGATAACCTACTCTTGCAGAATCTTGCTTTCCGTGGTCTGAGGGAACCCAAAATCCATCACCTCGTCCAGCAGCTCATAGACGATGACAAAATTGTCACGGATGCTTTCTTCTTCCAGCTCCTTGAAGTACTCAGTAAAGACCTACACATGGAAGGAAAGAGAGACATGTACAAGATGGTTGACCTCCACCAAATGGTTGGCGCCCACTCTATAGACATGGGGTTCATACTAGAGTAGCCACTCGCTCTCGGCTGCATTCACACAAGTTCGGGGGTAAGTCTTCTGTTCTTGGTTGGATGATTGGGCGATATAGGACACGGCTAGTTATGTTACTCTCACCCCTTATACCGCGACTTATCTTTCGTGCACACGGCCATGTATAGGATCACTTACCTCTACAACTTTATACAGGAAGGAGTAGACCAGAGCCGCGTTGGCGTTCTTATTGGTTAAAGCAACCACTGAAGAGACAGATTAAGGACAACAACCCTATACTCTATAGTCAACTCAAAATGGGACTTCTTAAAGGGGTTAGAAGAAACATGGCTGCCATCTTCCAGAAACAGTGCCACGTTTGTCCAATGAAGCTGAGCTGCAATTCCAAAGCACGACCCATGGGCCGATGTGGCGCTGTTTCGGGAAGAAAGTAGCCATATTATGACACTTAAAGGGTAACTTCATATTTTTCGGCCATCTTAAAGGTGCTTTCCTCTATCCCATAAAAACTACTAGATGTAAGATTCCTTTAATGTAGCTACCACATTTTTCTGGAGACCACCTCTCAGGAGAAGGGGTCCTTGACATAATACCCTATACACTGGATATGAGGGGTGGTCTGTTCTTGCAGGTAGGATACGGTACAGGTTGCTGTGCTTGATCCATAAGAAGTGGACTTTCCCGTGAATAAGAAGCGGCGTCAGGTTTCCTTCTTCCTCCCTCTGGACCAACAGCGGCATGAAGTGATCGATCTCCGCCATGTTAATGTCCCCCTTGTAGTTCCGGCAGATAAGGGGCTGCACAAACAGAGGAACATATGTACAATTAAAAGTGAGGGAGGGGTTGATATCGTTACAGAACAGTTTGGATGACCCTTGTGATCCAGTGCTATTACTACGGGGACGTCTTGTTGTCCCATTGATTTCAAGGGGTGCACCGGACTCTCTTTTAAAAGTGGGACCCGTGACCTTATCTCACAACAGGGGTGGCCTGAGCCAAAACAGCCCCTTTAAATCCATAGAGGTTGCCACAGCTACTGAATTGTGACAAGTAGGAGGTCTTACGTGCCTCCATTGCTGCTACATAAAGCAACGTTGGTAGTGGGACATGAATGTCGCCATGTCATATGTCTAATACTATACTGTGACATTGACCATGTGACCAAAGATGGTAGTATAGCGCCACCATCATCACAGTTTCTGAAAGTGAATTTGGTCGTCTTATGGCAACTATGGTCAGAAAAATTAAAAATCTGGACTGATTTTTTTTGCGACGATTGCGCAGAAGTCGCTTCAATTTGTGCTGAAGATGTCGCCGCCATATGGGTTATAAGCTTTACGCTACACGGCTGGGAATCAAAAATCGCCGTATCGCCTTGCGACTCCTTCACTCGTGTTAGTGAAGGAAATCACATTGTCATAGTCGCAACTCCATTTAATATGAGTGAAGGCGTCGAAGCACGACACGGCAATGTTTGCGTTGCGACTTTGGCCCTAGTCTTAGTTGCGTAGTGTTGAGGAACTACAGGTTCCAGCATGTCAGACATTGCTCCATGTATGTAGGGAGTAGTTGATATGCAACCCCCCACCATTATCACTGTCATGGGTCCCACTCTATTATATTATAATCTGCCAGGACTATGTATTATAACACAGGAATCCATTACAATCTCATTGTCCTGTCACATTATAAAACTTTCCGGCACCTTCACCCATTTCTGCTACAGAACTACATTTCCCGGCATCCCCACCCATTAGAGCTTATGGAGGGCATCATGGGAAATGTAGTCCCGCAGCGGCCACGGCAGACGTGACTGCCCCGCTCTGCTGACAGGATAGCTGGGCCACTTACCTTGCCCTTCAGGTCCAGGACGAAGACGGCAGAGGCAGACATGGTGACCCTGGGGTGTGATATGGAAGAAGTGCACAGACAGGATAGGAAGACACTGCCACTGTGTCAGCTCCCTAATGGCCGCCACCTTCGTCTTCCTCCTTCCTGTGTGCACCTGTATGACGTCACCAGCTCAGGTAGACGCCAGGTACACGACCCTCCCTCTGTCCCTGCAGGGACTTGCTCCAGGGGTGCGGTCACTTTAAGAAAGGAAGTCATTGCAGAGGAGGAGGAAGGAGGGGTGACTTTTCAGGTTTTGCAACTAAGATCATGTATATCAAGGCTCTGCACCCTGGAACTACAACCCCCAGCATGCCCTGCTGTAGTCACAGCAGCCATAGAAGTGAATGGGAATGAGCTGCAGTACCACCCACCACCTGTGCACAGGTGTGGCGCTGTTTTTTGGAAGAAAGCGTGAATTTTTCTTGCGTTTTCCAACAACCTCTTGCACTACATTCATGTGCGGTTTAGCCAATGTGTCTTGATATAGAACAGAATTCCAGAGTCATAGTGAAGACTGACACATAGACGGATTGGCAGTGGTTCTGTATGACACCACAGGCAGGGGCGCTGCTCTAGGGCCACAAAAGTAGGTAGAGGCCCCATGACAGATTTTGCATTGTAGCTTCATGTTACATCTCTGAGTGCAGGTGCCCAGCGGGTGCGCTAACGGCAGCCAGTAGTAGTTGTCATAGTGTTTGGCACGCTACAGGTCGACTTTATACAGTAAAAGACATCACGCAGTTGTTTCGGAAGGCGTGCGGTCTGCAGTCAGGACGTGTTTCATCAGATTTCTCTTCATTTACAGTAACTAGAATATGACCACAAGGCGAGACGATCGCCGCCGTCACTTTCGGGGACGTCACGTGACCTCGTGTTTACGGGCAGGAAGGAGGGCGACGTCTGATGGTGGTAGATATCAGGACAGGCTGGCGTGACACGAGCGTGCAGCTGTTTACTGACACTAAATAACCCCTTCATGGCTAAGGGGCGTTTTGTGTACACAATGGGATCTGTGAACACTGCCCCCTACTGGAATTCAACAGTATGACCGTTGTGAAACATGGCAGCGCAGATTCAAGGAAGCGCCACATCAAAAATAGCCTTTAGGCTACCAACTATCGCCATGCAACTCCTTTGCTCATGTTAGTAAATGGAGTCACGTTGCGAACAGAGGGTGCCGTAACATCTAGTCGCAAAAAAGTCGGACTCTTTTTGCGATGGATCCAGCACCCTTGGGTCTCAATGTGAGTGAAAGAGTCACGGGACGGCATGGCGATCTTTGGTCATGAGATGGGAGTCACCGTGTAACCCTAAACAAATGGATGTGGGTGTAGGTCAGACCAAGACTGGCGACTAGAGATGAGCGAGTAGTATTCGATCGAATACCTCGCCGCCATAGGAATGCGTGTAAGCGGCCAAACCTCAAGGGATTAAGCGCATAAAATATTCGATGCGCTTAACCCCTTGATGTTCGCTATAGGAATGCGTGTAAGCGGCCGAACACCAAGGCATTAAGCGCATTGAATATTCGATGCGCTTAACCCCTTGATGTTCGCCATAGGAATGCGTGTAAGCGGCTGAACATCAAGGGGTTAAGCGCATTGAATATTCGATGCGCTTAACCCCTTGATGTTTGCCATAGGAATGCGTGTAAGCGGCCAAACATCAAGGGGTTAAGCGCATTGAATATTCGATGCGCTTAACCCCTTGATGTTCGCCATAGGAATGCGTGTAAGCGGCCAAACATCAAGGGGTTAAGCGCATCAAATATTCAATGCACTTAACCCCTTGGTGTTCGGCCGCTTACACGCATTCCTATGGCGGCGAGGTATTCGATCGAATACTTCTCGCCCATCTCTACTGGCTACCCCTTTGGCAAAGGAAAGGTTTTAACTTGCACGGTCGCTTGTGACCCAACATGGCAGGGGGTGATGGGCGTGTTTTGCTGGGATTTTGGATGTGTATGACGTGACCCCCACTTATGGCTTTGGATAGTACCGTAGTTACGGCCTAACCCTGCACCCTGTATAAGATAAACGCCACTGCCGGCGGAAGACACAGAACAGGCCGCCATCTATACAAAACCTTTATTATCCATCAGAGCAATTCCTGAACACACTTTTAAGGCGCAAGTTTATACAAATCGCGGGAGCCATGACATTTGGTATCTCGGTGGACAGGAGTATATATAATATATACACAAGTACATAAAACACTCTCCATGCAAATATATATATAAAAACTGTTAAAAAAACAGAAACACAAAAAGGGACAGTCCAGTTATCGCTAGGTAGAAATATGGCGTCAGCGCCGGGATGTGGCCCAAATAGTATGAAGGGGACCGGCCGCACCGTATAGAAACAAAGAAATTCTGGGAAAGCTGTGTGAGAACCAAAATGGCGGTCAATACGGGCACTTCAGCCATCTTTTCTAGATTCCTGAAAGGCAATTCAGTCTAGACATGGGATAACGGGGACCTGTATATAATCAAAGTGAGCGAAGCTTGATAACCGCTTCAACCCAGCTTTCCCAGAAGCAGATATTCCCCTGCCTGACTAAAGTCACCACTAGGGGGCTCATACATGTCAATGGAATCAAAATAGTCCAAGTGCAAAACTGGCTCAGTTGCCAAGAGCGACCAATCACATTACAGGAGAAGAAGAGAGAATGAAAGTTGCGCTGGGATTGGTTGCTTGGAACAACCAATTACAACGCAGCTTTCATTTCTCAAGAGCCCTATAAGAAACAAAAGCTGCGTCATGATTGGTCGCTATAGCCAACAGTGATTGTTTAGACAGCTTCCTAATAAGTGTATGCAGTGAGCTCCCCCTAGTGGTGGCTGCTGGCAGAATTATATGGCTATGCAGTGTTTTCAAGCAAAACGGGGCTCAGACCACAGTATGTTGGGCCTAAAAACAACACGGTGTTAGGTGGACCTTCACTGTAGATTCAATACAATTTTTTTGCTTTTTGTGGGGAGGGGGGGCACTTTCTAAATGCCATTTCTTAAAGTGACAGGACATCATGTATATACATTCCATATTATCGATATAGCGACATCACTGGACACAGTATGGCGTAGACGTGTCCTTCCCAGGCACAGTGGTGACATCACAACAGTCATTTCTCAGCATGGTGACATCACAACAGTCATTTCTCAGCATGGTGACATCACAACGATCATTTTGCGGCCTGGTCTTTGTTCTTTTTGTTCAGCAGTTTCTGTAAGTTGGAGGACATGTAATATGGTCTCTCTGTGGAGCCGTCGTTCCTTTCCAGATCTTCCACTGTGCGGGAAGGAATGGAGACATGAAGAGGTTGGCAACGCCAGGGTGAGCGGAGTACAGGAAAGGGGTATGTAGGGCGCCATAGTGTGGGGTATACAGACATAGAAAGAGGCACAAGTTTAATATGAGCTCAGGTCATGCAATAGGTAAAACAAGGCACTGGGTGTTGGTAAGTTACATACATGATGTGTTTCATACACACATGAAAGGTACAGAGAGGTTAACCCTTAGTTTCCCCGGCCTCCGGTCTGACACCAGCTCCATTAAAGCTACAGCCTGACTGACACGGCCAAGTGCCCTGGTCTCTTGCCCGGGCATGAGGTACAAAAGGAGGAGGGTTAGTGGCATCAGCAGAGAAGAGATGTACGGGCAGCACCGCAGGAGACTTCAGCTTTGGCTCTCGCTGGATTTTAAGAGCTCTGCATCTTTTTTCAGCAGAATGTGGCTGAGTTCCGGAGACATGTAATATGGCCGCTCCAATGAGCCATCATTCCTCTCCAGATCTTCACCTTGTTAAGTATCAGCCCCGGCAAAAATACAGATAGAAGGATAGAGAGAAGAGGAGAGGGGTCGCAAGGAGGAGCAGAGAATAAGGGAGAGGTCACAAGGGAGAGCAGAGAATAGGGGAGAGGTCACAAGGGAGAGCAGAGAATAGGGGAGAGGTCACAAGGGAGGGGAGAGGTCACAAGGGAGAGCAGAGAATAGGGGAGAGGTCACAAGGGAGAGCAGAGAATAGGGGAGAGGTCACAAGAGGGATCAGAGAATAGGGGAGAGGTCACAAGGAGGAGCAGAGAATAGGGGAGAGGTCACAAGAGGGATCAGAGAATAGGGGAGAGGTCACAAGGGAGAGCAGAGAATAGGGGAGAGGTCACAAGAGGGATCAGAGAATAGGGGAGAGGTCACAAGGAGGAGCAGAGAATAGGGGAGAGGTCACAAGAGGGATCAGAGAATAGGGGAGAGGTCACAAGAGGGATCAGAGAATAGGGGAGAGGTCACAAGGGAGAGCAGAGAATAGGGGAGAGGTCACAAGGGAGAGCAGAGAATAGGGGAGAGGTCACAAGGGAGAGCAGAGAATAGGGGAGAGGTCACAAGGGAGAGCAGAGAATAGGGGAGAAGTCACAAGGGGGAGCAGAGAATAGGGGAGAAGTCACAAGGGAGAGCAGAGAATAGGGGAGAGGTCACAAGGGAGAGCAGAGAATAGGGAAGAGGTCACAAGGGGGAGCAGAGAATAGGGGAGAGGTCACAAGGAGGAGCAGAGAAAAGGGGAGAGGTCACAAGGGAGAGCAGAGAATAGGGGAGAGATCACAAGGGGGAGCAGAGAATAGGGGAGAGGTCACAAGGAAGAGCAGAGAATAGGGGAGAGGTCACAAGGAGGAGCAGAGAATAGGGGAGAGGTCACAAGGGGGAGCAGAGAATAGGGGAGAGGTCACAAGGAGGAGCAGAGAATAGGGGAGAGGTCACAAGGGAGAGCAGAGAATAGGGGAGAGGTCACAAGGGGGAGCAGAGAATAAGCAGAAAGGTTTCGGAGAGTAGCAAAGAAGGGGGTAGGGGGTGCAAGTAGGAGAGGTGAGGAGGAGCAAGGAAAGGGGAAAGGTCACAAGGAGGAACAGAATAGAGGAGAGGTCACGAAGAGGAGCAAAAAATTGGGGTAAATACCAGCAGAAACAGAGAATGGGGGAGAGGTCACAAGGAGGAGCAGAGAATAGGGGAGAGGTCACAAGGAGGAGTAGAAGATTAGGGGAGGACATGAGGGGCACAGAAGTGAGGTGCAGGGGAAACATGGTACAGAAAAGAGTATAGCAATTATTTAGGGAGGCAGAGAGGGGAGCAGGGGAAGGTGGAGAGACAATTTGGAGGATTAGATAGAAGTGGAAAAAATGGAAAAAAAGAAAAATCAGGATTAGTATAGGAGAGGTCACCATATCATTAGAGGGGTGAGGAGATAGGGGGGTACAGAGGATAACCCCAACTATAATTAGGGCCCTGATGTAGCCCTGTGATGGCTGGAGGGGTGGAGAGCTGTCAGAACTTTGATGGGTAGTCAATGGCCGTCTGTGGCATCTCCTGGTTAGACCAGAAGCCATCCAATCAGCTGCCACATTTTGTGCATCTCCAGGAAGGGGTTAATCCTCCAGCTCTCCCTCCTGTCAGTCATTGTACAGCTATATAACAGTGGCCCTAAAGTACAGATGAGGTTTGTCCTGAGGGGGGCCCCATAAACAGGCAGAGAAAGAGAAGATTGCAAGCATCCCTACAAGTGTATCCAAGCCATGGTACTTACAGAAACACAAGAAGAGGGTATCCACACACATCCCGTATACACTGAAGAAGCCATGGGCGATGAGGTAGGAGCCGATCACCACCGTCTGTGCAGGGACAAAGAAAAGTCATCAGGTCAGGATGGCAGTGTATCCTGCATGTTTACTATATAGGGGTTACTGTCTATGTGCAATGAACCCTAACTAGTTTCTCAGCATATCATAGAGGTCAGGGTTCGGTTTCTCTGACACACAGCTCCAAATCTCCTGCATAGACATAATTGATATAATGCTCTATCTGCAGTCACCACTAGGGGGAGCTTGAAATCTGACTGCATACATAGAACATGAACTACTCATAATAAACATTACATATACGTTTTTCCCTCTGGTTTTGGGGACACTCACCAGAATTGGTACCCAGTAGTAATTGAGAGTGGGGGCCGTGTCCTGTATAATCCCAATCCGATGAGTGAAGAAGAAGAAAGCCAAGATCCCTGCAAAATAAGGTCAGAAATATAGTCATGACACCAGAGAACCATGAGTATGATACCCGGGAGGTCACTAGATCTCTATATGGAGGAGCAATGGGGTGCCAGTCATGGAGAATGTGTATACAGTGACTCATGATGTGATCCTGGCTGTCAATGGAAACAGTCAGCAAGCCTGTTGTCAGACACATCACTAGCAGATCAGCTATCCAGAATGTAGATGGTCTTACATCAGATTAATGTACCATGCCTGGAGTAAAGAGTAACAAGCAAGGAATTCTGAAGCCTGCAGAATTGTGAATGCTGCTCTGGAGTATAATATCCTGTAACTGGTTAGTATATACCATATTCACTTAGGTCAGACCCCAAGATGGAGCCTTCAGGTCCATGTTATACCCCCACCCCTTCCCAATCCCTAACGACATGATATAAGCCTCCGGCTTTTCACTTTGCGGCCAGTGTTTGACACGTGCCAGGTTGCAGTCGGCGGCAGCGCCCCTACCTATAGCCGTAATTGGATACTTACCCACGCAGCCCACAACCAGCAATTTCCCCAGGAACAGCAGGAAGTCGGTGACTTTATCGAGAACTGCAACTCTGCAGGAACATAAACATCATAAGGTGTTATACTGTTCAACCACTAGGGGGCAGTATTGTAAAAGCATGAAAAATGATGGCCTCGTACTAAAACTTCAGTATACGCCTAGTGGTATGCGATAACGCAGACTACATTGTATATAGTTATTTACCGAATTATGTTCCTCATGAGTAGGAAGAAGGCGTTCCGCGCCGATGTGCAGAAGTTCGTGCCGTATATTGCAATCTATGAAGAGACAGCTTTGTTAGTATTAGGTATGTTGGGAGTGGTTTACAAGATGCAGGTACCTCCATTGTACAAATGATATAAAAATATACACAATGCAATACCCCTGATGGCCACTAGTGGCCGCTATATCGCAAATTTTCTTACATTTGCCCTTCTATACAACACATAACCAGAGAGAAATTGTGCAACTACTATTCCTAACAAAAAGCTATGATGATGGGAGAGTAGTGCTCAGTCTTCGCTCTCGTCTTACCATAATGTAGGCATTTCTATTGAGGAACTTGATGAATTTTTCAAGGCACCAGAAACAGCACTTGAGGCAGCACAGAAGGAAGCGGGCGCACTTGTTGTCTGCCCCTGGCACAAAAAAATAAAAATAGATATTTAAGATATAAAAAGTTATATCAGTTTAAGTTTGGAAACAGTCAGCATGACCTATTGAGGTCTCTCCATCATGCACCTCCCCCATGATCATGACTATCAATTTTTGCCATAAAAGTGAACTGCTGCAAAGAGCGTCTCCCTATGGAGGACCTGGCACGTCCATGCATTACACAGACAACCTATTCATTTCAATGGACACCATGTAATGCTTCATTTTACACAGAGGTGGCGCTGCAGGCAAACTGGCCACCTGCTGCAGATCCATTAACAGCAATTTGCTGACGGTTTCCACCGTGTAGCAATAGAGTTGAGGTTCTTCAAGGCTGGCATTAGGGAATCTTGAAAAAGGGGGTAAGGTAAATTCTTTTTTGGGGTGTGTCTATAGGATTTGTGATTGACTGGCTGTAGCATAGATTAAAGGTGCAGCTAGAGACAGAGCCAGCTTTCCTGCACTTGGACCAATGATCTCTTTTTGCTGTGCCCCTATATCTAAACAGCCAAGTCACCTATGGCAATCCAGTACAGGGAAAATATCTTAGCACTACCTTACCTTTAAGTTTGTGGTCCAAATATTCCAACATGATCCTGATCAGCTGCACAATTGCAAGGATCAGAGACCCGAATGCCAGGGAGCCCGTGTGGTACCTAATGGAGCATCAGGGGGTGATCATGAGAAAAGAAGCACCATGTCTTAATTATAAAGAAGGTTTTCGTTCCCACTCCCTATAATAGCACCACCCCTTGCCCATAGGCCTTGTTTGGTACTGCAATAATATTCACACAATGCCTCACCTGAGAGCCCGCCCTAAGGACGAGAAAATGGGGAAAGCGGGCATGTCGTCTGGTTTCTTAAAGGCCCAGTAATAAGAGGCAAAGGCCCCGGCCAGAGTCACCTGACCCAGGGCGATGACAAAGTTTGCCAGCCAGAGGAACATGAAGGCATTGTAGATCTGGAAGACGATCAGGTACTTGTGGTAATAGGTCTCTCCGCCATAGAAAGCAAACTGGCAGGTGGCATCGGGGCAAATACGGGAAATGTTGGTGGTGTTAAAAGTCTGTGGGGAAGAAATAAAAATCATAAGAGGTGAAGAGAGGCGACATAGAAAGACGTAAGATAAATCTGGGTTCATCCTACAGCACAGAGGACTGTAGTCAGTGAACAGCCTATATACAGGTAGGACCATGCCTAGTGAAGTACAAAGACCGTGTGGGTGCACAGTTTGTGTACTGGAATCTAAATGCCCGGTAGGGTCCGGTCACACATTTTGGTGAACAGATGTTTTATAGGCAGAGATATGGCTCAAGGTAGACTGGAGTCACCTGGTGAACAACCTATGCACTGGCAGAGAGAAGCTCAATAAGATCTGAGACACATCCTAGGTAAGGAGCCTACGTGGTGGAAGAGAGGAGCTCAATATACAGTATATGACACATCCTAGTAGACCAGCTTATGTGGTGGAAGAGAGGAGCTCAATTATGTACAGTATAAGACATATCCTAGATGAGCAGCCTATGTGGTGGCAGAGAGGAGCTCAATAAAATCTGAGACACATCCTAGATGAGCAGCCTATGTGGTGGCAGAGAGGAGCTCAATAAGATCTGAGACACATCCTAGGTGAGGAGCCTACGTGGTGGAAGAGAGGAGCTCAATATATATGACACATCCTAGATGAGCAGCCTATGTGGTGGCAGAAAGGAGCTCAATAAGATCTGAGACACATCCTAGGTGAGGAGCCTACGTGGTGGAAGAGAGGAGCTCAATATATATGACACATCCTAGATGAGCAGCCTATGTGGTGGCAGAGAGGAGCTTAATGAGATCTCAGACAAGTCTTAGGGTAGCAGCCTATGTGGTGGAAGAAAGGAGCTCAATGAGACCTGCAACATCTCCCAGGAGAACAGCCTATACAGTGGCATAGAGGAGCTCAATGAGATCCAAAACACATCCTAAGCGAGCAGCCAATGTGTTGGCAGGGAGAAGCTTAATGAAATGTGAGAGACATCCTAGGTGAGGAGCCTATGTGGTGGCAGAGAGGAGCTCAATGAGATCCAAGACACATCCTAGGCGAGCGGCCTATGTGGTGGCAGAGATATGTCCATGAGATCCTGACCATGGCTCACAATACAGAGGCAGTTTCCCAAATGTTCAGTGCAATACTGAGGTCCATTGTAAGTGAGCAGCCCATCTACTGGCAGGAATATCCTCAAGGTGATCTGGAATTACATTCTGGGTGAACGGCTTAGACAGAGGCACCACCATCCTGAGATACAGGGTCATGCCTACCAATACAGACGAGACTTCCCGCAGGTTTAGTGAGATGCCTAGGTGGATACACATCCCATCTGCTGGTATATACCTGCATGGGGTGTTCTGGAATTACTTTTCAGTAAAGAACATCACGTCTGTTGGTAACATCACCGTACTGTAATTCAGTCTCGTGACCAATGGACGTGAGGTCACTTCCTGTGAAGAAGAAAGCAGCCATGTTTTCGAATCCTGCCCTTTAATACAGGCGTATTCTGTGCCCGTCGGGGCCTTTATAAAGACTAGGGAACAAAACGCCAGTCTATATAAACTCCCCCCCATGTCTCAGGCTGGGTGAGGCCCACATTGTGGAGAACTAGCTGGTGCAATGCTCCCTGGGAGACGGTATGTAAATGAGCTCTCATTCAGACGACTCTACTGCCACCTATAGGTTTTTCTTGATACCGAGCAAATTTAGATACCATTGACAATCATATAAATGGCGACACAGGCCCTCGGGCAGAAGCACTTACCTCGGGGTCACAGGTTTTGCCGGCATAGTCACACTGCGTTTCATTGAACACCTTGTAGATGGCGTCATTGGAGGTAGAGAGGAAGCTGTGGAGGGGTCAAGGACAAATATCTGTCCACAAGGATGTGTCAATCATCGACTAGGTTGGCACCGAATTCCTGGTGGGCTTGTGCTTATACACGCAGCCAATCTGAACAAGCAGAGCTGCAGTATAAAGCATAGGGGCTGGACATAGTCTCTTCAGAGACAGAATCCATTACACACTGCAGCTAGTCTGAAGTCAGCGCTCATAATAGGGCAGAACTAAAAGGTCCCCCATCACCTCACCAAGTCCGGGCCATTACTTAGATCAGATCTTCAGTTAGGGAGTGGCATCTTACAAGCCATGGATCCTTCTAGTGGAGAAGGACGGGATAAAGGATACACCGCAGTGATGGCCCAATACGCAATACAGAGGCAGACCAGCAGGAAGGTAAACAGGGGGAACACCAAGGAGCACATGACATGTCCGACCGCCCTGTAAAGACAGAGACACAGTCAGCAACCTGCAAGTAACAGCCAACACTCAAAAACCACGTACTGATGTAGCAGGGCCGAATTTGTTGTGTAACTCTAGGAAATTTACCGGCAGTCCTATATCAATCCACTAACTGGACAAATTCAGCTGTCCTTCTATAAGAGGGTTAAGGGTCATAATCCTGCAGGCTTTAGAGCTGAAATCTCCCAGCATGCCTCATTTGTATAGTGTCTGTATTGAAATCTGTTGTAACTATTCTTCTGAAGGTGCAACTCATCATATAGTAGTGCACCCTATTCAGCAGAATAGTGAATGCAGCTCTGGAGTATAATACAGGATGTAACTCAGGATCAGTACAGGATAAGTAATGTAATGTATGTACACAGTGACTGTACCAGAATAGTGAGTGCAGCTCTGGAGTATAATACAGGGTATAACTCAGGCTCAGTACAGGATAAGTAATGTAATGGATGTACACAGTGATTGTACCAGCAGAATAGTGAGCGCAGCTCTGGAGTATAATACAGGATAAGTAATGTAATGGATGTACACAGTGACTGTACCAGAATAGTGAGTGCAGCTCTGGAGTATAATACAGGATAAGTAATGTAATGTATGTACACAGTGACTGTACCAGAATAGTGAGTGCAGCTCTGGAGTATAATACAGGATAAGTAATGTAATGTATGTACACAGTGACTGTACCAGCAGAATAGTGAGCGCAGCTCTGGAGTATAATACAGGATATAACTCAGGCTCAGTACAGGATAAGTAATGTAATGGATGTACACAGTGATTGTACCAGCAGAATAGTGAGTGCAGCTCTGGAGTATAATACAGGATGTAACTCAGGCTCAGTACAGGATAAGTAATGTAATGGATGTACACAGTGACTGCACCAGCAGAATAGTGAGCGCAGCTCTGGAGTATAATACAGGATAAGTAATGTAATGTATGTACACAGTGACTGTACCAGCAGAATAGTGAGCGCAGCTCTGGAGTATAGTACAGGATGTAACTCAGGCTCAGTACAGGATAAGTAATGTAATGTATGTACACAGTGACTGCACCAGCAGAATAGTGAGCGCAGCTCTGGAGTATAATACAGGATAAGTAATGTAATGCATGTACACAGTGACTGCACCAGCAGAATAGTGAGCGCAGCTCTGGAGTATAATACAGGATGTAACTCAGGATCAGTACAGGATAAGTAATGTAATGTATGTACACAGTGACTGCACCAGCAGAATAGTGAGCGCAGCTCTGGAGTATAATACAGGAGAAGTAATGTAATGCATGTACACAGTGACTGCACCAGCAGAAAAGTGAGCGCAGCTCTGGAGTATAATACAGGATGTAACTCAGGATCAGTACAGGATAAGTAATGTAATGTATGTACACAGTGACTGCACCAGCAGAATAGTGAGCGCAGCTCTGGAGTATAATACAGGATAAGTAATGTAATGCATGTACACAGTGACTGCACTAGCAGAATAGTGAGCGCAGCTCTGGAGTATAATACAGGATGTAACTCAGGATCAGTACAGGATAAGTAATGTAATGTATGTACACAGTGACTGCACCAGCAGAATAGTGAGCGCAGCTCTGGAGTATAATACAGGATAAGTAATGTAATGTATGTACACAGTGACTGTACCTGCAGAATAGTGAGCGCAGCTCTGGAGTATAATACAGGATGTAACTCAGGCTCAGTACAGGATAAGTAATGTAATGTATGTACACAGTGACTGCACCAGCAGAATAGTGAGCGCAGCTCTGGAGTATAGTACAGGATGTAACTCAGGCTCAGTACAGGATAAGTAATGTAATGTATGTACACAGTGACTGCACCAGCAGAATAGTGAGCGCAGCTCTGGAGTATAATACAGGATGTAACTCAGGATCAGTACAGGATAAGTAATGTAATGTATGTACACAGTGACTGTACCAGAATAGTGAGCGCAGCTCTGGAGTATAATACAGGATGTAACTCAGGATCAGTACAGGATAAGTAATGTAATGTATGTACACAGTGACTGCACCAGCAGAATAGTGAGCGCAGCTCTGGAGTATAATACAGGATAAGTAATGTAATGCATGTACACAGTGACTGCACCAGCAGAAAAGTGAGCGCAGCTCTGGAGTATAATACAGGATGTAACTCAGGATCAGTACAGGATAAGTAATGTAATGTATGTACACAGTGACTGCACCAGCAGAATAGTGAGCGCAGCTCTGGAGTATAATACAGGATAAGTAATGTAATGCATGTACACAGTGACTGCACTAGCAGAATAGTGAGCGCAGCTCTGGAGTATAATACAGGATAAGTAATGTAATGCATGTACACAGTGACTGCACTAGCAGAATAGTGAGCGCAGCTCTGGAGTATAATACAGGATAAGTAATGTAATGTATGTACACAGTGACTGCACCAGCAGAATAGTGAGCGCAGCTCTGGAGTATAATACAGGATAAGTAATGTAATGAATGTACACAGTGACTGCACCAGCAGAATAGTGAGTGCAGCTCTGGAGTATAATACAGGATAAGTAATGTAATGCATGTACACAGTGACTGCACTAGCAGAATAGTGAGCGCAGCTCTGGAGTATAATATAGGATGTAACTCAGGATCAGTACAGGATAAGTAATGTAATGTATGTACACAGTGACTACACCAGCAGGATAGTGAGTTTGTAGTATTAAGTGATGTATAATCTTACCCCACCCTTCTGGTCATGACTATAACACCCCGCAGTCTGGTTCTCACCTGCTGGATTCTTTGATTAGCGCAATGGCGATCATGATCCTCTTACGGAGGAAGATCAGCAGCAGGATGATGACGACTTCCATAATACACAGGATGATCACTGGAAAGACAAGACTGGATTCACATACAGGATCCTGCATCAACTCCCAGTGTAACCAGTATGCCCACTCTCTATAAACTGACAATAGCACCAGTATACCCAGCACAGATGTCCACAGCACCAGCAGCAGTACCGTCTCCCAGTATGGCACCAGTAACTGGTGACCTGGTCATATAACTTCAGTATATTTAGTATATTTTTGGGACTACAAGTCGCAGCACACTTGGGGGCGCAATGTGTTGCGGATATGTTTGGTCGGGAGATAGAATTGCAGCCAATGTAGCTCTAACCTTATTGAGAAAATCAAATGTGACTTACTGAAGGCCAGCCACGTCTGCCTCAAGTGCAGATACACCCGCAGGTCACTCTGGAACCCAATGTCTGTCAATTTGACGTCAGATCCAGCCGTTCCCTTCAGTCGGGCATATTCCATGTAACAATGGAAGATTCCTGTAGGTGTCAGATGGTAAGGAGGGGGTAAGGATGGTTACGAAGAAGACCAAGAAACTTCAAATAAATGCCTAAGAAATGACGACTCACCGTATCCCATCACCGCGATCACCAAGACGATCATCACCCATACCATAATCCCAGCTAGGAACCTCAGCAAGACCACGAAAATCAAGCTGATCAGCATGGCAATGACAAGGCCGCTGTGAAGGATCGGTATAGATATGAGACCTTGTAAGGAAATGGTTCTCCTTGTGGAGACAGAGCTGGTGCAGGCAATGCTTCTTGGGAAAAGTTATGCAAATTAGCTCTTCTCCAGAAGGAAGAACACAGGCTCTACTGCCACCTATAGGTAGCTACATTTCACATAGCTAAACTGTACATAGATGTGAAGACACTTGAGGAACTTACAGGATTATCCAGTACCAGGACACGGTGTAGTCCTCGAATATCTTCATGGCCACCTGCCGAGCCTCCAACACTACATTGGCCTTCCTGTAAGGAGAAAGATATCAGATATGCCTAATGTAGTCGAATGGAGATCTCCGGGGTAAACGCGTGGTCAGTACTCACTTGGCTCCTTCTACCAGGTCAGTCACGTTGCGTTGTCTTTGTTCTCTTCCGTCGTCGAATGTTGTTGCGTTTCCGACCATGACCACTCCTTTCTTGATATTAATAGCCGGGAAGCATCTTCTGGTAACTGAAAACCGAAATATGGCAAAATGAGAACGTCTGAGAAGTGGTAAATGGACAGGAGGGAGGAGCTATGTGACATTGTGTCTGCTCCTACCACCACACGGTGACAAAGGCAGGAGATAGGTAGACGACTGTAGTCGTTCATACCACACAGTTTCTCCACCTGGTGGTAGCCTCCGTCACTACTCACATGGTTTGCTTGGTGTGATCATGGCCGGACAATCTCGGTCTCTGAGAACTTCCACTGGACTCTGGGATTAAAATAGAGCCGGGATTAGGGAGATTTGGTATTTGAAAGGAGGTGAAGCACCAGACCCTTGTGTCTTAGATAACCATAATAGAGGCCCAGTTTGATCTTCGATATGGTCCCCCCACCTCTAATCTAGATATACCAATGGACACCACCAAGGATCACTGGACCTCAAGTTACCTTGGTGAAGTTGTTGAAGCCGTCTCTGCAGAACTGCTTGTAGTAGTCAAAGTTCTCCTGGGCGGTGGCCACGCTGAGATACGTGAGGAATCTGTCCGGACATTTCTCCACACAGATCTGTCAGAGGACACAGTCAATTAGCACCAAAGTGTCACCTAAAAGTGTCCCTATGTGGCCTATACTGGTGGGTGCACGAAAAAGACTCCACCACCTACGGACATATGTCCTATGAAGGTCCATCCGTACCATCCTCAAAGGATGTACCCGCGTATGGTCCATCCACTGGTGTCTAGAAGTGGCAATGGTGAAGGAGATACGGTAAAATGGGTCAGACTGGAGTTCTTTGGGCCCACCAGATTAAATTATTCCAGAGGCCCCAGGAAATAGACAAATTTGGGTTGACCTCTACTATGTTAGGGCCTTGGCCCACCGCCGAATACTCTGGAACTCTGGTGGACCAATCCGTCCCAGATAGTAGACCCCCTTTAGTCTGGAAATTGATAAATCAAGGTCCTGCTAACTCAGCACCCAGTAGTCCCAAAATAACAGGATTTCCTACTCCCATTCACTTCAATGGGAGCTTCATGGGGATTGTACTTGAAGATCGAGGAGCGTGTTTTTGTTTTTTTCAGCTAGCGGAAAATGAAACATCTGCCACCCACTAAAATAATTGGGAGGTGCCCTAAAAATCCATCTAGTGTAAAAATGAAAATAGGAAAGTGGGGGAGAGGAGTGGTATGCGGCTGCAGATTTGTACTTCACGGAGGCGGCGTTTAGGGGAGGAGAACCTGAAGGGGAGACCTCCGATTGGTCAGAGTTTGAACATTACCCCAGGAAGCCCTGCCCACTCAGTCAGCACAGACAAAAAGAAACCTTGCAATACCGAGAGTCAGGCTACCTAGGGAGGGGACACCCAGCTCCTGATCATCTGGGAACCACCTTATGCCCCCAGCACAAACTGAAGTTTCACCCACCTGGGTAGTTGGACACTGGAATTCCAGCAGGACAAGAGGACTGGCGCATTTCATGATGTTGAAGTAGAATAAATATGGCTTCTTCCTGTGAAGAGAGTGACGGTAATAAAGAGGAAAAGCAGGGGTGTAGGGAGAACACTTTTCTAGGGGGGTCTAGTGGGGTTATGAGTTCCCCTTTAATAAAATCCCAGGCTTTTTTTGCAAAAATGTTGGCTATTTGAAGCCACCACTAGGGGGAGCTGTCTAAAACCAGATCTATACAGACAAATTTCAACTCCATAATAAACCCATGTTCGGTAGGTACAATTTTATCATGACAATCTATGGCTATGCAGTGAATTGGCTGCAGGGAACCAACCCCCATGATGTCCCAATACCCTACTAAGCCATAGGGGTAGGGGTGATTTTTATGGGGCATCTCCTTTAAGAAGACATACAGACAGTAAATATACATGTAAAATCCCACTAGCTCTTACTCATTGGCGGTCCCCGCTTGTCCACAGAACTGGCCTTTGCTGTCTGTTGGGTAGATGACTTTCCGCGGGTCTCCATAAGTCCAAGCTGCGGAAATTGTACAACCATAAGGACTCTTATATAGTACGCATATATATATACGGTAGGTACATTGCAAAAATTGAAAACTTACCGACAATCCCCACCGCCACATAGGCAATAATGGCGAGAACTATGAGTATACAGCACAGGATGTCCGTGCAGCCCCTACAATACAGAGAGAAGGGTGGTCAGTCTGGACAATGGCGGCAGAGCATATACGTGACATATAGAGAATACACGCCAACAACATACACAACATCACATGTTAACACTACTCAAGCGTCTTACATTTACTTCTTCTCCGTTCACATCCAAAGTGACAGTACCTGGTCAGGATCTGACCAAACTACGAAACAGATCTGAGTTCCCACAATGCATTGCTCTTGTTAAAAGGGCATCAGCTGAACATCGGACCAGAACAACGGACAGCCCGATGCCAGTATCCGTGTCCAGCCATGTAGTCCACCCTTCTGCCAAAATTATGGGGGAGATTATAAAACCCGTCCAAAAAGAACAGGTTGCTATGGGCAGCAGATGCCATCCCCGCACGACTTTCGTTTCCTTTAAGGGCGAAAGCTGCGCTGCGATGGGTTGGCCACCACCCAGCTTTCCTAGGAACAGATACAATCATTTATTCTAGAGTTTCTTGCTTGTAAAAAGCAGGAGTAGGAAAATGAAACGTATGTCATAAAGAAAATGGAGGATCTTATAACACAGATCCTTCTAAGACTTCCTGTGAAGTATTTATGAGGCACTTAAGACTCCTCAGGAGAGTCGGCCGCAGCAAAGAGGCGGCCACATTAGGAAACCCATTATGGATTTTCCCTTTAAAATCTCTATATGTGGCGGAGTCTGGAAGGGAATAGGATTTCTTCTGTATTAGCCCTGGTGGGAAGTGGCCATTTTGTTTTAGAGGCTGAAGAACCGATCTATACAGTTACACCTCTCAGTAACATGATCAGCGAGAAGAGACTGGGGGATGTATTATCTGCCGGGATTGTTTCTCTGCTGTCGTGATAGACTAGGAGAGAATCCATAATCATCCACCTCCTCCATCCATCCATTAATCACTACCACCTTTCGTCCCCCCCCCCACACACACACACTGTCCTCCCCTTTACCACTCCCACTCTCCTCATTTTCCCTCCACTTTCCCCCTTCTGGCCTCCTCTTCCCCCTTCTATTCTCCTCTTCCCCCCCCATACTGTCCTCCTCTTCCCTCCACCTTCCCCCCTATTGTTCTCTTCTTTCCTCCACCTTCCCTGCCTACTGTCCTCCTCTCCCCCCCATACTATCCTCCTCTCCCCCCCATACTATCCTCCTCTCCCCCCATACTATCCTCCTCTTCCCCCCACTACTGTCCTCCTCTCCCCCCCATACTATCCTCCTCTCCCCCCATACTATCCTCCTCTCCCCCCCCATACTGTCCTCCTCTTCCCCCCACTACTGTCCTCCTCTCCCCCCAATACTGTCCTCCTCTCCCCCCCACTACTGTCCTCCTCTCCCCCCCCACTACTGTCCTCCTCTCCCCCCCAATACTATCCTCCTCTTCCCCCCTATTGTCCTCCTCTTCCCTCCACCTTCCCCCCTATTGTTCTCTTCTTTCCTCCACCTTCCCTACCTACTGTCCTCCTCTCCCCCCCCCTATTGTTCTCTTCTTTCCTCCACCTTCCCCGCCTACTGTCCTCCTCTTCCCTCCCCCCTATTGTCCTCCTCTTCCCCCAACTCTCCCCAACTGTCTTCCTTTTCTACCACCGCCTCCATATTTGCCCCCTTTTCTTCACCCTTCTCCACTTGTAGCTCTGCCCAAACTTTTCATTATTCTCCATCATCCCTCCTCCACTTTACATTATTCTCACGCTCCCCCACCATCATCCTTCCTCCATCATTCTCCATTTTCCTCCTCATCTAAAATGGCCACCATTTCAATTAAAGGGACACTTCACTTCATCTACCGCAGTGATACACACAACATACCTGTTATGTATTGGGCCCTTGAAACTGGGATCATATTTCCTTGGTTCTCCTAAAAAAATAAAGAAAACTATTAAAAATTTGCAAAGAATCAGCAAAAGAAAGAAGAGCGCCCCCTGCCGTCACTTTTTGTTACATGCACTGCTCCTAGCGGAGCAGGAATGACTTGTAAGTCTCCGTACTGCCTATGTAGGCACACACTCTCTCTAATGTGTACGATTATCCTCTGACCCTGGTCTATAGTCTCTCACTCTGCCAAATCAGTATCCCTGTGCTATGCTGACGAGGTCCAAAAGACTGAAACAGTGCTGTCCATAGCTGGGAATCTGTTCCTTTTGGGATAGAAATACTAATTTGGCAATTAAATCCGCATCATGTTAGTAGGCTTAGTAACAGAGTCATGCATGATGTTAAGGATGCTGCCCTCTAGAGGGCGGCGTACAGAGTGCACTGTTCTCCTAATTACATCCTGGAGGATAGATTTGCATATTTTTTACCTAAAATTCTGTTGTCCAGGCCTATAAAAGTTGTGTGGCTACCGATCTGGCCACCATAGCCGTCATAGAGCACAGAGTGGTACGTCCGACTAGTTTTGCAGCATACTACAGTATAGTAAAGCTGGGTGTCAGCAATGTTTACAGAAACTTTACCAATTTAGATAGTCTGGCCCTTTAAATTTACAATGTTAAATTTAGAGTTGGCAGAGAGCAGACATTTTCCACCCCTCCCTGCCACTACATATGTGCTGTGTGATCGCTGGCTCCAAATCTCAGACCAGGAATTTTTCCCTTTGTGTTACACAGAACATTTCGCCAAAATTAGAGAGTGAAGAGCGAAGCCGGGAGGGAGGACCTCAGGAATAACCCGGGATTTGGCAGCCATGAAATTATAGAGTGAGGCAGTCCAGTGCATGTGCTAAACATATACAGAAACCTCCCCCCTCAGTCTGCATGTCCCTTTAAATCACCCCTCCCCTTTAATACAGTCACACCTCATTAGTCATGGGATATAAGGAGGGAGAATGTAATTCCCATCCATGGCCAGTGCAACGAAGTGAAACTACATTTTCCACGGTATTAATATTAACCCTGAAAGTACACGCACCATTAACAGTGCAACAATGCCTCCTATCAACAACTGTGCGGGCAGAGTGCCCCCCCATCAGCAACAATGCCTCCTATCAACAACAGTGCGGGCAGAGTGATCCCCCATCAGCAACAATGCCTCCTATCAACAACAGTGCGGGCAGAGTGCCCCCCCATCAGCAACAATGCCTCCTATCAACAACAGTGCGGGCAGAGTGATCCCCCATCAGCAACAATGCCTCCTATCAACAACAGTGTGGACAGAGTGATCCCCCATCAGCAACAATGCCTCCTATCAACAACAGTGCGGGCAGAGTGCCCCCTATCAACAAGCACACCAGCAGGTTCATAGAATACAATGGTCAGCTCATTGCATAACTCCATGCAGCTGTATAAATTAGGTACATGCCCGCTAGCTCCCCCTACTGGTGGTTGCTTTTGCAGGCAACTTATCTGCACTCCCCAAGACTAAGTTTGTTTTTTGTAGTAGCTGGTTAAACACACACACTGGGCAAGCGCCATCTATATATAAACCGGCAGTGTACAGGAAAAGATGACAACACTATAATCTTGTTCTACTAATGTCTGCGCTGTATACAAGACTATAATTACATAGGGACGAGGATCACTGTCCTGCTGGCAGACTGCAGCCCGAGCGTACCCAGAGCCAGTGCACCAGATGTACTGTATGTACTGTGGGAACACCCTGTATATACAGCCCAGGGCGTATACACTACAAGTCCTGACAATAGACATCTATAGAAAGTAATCTCACCAGTAATGACTAATACAAGACAGAGCCTGAAAAAGAGGGCTCAGAACCAGGAGAAGAAGAACAGAGTGTAATATTGTAGTTATATTCTTGTACATAGGGGGTAGTATTATAGTAGTTATATTCTTGTACATAGGAGCAGTATTATAGTAGTTATATTCTTGTACATAGGAGCAGTATTATAGTAGTTATATTCTTGTACATAGGAGCAGTATTATAGTAGTTATATTCTTGTACATAGGAATAGTATTATAGTAGTTATATTCTTGTATATAGGAGCAGTATTATAGTAGTTATGAAACAATTGTAGAAAAATTGGAAGGGCACTCACCCACATCAAGGCTCATCTTCATAAAAGACTTCTTTATTAGAGTAGCATGTCTTTAAAAACAATTTGTGCATGGAGGGAAAACAGCATAAATAGGCAAGTAGGCAACAGCCGTTTCGCGCAGCTATGTGCGCTTTCTCAAGCCTCAAAAGGCATTTCCAATTTTTCTACAATTGTTCCATTTTCATATTGCTTTTTCTGGTTGTTGAGCACCCCCACGGCTCCTAACATACAAGGTTATAATCCTCAAATCTACCTCCAGTCTATTTGGACTTTTATTTGCATTCCAGCAGTGCCATCCTATACATCTTTGTTTTTGGTATTATAGTAGTTATATTCTTGTACATAGGAGCAGTATTATAGTAGTTATATTCTTGTACATAGGAGCAGTATTATAGTAGTTATATTCTTGTACATAGGAGCAGTATTATAGTAGTTATATTCTTGTACATAGGAGCAGTATTATAGTAGTTATATTCTTGTACATAGGAATAGTATTATAGTAGTTATATTCTTGTATATAGGAGCAGTATTATAGTAGTTATGGAACAATTGTAGAAAAATTGGAAGGGCACTCACCCACATCAAGGCTCATCTTCATAAAAGACTTCTTTATTAGAGTAGCATGTCTTTAAAAACAATTTGTGCATGGAGGGAAAACAGCATAAATAGGCAAGTAGGCAACAGCCGTTTCGCGCAGCTATGTGCGCTTTCTCAAGCCTCAAAAGGCATTTCCAATTTTTCTACAATTGTTCCATTTTCATATTGCTTTTTCTGGTTGTTGAGCACCCCCACGGCTCCTAACATACAAGGTTATAATCCTCAAATCTACCTCCAGTCTATTTGGACTTTTATTTGCATTCCAGCAGTGCCATCCTATACATCTTTGTTTTTGGTATTATAGTAGTTATATTCTTGTACATAGGAGCAGTATTATAGTAGTTATATTCTTGTACATAGGAGTAGTATTATAGTAGTTATATTCTTGTACATAGTAGTAGTATTCAATGTGTCACTTCTAATACTAGAGCCTACTCATGTGGCGTTGGGACCTCAGGCGCTACCTCTGCACCACCTATAAACCTCCCCGCCACCTCCCCGGTATCACTGTGAGACTTCTTCTCCTCACCAGACATGAATGCTTCTCAGTTACTTTCTCTCATAGTTTCATCTGCTCAGCTGGAGACAGGACAATGCTGCAGAAACCTGATGACCGAGGCGAAGTGGCCAAACTCGTTTCCCTCCTTATAAATAGCATTAGAAATATTATAGGCTTCGGATCTGCCATGTTTATATCTTCCTGTCCCTCTAATATAAATGCAGAATCTCTGGTAAGCATCACCCAACTTTCCAAGGCTATTCGGAGCAGAGTACAGAAACCTCATTATATAATAAATTACCAATCAGAATACAGGAATAATTACTTTCATCTACAATAAGTTGCGCAATAACTTTTCCGTCTGCCAAATATCAGTCAGCCCTTTCATTCTTGTGGCCAACGGTTCACCCAACACCCGCCCTAACATAACTAAACCCAGCCAAGTAGGCATGTATGTTATTCCTATAGACGGAGATAAGCAGCCACAGAATACTGCCCTATGCCGCTTATTGCGGGCCATAAAATCCTAACTTGGGCAATCCCAAATTCTCCCTGATGGGACAATTGGGCAGAATACACAGATATGAGATTTTTTTTTTGGATGGCCGACCATTCTTCTACAATAACCTACATGAAACAAACCGAGACAGAAAGCCATTAGAGAACAAATATTTACCAAGGCGTAACAGAAGATTATACACAAAGTAACTGGAGGAGTCGCGCTTCAGTAATATAACCTTCCCCTTCTGGAGAACTCGAGTGGAGACTGTGCGGGGTGAAACATGGTGAGAAGTGTCGCCGTTTCCTTCATAGGACGTATCGATGAACTGTTGGCACTCTATGGGATACTGTGGATGGGCCACCCATGTGATATTCCAACTACTATAACCGCTTCTGGCTATACAAAGAGGTTTAGGGGCAAATCCCCCACAAACACATATCTGTGACACCCAAGGTGGTCCCCTACACCAGTGTTTCTTAGTCTTTTTCAGCCAAGTAGCACTAACTCGTGTGACAAATCCTGTTCCCGATCTCAAGTAGGGGGAAGAACAACTGCCATTCGCATAGGTGCCAAGCAAATCCTTTTATACATGGGGGCACCTGAGGGTCTTTTAGCTTCTGACCAGCTTATAGATCAAAAGCTACGTATCCATTTGGCACAGACTACCCACTTTTTCTACTTGGCCTCTACTGTGTATCAACATTTCAAGATGGTGGACGGTTAGGTCGGCACAAGCTCCTCCAGGAGCCTCTGAACCCAAGCACCCAATAAATCTGTAACTTCAAGAGCAAGGGTTCTCAGTTACAGTGTATACTCCCTATGACTATGTGGCGTATCCTCTGGGACCCCCAACCAAATCCTCAGAATCAGTGTTAGATGTTGACCTCTACCAATGTTGAAGTGATGGCTTATTGGAGCTATACCCCATGGCTTCCAATACAGAGGCGGCCCCCTCCCCTACATCAAACCTAAATGGGCCTTCAGATGTCTAATCGAGAGCCAAGGAAATTCTTCACTTTTCATGGGGCTTTTTGGAATGTCACCGAACAATGCAAGTTTTTTGTCGTGAGTCATGATGGAAAATGCTAACTTTGGGCTCGGCCCAAGGCCAGGGACTAGAAAGAATTAAGTCTCTTGTGTCCAAGTCCTATGGTTGGAATTAGATGACAATTTCAGCCCAGATGAGGGAGATCACAAGGGGCCTTGTGGCTGGAATGACTATCCAGAAAAGTCATAGTATAAGAAAGCCAAGAAGATGCCCAGTTATGGATATCATATAAGGAGTACCACCAGCAAGGACCACCCAACTGGCAACCAATGCCTGATAGGAAAACAAAAAGTTGACCAGTGTTCCCGTCATCAGTTTTTTGGGGTAGGTACAGAGATCATCTGTCTAGTGTGAAGGCCCCATTGTACATATCCCCATATCTCAGCATCTACCCCGTACAAGTATGACAAGTGGGATATTGGGGTCACCTACAATTAGACTTTAGGTTCTACTTTTGTTACCAGGTCACCTAATGCATCATGCTACATCCAGCCAGGTAAGTCAGATTAAGGCATGTACAGGCCGAATCACACAGTAACCGGCTCCAAGTGACTCAATGACATTTCAGGAGTCTGAGTCATTGCACCCAAGGCACGCGAGAAGGAAAAGGAAACCCAACACAGACGTTATTCTTAATGTATTCAGGGAAACACCAGTTCAGACTTTTAGGTTGGAGGACCTCAGGTGTACTACAGAGCACCCAACTTCTTCTGACCACTTCAGTACATGCACAGACATGATGGTCACCGAAAAAGGGAAATAAGCAGATTGCCCAAAAATGCAAGAAGGTGTGAAAAAACTGATGACATGGTCACATGACTAAGAGTACAGGTCCTGCACCCAACGTTCTATAGGAACAGTCAATACACCATAGAGGAACCATGGAGAAGTTGAGACGGACCAAATATCGACCACCTGAGCTCCCCTGTCAATCTGTAAGGGGTAGAAAAAGCTCAAAGGTCCTGGTTAGTCTTCCCAAAAAGGGGGTGAGGAACCATGGGCCACAAACCCAGCCAAGCCATTGGTGGTACTATCACCAAAGCATGAAAATAAAAGTGTACATGCAATGGCGACCTACCATTCCCCCAGCAGTCCTAAAAACTACCAGACCTCCTGGCATTGATCCTGGTCGCGTTTCGTCCTGTATTTATTCTGTGCACAGGAGTCTTCCCATAAAACATCTGGAAACACTTAGTAATGGCAGATCCCCGAGCGCTCGACGTCTTGTCTTTTATCAGATGCCAGCACACAAGCGTTAGGATGTTACTATCACACAGACCAGACATTATTTTCCATTATTTTCTACGTGACCACAAATGTTCCATTAAAGGGGATGTCTGGCTTCGAAATCTCATTTTCAATAGAAAGGGAGGGTCCCTAATTCACAATCCTTATCTATAAACCAGAGGGGAAGGTGGTTACAGAAGTCCTCTTGGCTGTCGTCCCCAGATTATGGCCTTAGGTTTCTTTGAAAACCAGGTATTAATCTATAGGAAGCTACCTACCAATAGGTGGCGCTAGGAGCAAATTCCTTGTTTTGACCAATGAGGTTATAGTTGTATGCCTTATCAGGGCATACATGGTCTAATAAGTCCTTGTACCAGTCTCTCCCTCAGGAGACACATTGCCCCTTCTGGAGGACTTCTATAGTATTACAAAAATAGCCCATCAGTGGTCATGTAATGCTTCAGTTCACCTGTGGGGGCACTGCAGGGAAACAGCAAATGATAGAGGATCTCAGCTACAAAACAACCTGTGAACATCTTATTTTTGGTCGACCCTTCTTACATGGTCAATGTTTTTGGTCAATGGATATTTCTGGAAAGAATTACGCAGAGACTAATCTTCTTACGTTGGGAATGGCCTGACTTGCAATCTATAATACTGGGCTAATCTGTGGACTCCAGGGTTATGAGACAGCACCGGGTTGTGGATTACTGAAGGATGATACAAGTCATGAGACAAGTGAATGGTCTACAAGCTGGAGGGAAATTACACAATGAGAGTTGTTGTAGTCACAAATTGGAGACCACTCCCGTTTGAAGTTGAACTTATCAGAATCCTAAATTTCTACAGAATTCTTCCAGACTGCTACTATAGAACATTGTGTTCAGGACCTGTCTTCTCATAGTCATGTGACCATATTGTTACAGGTTCTTCACTCCTTCTAGATGCAAGTCCTAAGTGTAGACTCCCATCCTTCTGAGTCATCTATGGTCTCTGATCAGGTTTGTGGACATTTCCTTTAAAAGGGACATTGGGGGAATAAGTTCATAAGATGTCTTGGTGGAGTTGGTCCCTAAAAGGCACTATTTGGGAAGTAATGTCTGCGTACTTACATCTAGGCCATGTTCTATACATACGATATTTCCATATTGGTCACCATATGGTAACCTTATGGATGAGATGGACTGATATAAACAACCTCCATCCTGCACCGCCAGCTGAAGTCTCTCAGATCTCCCCCCTTCAGGTACCGAATTCCAGCACAGTTTATATTGGGAAGCACTGGACGTCCGCTGTTAGCTCAGTCTTATTTACTAAGGATGAAGAACTCCTTTCATTGCTCCGTCCGGTGCCACTGGCTTATTCTGGCCGTATCATCGCAGGGCACCAAGGAGGGCATCATGCAAGCACGTTGATCTGCAATTTTTCCATAGCATATAAGACATTATATGGATTCTTAAAGGGATTGTCCAACAATATACTGTACCTTGAGGAACAAGGGGGTACCATATAGGACTCTGGACCATCACGGTTTGAAGAGTCATATACAGTATCGTACATGAATGGAGAGACTGGTTTGTAGAGAATCAGTGGAGCAGGGGCATATCTTGGGGGTGCAGAAGGTGTGGGTGCACCTTGGCCGGGGGACCATAAAGAGTCTCTTCCGTATAAGCAAGAATTTATAGTTGGGCGGCCCGATGCAGATTTTTTCGCTGGGTCCAAGGGGCTTCATGTTCCACCTCTGGAGCAAAGATTTCTTGTAGGATGGTACCTGGACATTACTGAAGAAATATAGGGTGGAGACCTGAAGGTCAGGAATTGTGTAAGAACCTGACACCAAGGTTTGGTATCTGAGGAATGAGATGTATAAGACGAGCAGATGAGTTTATAATGGAGTGTATTGGTGCCAGTCTGCTCCTTGGTAAGCCACAGGTAAATAGTATTATAGTAGCACTCTGGTTTTAGGACGGTATGAAGGTGGGATAGGCTTTGGAGTAGGATGCGGCAGGTTGTGGCAAGTCTATGGATTAGTGGAAAACTTCTGTCCCTCACCCCCACAACTAGGCCTAGATAATACATGTACAATCTGACGTCTTCCTACAACAGCAGCCATAACGCCCCTGCAAAATGTTTCCACCCTGGCACACGGTGATCCAAAACATCAACACAGATAATAATATAAGACTTCTTAAAGGGGATCGCCACTTTTGGTGACCGCACGTGAATTTGCCATCCTAAACAGGGGCAATGGAGGCCTAGGTCTCATTACATAAATGGTAATACTGCCCAACATGTGTCCAAGAAAACTCACAAATGTAAACTAGGGTGAAGGTAAAAGCACTAGTTATGGTCTAGTTATCAAAGCAGGTTGTCACTACTAACTGCAGGCCCGGACGTCTGCATTGTACTAGTTAGCACACACTACTAGCCATACTTGCCATAGTGTTGCACTGTCCTAGTTACTATTCCAGGTTATCACACTGTACTACATAACTGAAGCAGGAGTTCACACGTGCGCCCGGTCTCCACTTTGCAGGTTTCTGTCTTCTGCCCGAGAAACTGGGCAGGAGACGGAAACCCGGCAGTAAGTGTCCGCCTGTGAGCGTCTTCTGGTCTCTGCGACGAAACCGGGTTTTTTAACCGGACATAAAGTCCTGCATGTCCGACTTTGTGTCCGGTAAAAAAACTGGTTTCACTGCGGACAGGTACAAAATGCTCACAGGCGGTCACTTTGCAAACTTGGGCAGAAGACGGAAACCTGCAAAGTGGAGACCGGGCGCTTGTACTAATAGTATCAGCACGGGTTATCACCTTGCACTAGTATTATCAGCCCGGGTTACCACCTTGTATTAGTATCATCAGCACGGGTTATCACCTTGCACTAGTATTATCAGTTGGGGTTATCACCTTGCACTAGTATTATCAGTCGGGGTTATCACCTTGCACTAGTATTATCAGCCCGGGTTACCACCTTGTATTAGTATCATCAGCACGGGTTATCACCTTGCACTAGTATTATCAGTTGGGGTTATCACCTTGCACTAGTATTATCAGCCCGGGTTATCACCTTGTATTAGTATCATCAGCACGGGTTATCACCTTGCACTAGTATTATCAGTTGGGGTTATCACCTTGCACTAGTATTATCAGTCGGGGTTATCACCTTGCACTAGTATTATCAGTCGGGGTTATCACCTTGCACTAGTATTATCAGTCGGGGTTATCACCTTGCACTAGTATTATCAGTCGGGGTTATCACCTAGCACTAGTATTATCAGCCCGCGTTACCACCTTGCACTAGTATTATCAGCCCGGGTTATCACCTTGCACTAGTATTATCAGCCCGGGTTATCACCTTGCACTAGTATTATCAGCACATCACTGCGGACAGGTACAAAATGCTCACAGGCGGTCACTTTGCAAACTTGGGCAGAAGACGGAAACCTGCAAAGTGGAGACCGGGCGCTTGTACTAATAGTATCAGCACAGGTTATCACTTTGCACTAGTATTATCAGCCCGGGTTATCACCTTGTATTAGTATCATCAGCACGGGTTATCACCTTGCACTAGTATTATCAGTCGGGGTTATCACCTTGCACTAGTATTATCAGTCGGGGTTATCACCTTGCACTAGTATTATCAGTCGGGGTTATCACCTTGCACTAGTATTATCAGTCGGGGTTATCACCTTGCACTAGTATTATCAGTCGGGGTTATCACCTTGCACTAGTATTATCAGTCGGGGTTATCACCTTGCACTAGTATTATCAGTCGGGGTTATCACATTGCACTAGTATTATCAGCCCGGGTTATCACCTTGCACTAGTATTATCAGCCCGGGTTATCACCTTGCACTAGTATTATCAGCACATCACTGCGGACAGGTACAAAATGCTCACAGGCGGTCACTTTGCAAACTTGGGCAGAAGACGGAAACCTGCAAAGTGGAGACCGGGCGCTTGTACTAATAGTATCAGCACGGGTTATCACCTTGCACTAGTATTATCAGCCCGGGTTATCACCTTGTATTAGTATCATCAGCACGGGTTATCACCTTGCACTAGTATTATCAGTCGGGGTTATCACCTTGCACTAGTATTATCAGTCGGGGTTATCACCTTGCACTAGTATTATCAGTCGGGGTTACCACCTTGCACTAGTATTATCAGCACGGGTTATCACCTTGCACTAGTATTATCAGTCGGGGTTATCACCTTGCACTAGTATTATCAGTCGGGGTTATCACCTTGCACTAGTATTATCAGTCGGGGTTATCACCTTGCACTAGTATTATCAGTCGGGGTTATCACCTTGCACTAGTATTATCAGTCGGGGTTATCACCTTGCACTAGTATTATCAGTCGGGGTTATCACCTTGCACTAGTATTATCAGTCGGGGTTATCACCTTGCACTAGTATTATCAGTCGGGGTTATCACCTTGCACTAGTATTATCAGTCGGGGTTACCACCTTGCACTAGTATTATCAGCACGGGTTATCACCTTGCTCTAGTATTATCAGCACGGGTTATCACCTTGCACTAGTATTATCAACCCGGGTTATCACCTTATACTAGTATTATCACCACAGGTTATCGCCTTGTGCTAGTTTTATCAGCATGAGTTGTCAGTTGCTACTAGGTTACCACCTTGCACTAGTATTATCAGTCGGGGTTATCACCTTGCACTAGTATTATCAGTCGGGGTTATCACCTTGCACTAGTATTATCAGTCGGGGTTATCACCTTGCACTAGTATTATCAGTCGGGGTTATCACCTTGCACCAGTATTATCAGTCGGGGTTATCACCTTGCACCAGTATTATCAGTCGGGGTTATCACCTTGCACCAGTATTATCAGTCGGGGTTATCACCTTGCACCAGTATTATCAGTCGGGGTTATCACCTTGCACCAGTATTATCAGTCGGGGTTATCACCTTGCACTAGTATTATCAGTCGGGGTTATCACCTTGCACTAGTATTATCAGTCGGGGTTATCACCTTGCACTAGTATTATCAGTCGGGGTTATCACCTAGCACTAGTATTATCAGCCCGGGTTACCACCTTGCACTAGTATTATCAGCCCGGGTTATCACCTTGCACTAGTATTATCAGCACAGGTTATCACCTTGTATTAGTATTATCAGCCCGGGTTACCACCTTGCACTAGTATTATCAGCACGGGTTATCACCTTGCTCTAGTATTATCAGCACGGGTTATCACCTTGCACTAGTATTATCAACCCGGGTTATCACCTTATACTATTATTATCACCACAGGTTATCGCCTTGTGCTAGTTTTATCAGCATGAGTTGTCAGTCGCTACTAGGTTATCACCTTGCACTAGTATTATCAGTCGGGGTTATCACCTTGCACTAGTATTATCAGTCGGGGTTATCACCTTGCACTAGTATTATCAGTCGGGGTTATCACCTTGCACTAGTATTATCAGTCGGGGTTATCACCTTGCACTAGTATTATCAGTCGGGGTTATCACCTTGCACTAGTATCAGTCGGGGTTATCACCTTGCACTAGTATCAGTCGGGGTTATCACCTTGCACTAGTATTATCAGTCGGGGTTATCACCTTGCACTAGTATTATCAGTCGGGGTTATCACCTTGCACTAGTATTATCAGTCGGGGTTATCACCTTGCACTAGTATTATCAGTCGGGGTTATCACCTTGCACTAGTATTATCAGTCGGGGTTATCACCTTGCACTAGTATTATCAGTCGGGGTTATCACCTTGCACTAGTATTATCAGTCGGGGTTATCACCTTGCACTAGTATTATCAGTCGGGGTTATCACCTTGCACTAGTATTATCAGTCGGGGTTATCACCTTGCACTAGTATTATCAGTCGGGGTTATCACCTTGCACTAGTATTATCAGTCGGGGTTATCACCTTGCACTAGTATTATCAGTCGGGGTTATCACCTTGCACTAGTATTATCAGTCGGGGTTATCACCTTGCACTAGTATTATCAGTCGGGGTTATCACCTTGCACTAGTATTATCAGTCGGGGTTATCACCTTGCACTAGTATTATCAGTCGGGGTTATCACCTTGCACTAGTATTATCAGTCGGGGTTATCACCTTGCACTAGTATTATCAGTCGGGGTTATCACCTTGCACTAGTATTATCAGCCCGGGTTATCACCTTGCACTAGTATTATCAGCCCGGGTTACCACCTTGCACTAGTATTATCAGCCCGGGTTATCACCTTGCACTAGTATTATCAGCCCGGGTTATCACCTTGCACTAGTATTATCAGTCGGGGTTATCACCTTGCACTAGTATTATCAGTCGGGGTTATCACCTTGCACTAGTATTATCAGTCGGGGTTATCACCTTGCACTAGTATTATCAGTCGGGGTTATCACCTTGCACTAGTATTATCAGTCGGGGTTATCACCTAGCACTAGTATTATCAGCCCGGGTTACCACCTTGCACTAGTATTATCAGCCCGGGTTATCACCTTGCACTAGTATTATCAGCACGGGTTATCACCTTGCACTAGTATTATCAACCCGGGTTATCACCTTATACTAGTATTATCACCACAGGTTATCGCCTTCTGCTAGTTTTATCAGCATGAGTTGTCAGTCGCTACTAGGTTATCACCTTGCACTAGTATTATTAGCCCGGGTTATCACCTTGCACTAGTATTATCAGTCGGGGTTATCACCTTGCACTAGTTCTATCACCACAGGTTATCAGTCACTACCAGGTCACCGCTTTCTACCAGTTATATCAGCACAGTCCTCGGTTACTATATATCTCCATGTTAAGCACGTCTATCGCTCGCTCAGGATGGTCAGACGTAGTCAGGTAGAATTACTATTTACTTTTCGGGGTGCCGCCTTATCTCAGGAGGTTAACACATTGCAGCCCCATGCAAGCCATCAGACAACACTTTACCGTGAGCTGTGCCAGATGACATGCTCAGCTCTGCTACATCTGTATGTACTAGTATGTGTATGTGATGGTAGTTGTGCTGTTATTAATATAGCATACCGTAGATGAGTGCACCCACCCTCAGCGCCCTATTCCCGCCACACCTTCATGCACCCAGATAAGTACCCGCCAGCAGTATAGGAGCCCACATGACTTACCATGCTTCCCATAATAATTCTCCTGATCCCCCATGCTGCCGCCTGTGTCTCCTGCCGTCACCCCTGCTCCTCTGCTGCTGCCCACTCCCCCCGCCGCCTGCCTGCTTTTTGCAAAGCTCTATTTTCTCAGCCTCTCTCCCCCACCCATGTCAGCTGGTCCCAGTCACCCAATTACACCTCTCAATCTCTCCCAAACTGGTCTGACTAGTGTCAGGTTCATAGAGGCGGAGGGGGAGGGCTGGTCAGGGCAGGCTGGGTACTCCGGTGCAGAGGTGGTGGCGACGGTAGAGACCCCCATGATGCAAAGGGGGGCAACACAAGTGTGCAGCTGTTGTATGGCCTCAGGCGGAGGGCACTTGACAGCCTGATGATGGCGCCATCTACTCCTAGAATAATATTATCACTTGTGTAGCACACGACGGCAGACAGCACAGTAGAGTCGCGAGGCCATGTCGACCAACTTCATCTAATGTATATGGACGCCATTAGATAACGCGGCTCAGCAGACGGTATCGCACATGATAGGCTTAGATACAGCAATTCAGCAGACGGTATCGCACACGATAGGCTTGGATACAACTCAGCAGACAATATCGCACATGATAGGCTTAGATACAACTCAGCAGACGGTATCGCACACGATAGGCTTAGATACAACAATTCAGCAGACGGTATCGCACATGATAGGCTTAGATACAACTCAGCAGACAATATCGCACATGATAGGCTTAGATACAACTCAGCAGACGGTATCGCACACGATAGGCTTAGATACAACAATTCAGCAGACGGTATCGCACATGATAGGCTTAGATACAACTCAGCAGACAATATCGCACATAGGCTTAGATACAACAATTCAGCAGCTCGGCAGATAATATCACACATAATAGGCTGAGATACACTGACTTAATGTACTGTAATACACAATAGGATTAGATACACTAATTTAGAACACAGTAACTCGCATGATAGGGTTAGATACACTGTCTCAGCAAATTGTGACACGTAATAAGCTTAGATACATTGGCTAAGCAAATTGTCACACAAACTAGGCTTAGATACACAACTCAGCAGTCAGAATCACACATGATAGACTTAGATACATTGGCCAAGCAAATACTATCATACATAATAGGTTTAGATACATTTGCACCAAACTTTTTTTTACTGTGCGGTCAAAATTGCGTCAAAACCCCCAGACAGGATTTGGCGCAGATACACGGTCAGTCATAACCGGTCAAGGGCTATGGGGTGACATGTATCGCCTGACAAAAAGTTGCATAGAAGTCATGTAACTAAGGCACGGGACACAAATTCAGCGGAATACAATGTGCGACAAAACCGCAGCGTTTTTTGGTGTTATCACACATAATTTGATGTTTTATTTTGCTGACTTGTATATCGCCATCATATTCCGCAGCGCTTTACAGACATTGACAGTCACTGTCCCATATAGGGCTCACAATCTATGTTCCCTATCAGTATACAAACTCCTTGCAGATATTGTCCTTGGTAGGATTCAAACCCACGACTCCAACGCTATAGTACTAACCACTGAGCCACCATACTGCCCTGATAGGTTTAGATACACCGGCTCAGCAGACGGTATCACATACACTGATATAAGACGAATGTGATAAGCATTTATATGTCATAGGATATGGGAGATAAGTGACACGAGGCAATGACTGATAACAGAGAACAACCGCACAGTAAATAGAGATACAAGTCACTGAATGGTTACTGGCCCTTTAAGACTCAACGCGTTGTCCCTCCCTCGGCCCTTCCCTATATCTTCTCCCACAACCCTCCACCGCCATATCTTCACATTTCCGTACCCCAGGCTATATTTTTCATAAGGGCTGATCATTCTGTCTGATCATCTGACCACATACGGAGATGTGTACGCTGTGCGTCATATAATACCGCTCTAGACTCGGGATTGGTGGACGACTACTACCGAGACGCTGAGCGACACCTTAATGTCGTGATATATATATATATATATATATATATATATATATATATATATATATATATATATTATATACTTGGGCACCATAAAATTCTTCTCTTGCCCTGTGGCGGCGCTGCACTGCAGATAAGACATCAAAGAGTTGACTTTATAGGATCCATTAGTTTTGGTTTCAAAGGACAATGTGTAATTCTTCATTTCCCCTGTGGTGGCGCTATAGGGAAGTTGAGCCAACAAAGAGCTTACTTTGGAGGACCCAGCACTTTCTGACATTGCCCAGACAGCTTACTGATTTCATTGGGCACCATGTAATTCTTCCTTTGCCCTGTGGTGGCGCTGCAGGGAATTTAAGCAAACAAAGAGCTCACTATAGAAGACCTAATATTACTCAGACAGCCCATTGATTTTATTGGGCACCATGTAATTCTTCCTTTGCCCAATGGTGGCGCCGCAGAGAAGTTTAACAGACAAAAAGCTCACTTTGGAGGACCCAGTACTTTCCAACATTACTAAGACAGCCCATTGATTTTATTGGGCACCATGTAATTCTTCCTTGGCCCTGTGGTGGCACTGCTGGGAAACTGAGCAAACAAAAAGCTCACTTGGAGGACCCATTACTTTCTAACATTACCCAGACTATCCATTCATTTCATTGATGATTATGAAATTCTTACTTTCCCCTGTGGAGGCGCTGCAGGGAAGATGAAAGAACAAAAAGTTCACTTTAAAGGACCCAAAATTACATATTAATTTCAAAGGACATCGTGTAGTTCTCCATTTCCACTGTGGTGGCGCTGTAGAGAAGTTAAGCACATGCTACGATGATTATCACTAATCGCTGGTGATCGGCAGCAGGACACCATAAAATTAGCATATCATCGGAGGATCCATCAAACAAATAAGAGATTTTTCCAAAATGGACTATTCCTTTAAATGATGGGTTGGTAGCTTTCGTTGTTTTCAGAAAGCCGTGAATTTTTTTGGAAAACCGTCCAAGTAGAAGATAAAAAAACCTCACAAGAAGGAACGGCTTCACTGTGTTTGTCAGAGCAGTGTGTGGGGGGGATGTCCGCGGCCGCCAGTAAATACCAGCAGATTAGCGGGTAATAGGTTATTGGGAATACCGCACAGCTGCCATGTTACAACCGAAGGGACATTAGGGGTTATAATACATAGCGGTATGTAGGACTTAGTCTATCTCACATTGACATGAGGCATCTGAAGACGCACTTATAAAAAATACTGTGAAAAGTTGCGCCTGACTACAACTTTCACACCCAGTAGGTCAAGTTGCAAGTATGGCGAAACACTTATAAAGGCCTGGTATGAAGTTATCAACATATTACCAACCCATAAAATGAATGATAAGTGTCTGATTGGTGGGGTCTGACAGCGGGGATCCCAACTCTACATGAGAACAGGGTTCTATGTCCCCCATGTGAACGGATCGGTGGTCGAGCATGCTCACTGCCACTCAGTACACCCCTATGGCACTGCCAAAGATAGCCAAATGAAGTAGGTCAAAACTGGCTTCTTACCTAGACCTTCACATCTTTTGTAGAATGGTTGTTATCCTCTACAATTTGCAATGACCTCCTAAAAAAATCCTCATCTTAATTTTCATAACTAAGGACACTTGTAAGGAAGTCACAAAAAAAAAAGAGGTCACCGACCAACAGGGTATGACAGAAGAAGTGACTAGGGATTCCTGAGAAAAGGAGATTACACAGAATTAACACTGGATAAGATAAATTAAAGGGGAAACATTGATGCTTTCTTCTTAGAACAGTGCCACACCTGACCACTGGTGGGATGTGGTATTGCAGCTCATTTCTATTTTTTTTAATTAAACTATCTTTCAATACCAGACACAATTCATGGGCAGCTTGGCATTGATTCTGGGAAAAAAAAGGAGCCATTTTTTTCTAATCCTGCAAAACTCCTATAAAGGGGTATTCCCATTTCAAGTACCCTATCTGTACTGCTAGTTTATATAAATTCAAGAGTTTTCCTAAATTCATTGTTTTAGCAATGATGATTTAATTTGCCTCCTCCCATTGCTTACGCAGTGTTTCCTTGGTGCCCGTCCTGTCCTGTGATAACAAGTCTGGGGGGGCTGAGTGCTCTAACTGTTATGTACAGCTCTGCGGTGAGGACAATCAGGTCAGCTAATTGTAGTTTGCTGATTCAGGCTTAGACAGTGTGATCTCTATATGTAAACACAAAGATAACGCTGAGTTTACTGCAAGTCAATTTTCTCCTCTGCAGAATGTACGTTTGTTTTTCTTTGCAAACCTGTGTAATGTAATGTACATTTACTGTGCATATTATATGATCTGCATTTGCCATATATACTCGAGTATAAGCCGAGTTTTTCATGACAGTTTTTGTGCTGAAAAAGTGCTCCTCGGCTTATACTAGAGTCATTACGGTAATTTTCTGCTAGCAGGCCAGAATAGCAGACCCCGCCCTCCCACCACTCCATCACATGCTGGGTGACGTGGCCACGTAAGCTCAGGCCCGCACCCGACGTGTGTCTGCTTCCTGGCGTGCTAGCAGAAGTACCGTAAATACTTCTGCAGATTGAAATGTACAGCATCGCCATACTCCTGGCAGTAGTGTGGTGATGCTGCGGCCCCGGCACCCGCCCTGGTGTCTCTATGCCGGGTCTGTAAGGGCCGGTTCATACATACTAATGTGTTCCGTCCGTAAGGAGTCCGCATGAGGACCCTCCCGGCCGGAATACAAGAACAACTGCAAGCGCTTTGCAGTTCAAGCGTACGGGCCCCATAGACTATAATGGGTTCCACTTTTGTGGCCTCCAAATACTAGTGTGAGGCCTGGTTCACATCTGCTTTCGGTAATCCGTTCAGGCAGTCCGCAATGGCAAGCGGTGTGCAGGGAAAGCACATGGACCCCATAAACTATAATGGGGTCCATGTGCTTTCCGCGTGGTGTCTGCATGAGTCATGTGGATAGGAAAGTACTTCACGATCTACTTTCCTGTCCGCATGACTTGTGTGGACACCACACGGCAAGCCCACGGACCCCATTATAGTCTATGGGGCCCGTGCGCTCGAACTGCACAGCGCTTGCAGTTGCACTTGTGTTCCGTCTGTAGGGGTCCTCATGCGGACCCTTACGGACGGAACACATCAGCATGTGTGAACTGGGCATAAGTGAAATGGCGCCGCTGCAGAGCAGTTGCCATAGAAACCGGCACATCCGCTGTAAGCTCTCACAGTGGGTAATGCCGCAGCTGCTTCGGCATCTCTGCTCTAAGAGTTACAGCGGAGGTGCCCTCTGGAGATGCCCTCCCCCCCCTCCAAGATTAAAATTAGCCCCGGGGCCGGTCCCCACCGGCCCCATACCTTTAAAGTTGCAGGCCGGCTCCTGCACGACGAGCTCGCAGGAGCCGACCTGTTTTGATGACAGCCGGGAGCCTAATGAAGGTCCCCAGGCCTGTCATCGCTGTATTACTATTGCGGCTGGTCTATGACCATCCGTAATAGTAATGTAGAGAATCTCCCATAGACGTCAATACACTTGTATTGCCGTCTATGGGACTTGCAATCAAATGATTGCAGGTTCAAGTCCCCTAAGGGGGGGCTAATAAAATAGTGAAAAAAAAAAAGTTTTAAAAAATATAATAAATAAAAGTTCTAACTCACTCCTTTCCCTAGAATACATATAAGGGCGGGTTCACTCCAGCACCCGATCTCTGTTATGCAGGTTTCTGTCTTCTGTTTGCAGAAGACGGAAACTGACATTCATTGTCCGCCGGTGAGCGTCTTCTGCTCTCCGTGGTGAAACTGTTTTTTCTTTTACCAGACACAAAGTCCTGCATGTCCGACTTTGTGTCCGGTTAAAAAAAAAAAACCCGGTTCACTGCGAAGAGCAGAAGACGCTAACCGGCGGACACTTTTCAAACCCATGAATGGGTTTGAAAACTGCCTGCTGATTTCCATCTCCTGCCCAGTTTCTCGGGCAGGAAATGGAAACCTGTATAATGGATCGGGCGCTGGTGTGAACCTGCCCTCAAAGTAGAAGATGACTGTGACACACAAACACATTAGGTATCCCTGTATCTGAAAGTGCCCGGTCTACTGAATATAGGGGATCTGCAGTGCTCCTATTCCATCGGGAAGGGGTTAATATCCCCTATATTCAGCCAGAGTTCCAAGTGGGAGGAAAAAGCCCCAGTCCTCAAGCTCAGGGAAGGGGCAGACAGACAACCAAAACACCCCCTCCCCTTTCCCAGCATCTACTGCACCCAAAAATTCCAGCCATTTTAATCTTTGAAATTTTCCAGTAGCTGCTGCATTTCCCCCCCTCGGCTTATACTCGAGTCAATAAGTTTTCCCAGTTTTTTGTGGTAAAATTAGGGGCCTCGGCTTATATTCGGGTCGGCTTATACTCGAGTATATACGGTATATAGATTTCTGGTAATAATAATAAATAATATTTCATGGTAAAGGCAAAAGTCTATATCTATTGAGGTACTTCTTAATGTCCTGTTCATCAAATAGTCAAAGCGGCCCACCAGCTTGCTGAAGAATACAGGAAGTGAAGAAAAGAAGATACAGAAAGCAAATCTGCTGAGACAGGGAAATGGTAAAACCCTTTTAAGTTAATTACAGTCATTATTCCACTTTTGTGGCCTCCAAATACTAGTGTGAGACCTGGTTCACATCTGCTTTTGGTAATCCGTTAAGGGAGACTGCATTTGCAAGCGGTGTGCAGGGAAAGCACATGGACCCCATAGACTATAATGGGGTCTGTGTGCTTTCCGCGTGGTGTCTGCATGAGTTATGCGGACAGGAAAGTACTTCACGATCTACTTTAAAAAAAAAACGGTTTCGCCGTGGAGAGCATAAAACGCTCACCGGCGCTCACGGCCAGACACGGTCTGACAGGCTTCCGTCTTCTGCCGGCAGAAGATGGAAACCTGAGTACGGAGACCGAACACTGGTGTGAACCCAGCGTCAACTAAAGACTTGCTAGAGTATTGTGTATTCATCATTGTGCACTTATACAATGGGGTCTAGAGTTGGGATACGACTAGACTAGACAGCTAACACCGTGCACATAATGATAGAATTGCCGCAATCCGATAGACATATTTTGCCCCAAAACCAGTCCGAAGAGTTGATAAAGTTAAATTTTATGCCCCTCCCCCCTACACATTTGGGTGTATATGAGGCTGAGATTTGTAGTAAAGGTGAATGATCCGAGACCGTCTTCGATGGCCCAAGATTCCTCTCCAACAGGAAATGCTGTTTTTTGCATTCTAGAACGTAATCTCGCAACATCTGTTTCCTACAGAATAACGGAGATCAGTCTCAGAATTTATAAGGTTCGCCCTGTAGAGTACTTCAACCCTGAAAGGAAACAGGAAAGTTGATCCACCCACTGTTTTCCTATTACATACATAAATCCTTAAGAAACTTTGGAGGGGCTGGATGAGGAGTAGGCGCAACGTCTTAGCGATTCCACCATGGACGGTACTCAAGCAATGGCACACAGTGGTAAATGGGCAAAGACTTGCCCCTGTCCCCATAGATATTAGGTTGTCAGCCCACTAACAGTGAGATTGATGGGTTTCACCAACATTTACCTAAATGTTTGCCCCATCTGCCCCCCCTGAACCCCTTATACAAAAACAGACCCTAAACAAATGCCGATAACTAAATACAAACCCCAGACCAGACACCTTAAACAACAAGAGGTCCTCCAGAGCCCATCAACGGCTACTCCAGATCAGACTCTACCGTACCAAGCCACATACACTCATCTCTTCCCGTTCCTGCACTCCTCTCCACTCCTGGGCACCACATCTGACACAACATCTCGATACCAGGCCATGGTCGTAATGTTCCTGTTGTGGCATCCAGGAGTTAAATGCAGTACAATAAGTATATTTGGCACCAGAAAAACTTGGCATCTGTTCTAAGAGTCTGGGAAGTTCCCTCTTTTGTCTCCGTAAAGAATTGACAGCCATGAGTAAGTAGACATTGTCAACCGAAACCTTCTTTCTCTGACATCTTCCATCGGTGAAGAGTCCAAAGGTCCCCATACACAATAGATGGTTGACCTGTCTCACCAATATTGCCTGGGCTTGGCCAACACTAATGTGTATGGCCCATGAGGCTAACTGAATTGAGACCAATGGCGTCCATGGTAGACAATTGTTATGGGGCCCATGGATAGAGGGGGTACATCGGTCCCTCTCTGAATATAGTTCAATAATGGAGGCTGTGGAGAAAATTGGGAGAACTTCGGTGGGCCCAGGCTCTTACACAATAATACCCCAGCAGGACACCCAATTTTGAAGGTTGTTGATGGAATCATTTTGGTGGTCCCAACCAAAGAACCTATTTCCGACTCTGCACTACATAGCACCCATTGACAGACAGGGTACGCATACGTATGTGATCCTATAGACACGTCTTTGTTTATCTAAGCTGACCACATGTGTCTTCAAGAACAATCCAGCCAGGCATATCCTGAAGACTATTCTTATGTGTATAGAAAGATACGATCACTACAGATGTCCCACCCTGTAGAGCAGTAACCAGACTGTCCACAACGTGGCAGCAGAATCCTACCGGCCTGCGGCTCCCATAACAAAGATGACATCACCCATGTAAATACTGAACCTTGCCGCCTACATACAGTACAGAGATATTAACCCATATACCACCACCGCCTGCAAACTGATAAACATGAGCAAAGGGTGGGAGTAGTCGGAGGCACGCCTAGTCCTTATGAAGGGCCACCAATGCACCATCTACAGTACATATGGGCACCAGAATCAGAGGCATAGGGGCGTTTAACATTGCATTGAAGAGATACATATCTCGAGAATTGGGCACATCTTTTGATATCCAAAAAGTTCTTGGTATGGGTGGAGATGTCCTTTGCGAAAATGTTATTGATATAGAGTGAGACCTACAGATGGAAGGCCCTATAAAGGTGTGGGATCGACAGTTCGGTATTTATATATATATATCACGTGGTGTTATACACGTAGGTGTTATGTTGTGGGAGACGACCATGAGACAAAAGCACATGAAAGTCAAAAAGTTCCCGTTATGGGTGGGACTGTCCTTCATGAAATCAACATAGTACAACACTAAAATTTTTTAGTATTTTTGATGTTCCTATAGGTTGTAGATAGTATCAGATCTAGCTACAGGATCACGATGAGGGACCCATAGGTTTCAGGCTCCAAAGAGTGAGACCTACAGTTGACAAGCCCTATAAAGGTGTGGGGTCAACAGGTTTCAGGTTCTATATCTCATAGGACATCAGCCCAACAAGGTCTAGATCCTATATAGCACCGCAGGAATACTTGTAGTGTTATACATGTTGGCGACATGTTGTGGGACGTGACCACAAGGTAAAAAGCACATGATTCTTGAGTATAAGAATGTTCCACCATGTGTCATCCCCTGGAGTTCCCCTTTCTCACGGTCTGTCAGCATGTAGGATCATGTCTTTTTCTTAACTGAAATCCTGAGTATGTGCTTTCCTAACCCTACAAAAAAAAAGTTCAATGACCTATATAAAAAAAAGTGCATAAGGACGACGTCAATTTGCAATCCTTAATCTTGAAGGAGAAGGACACCACAAACTTTCCTCAACTCTCTGAGCCAGAAGACCCTGCAATGGCCAAGAATCGATGGCTTCTCGTTGCTGAAGCTTAAGGAGAAACCCAATTTGCCTGCTCATGACGTCCACCTGGGCCACCACAAGAGGAACATGGCTGTAAAGTAGATTTAGTACTTCAGTATTGCTGTGTCCTGTGGTGGTAGACAACCAATTCCAGGAAAGCTCTCTTCGAGAACACCATTGACCCATTGGGAGTAGATGTTCAGGTGCACAAACTCCCAAAACCTGGAGAGCCATGACTCATGAAATAGCACCGAGGCTGGTCTAATACTGTAGATGGCCGGCATGTGAAGGCATAAAATAATGCCATGAGGGGGTACCAAGTTTGATTTTGTTTTGAAGTCCTCTATGGCTATGCCTAGAGTTGGCAGAAGAAGGAGATCTAGAGAAGACTTTCCAGACTATGGTGTTTACTGAAGAAGCTGGACCATATGGAGTCAGTGCAGGAAAAGTATGGACTGTGGAGTAAGTTAAGGATTTTTGCAGTAGACCTTCCACCTGAAGAACAAGTGACCAAGCTGAGGTTTGTTTTTGGCAAATGCATGAGGAGAACCGACTAAAAGAATGGACGTAAACAGAGGAAGAGGATGAGGAGAAAGGAAAGAAGGAAGGAAAACAGGAGCACGTCACTGGGAAATCTGAAGACCCAGACACAAGACACAACAATCAGAAGAAGGAATGGGAGATGATATGGAGTAATAGGACGATATATAGGGGAGGATATATGGAGTAATAGGACGATATATAGGGGAGGATATATGGAGTAATAGGAGGAGATATAGGAGAGGATATATGGAGTAATGGTAGGATATATGGAGTAATGGGAGGAAATATAGGGAGAGGATATATGGAGTAGTAGGAGGATATATGGAGTAATAGGAGATATAGGGGAGGATATATGGAATAATAGGAGGAGATATAGGAGAGGATATATGGAGTAATAGGAGGAGATATACGGGAGGATATATGGAGTAATAGGAGGAGATATAGAGGAGGATATATGGAGTAATAGGAGGAGATATAGGAAGATGATATATGGAGTAATAGGAGGAGATATAGAGAGGATATATGGAGTAATAGGAGGAGATATAGGAAGATGATATATGGAGTAATAGGAGGAGATATAGAGAGGATATATGGAGTAATAGGAGAATATATAGGAGAGGATATATGGAGTAATAGGAGGAGATATAGGAGAGGATATATGGAGTAATAGGAGGAGATATAGGAGAGGATATATGGAGTAATAGGAGGAGATATAGGAGAGGATATATGGAGTAATAGGAGGATATATGGAATAATAGGAGGAGATATACAGAGTAATAGGAGTTATATGGAGTCATCATCACTATACTTGTCGTGTCTCTGTAGTCGGAGGTAACATTACATGTCTCTTACCATAAGCTCCATCTGGCGGTGTCTTTTCTGTGTCATCCTCCATGTCTCAGCAGTATATAGCGCTCTATACCGGTGTGCTGTATACTCCCAGCCTGGGTCTAGGTCTCTCCTCCTATATCCTCCAGTATCAGTGCCTGCAGCCTGTGTATTGTGCAGCAGTAGACAGTGCCCCCCCTTCCTCCATACAGAAGCTGTGCAGCCCCCTCCTCCTTGTACTGGTGAATTCCTCAGCCCCTCTCCCCCTGGCCTCTGCTCCTCCAGATGTCACTTCTGCAGCAGCTTGGCCATGCCCACCCTCTTCACAATGACACCACACCCTGTAGATCCGCCACCAATAGGAAAGAAGGGGCCTGGATTTAGAGAGTCTCCTCTTATAGAATATGTTCCGCTACCTTCTCAGTTAGATGGGGTCTGTCTTAGAAGAAGCAGAACAAGTTGTAACTTCTAAGGCTAACATAGACGCCAAGATTTAACCCCGATATGTCAGGAACCTTTCTATAACTAGAGCAATATCATCCTTTAAAGACGATCTTTCACCACCTCCACCAACTCCAGCTTTTTACATCTCTCAATAGTTGCCTCTCCACGGATTCTGGCACAGTTGGAATTTTTTCTCTAGCCCCCACCATTCCTGAGCAATCAGTGCTGTCAGTTTCAGCATAGTTATGCTCTCTACTATTAGGTGGGCGGTCCCTGTCTTTCTGCTCCAGCCTAGGACCGCCCTCTGACTAGAGAGACTAATTAGCATACAGTATGCTGAAATTAATGGCACCAATTGCTCAGGAATGGTGGGGGCTAGAGAAAAAATTCCAACTGCGCCAGAATCAGTGGAGCGGCAGCTATTATAGGATGCGCAGAGTTGTAGTTGGTGAAGGTGGGGAAAGGTCCCCTTTAAAAGCAATTTATGTGGGAAATTTAACTACAACAGGCAGTGAACCCCAATATTTCCATTCCACATGCTTAGTAGGGTGCGTATGCTGTTAAATTGGGACACAGGTAATAAAGCAGAGTAAGTAGCCCGCCAAACAGCTCCCCCTATCTCAGTTTCCAGGAACCCTATCAATGTGACATGGGATATTGGGCATTAAAGCCCCACCCAGGAATGACCACTTGGTATTTTTGCAAACTTCACCTTTTTTTCGGACTAGTACTTGCTAAATCTGTGTAGATTGGGAAAATGAAAGACAATCCAAATAAATTTAGGATAGTTGCCAACTGGGCATGGGGAATGTTGATATTGGGGCTTACTAGGTTTGGTGCACAGCATGAATGTGCGGAGTACTTGTAGCAGTATACAGGGTCACATATACGGGGAGGTTGGGTGGGTGTATTGGATTACAGTTACATACAAGCCGGTATCACATGTCATGTGTTTATGTATAATTGATGCTGGATGTGTCAGGTAAGTGATAACAAGATCCTCCGAGGGTGGGGACCTGTAGGGGAATATGAAGTGTTAGGCCTACATTACACAGGTGTGTTCAGTCCATGGAATATGGACCATATGTTGACTGTATTTGCTGGACTGAACATTGTCCGTAGACTTGTTCTCACAGCATTATGGCCATCTATCGTACTATCAGTCTCCACCTTGCCACGGCACTACTGGCCTGTTATATAATCACACTTTTAGTGCTAAACATGCAAAGGGTCCATATCAAAGGTCTGAGATAATGGGGGTAAGGGAGGTCCCCCATCTACTCTAGAGAGGAAGGACTCCAAGGGACCCTCTGTGTCCCCTAAAGTGTCTATAAGTATCTACCCAGCATGCTTATATGTTAAATAGCTCCACCCTCGTGTAACACCCTGTAGTGGGAGGAGCAGACTCCATTTCACATAGCTCCTCCTTTGTGTGATACCCTATAGTGGGAGGGGAAGACTCCATATCGCATAGCTCCTCCTTTGTGTGATACCCTGTAGTGGGAGGGGAAGACTCCATATCGCATAGCTCCTCCTTTGTGTGATACCCTGTAGTGGGAGGAGCAGACTCCATATCACATAGCTCCTCCTTTGTGTGATACCCTGTAGTGGGAGGGGAAGACTCCATATCGCATAGCTCCTCCTTTGTGTGATACCCTGTAGTGGGAGGAGCAGACTCCATATCACATAGCTCCTCCTTTGTGTGATACCCTGTAGTGGGAGGGGTAGACTCCATATCACATAGCTCCTCCTTTGTGTGATACCCTGTAGTGGGAGGGGAAGGCTCCATATCACATAGCTCCTCCTTTGTGTGATACCCTGTAGTGGCAGGAGCAGACGTCATATCACATAGCTCCTCCTTTGTGTGATACCCTGTAGTGGCAGGAGCAGATTCCATATCACATAGCTCCTCCTTTGTGTGATACCCTGTAGTGGGAGGAGCAGACTCCATATCACATAGCTCCTCCTTTTTGTGATACCCTGTAGTGGGTGGGGAAGACTCCATATCACATAGCTCCTCCTTTTTGTGATACCCTGTAGTGGGAGGGGAAGACTCCATATCGCATAGCTCCTCCTTCATGTAATTCCCTGTGGTGGGAGGAGCAGACTCCATCTCACATAGCTCCTCCCAAGAGTAATACCCTGTAGTGGGAGGACCAGGATTCATATCACATAGCTCCTCCCACATGTGATACCCTGTAGTGGGAGGAGGAGATTCTATATCCATAGCTCCTCCCTCATGAAATACCTTGTAGGGTAAAAAATATGCAAATCTATTCTCCAGGATGTAATTAGGAGAACAGTGCACTCTACACCGCCTTCTAGAGGGCAGCATCCTTAACATCATGAACGACTCAGTTAATAAGCCTACTATCATGATGAGGATTTAATTGCCAAATTAGTATTTCTATTCCAAAAGGAACAGATTCCCAGCTATGGACAGCGCTGTTTCGGCCTTTTGGGCCTCCTCAGCATAGCGCAGGGATACTGATTTGGCAGAGTGAGAGACTATAGACCAGGGTCAGGGGATAATCGTACACATCAGGGAGAGTGTGTGCAATACCTTGTAGTGAGAGAAGTAGACTTCATAACACTTCATATAGCTCCTCCCTCGTGTGTTAGTGTATTACCCTGTGAGAGTGGAGCAAACTTCATATAGCTCCTCCTTTTTGTCTGAGTCATCCTGTGGTGGGAGACAGAGTCCATGTCACATAGCTCCTCCTTCTTGTCTGTGTCACCCTATGATGGGAGGAGAATGAAGTCCTGTTTGGCTTATTTTTAGGTGCTGCCCTCAGGTGGCAGTTATATGCCAAGTACATATCTGTTCTGGATTTCTATTTTTCAGTTCCATTTGAACATTCTCCTAAAACATATCTGTCCTTTCATTTGACTTTTCAGGACAGGCTGTCTTGTGTGTATACACTATGAGTAACACTTTGGTTATTATATTTCTTGCTTTCTGCATTATTTAGCAGTGGTCCCCTCTGCAGGCTTATCTGTAGTTGCAGTTCTTCCTGAGCTGGTGATAGCAGACAAGCTTCCATACACTGCACATAGTACGTAGAGAAGAATCTGCTCTATAAATGTTTCTCTCTCACTCAGAAACATACTCAGGACCATGCAGGACATATATAGAGAAATACTGACCTGTAGAGATATGAGTAAAGTGTTCTGGTTGTGATATTAAGCTTTTATTTAGCTCCAGCATCAGACTAAGCCTATCTTTCTAATCTTATCTCCTGTATCTTCTTCTCACTCCTCCCAATAGACTTCTACAGACACAAGTCACATGACCTGCAGTCTTGAGACAGATATAGCAGAATTTTAAGAGTGAAAGTCAGTTTACAGAGGAATGAGGAGCAGGGGAAAAGTCTGATAAGAGGAGAAAGAAGCATTTTTCTCAGATAAAATATATTACAAGGTTTCTTATAATCTTCTCTACTATTCATATATGTAAAGTGTATTGAGGTGCCGGGGACTATTTAAAGTACACAGTTTGCAGGCAATATTTTAGGCAAATCTTTGTGTTTCCTTTAGCTGAGACATGTGCAATGTAGCCGTGCAGCGCAGCTCTATATTACAGTACATTTATACATGTCCTTTATAATAGATCACAAATGTGAACATACTGCACACAACCTACACCCACAACACCCTGCTTTTCTCACATCCTGTAGACTCTGTCACAGATTTTCCACTCCTTCCACGTCTGGGCCTGTGAGATTACTGAAGCCCACACAACGCACATGACAATTTTTGCTCTCAATATTGGCGACAGCATCTAAAGTTTCAGGTATCTGCAATGTAAATTTCACGTTTCCTACCCTATAAATAGACTTATCCACTTTGCATGATGTAGGTGAAGGAAATAAGAAGCCTCACGACATCTCAGGCCACGCTTATCTCCAGAGTGGTGTCAAAATCTGGACAGAAGTCAGGGCCTATTGGGCTGGGTGGCCCATGGCTAGCTCTACCCATGTCGCCCAACCCAGGCTGCATAGGGGCGAGCTTCTGATTGAGATATAACCATAGCCCCATTGTCTAGTTATGGGTGGGGGTCTCAGTGCCCTGACCACCACCAGTGAGAACCTCTGGTATTTCTCGGTGACTGAAGTTTTCTGTAACAGGAGGTTTAGTGACGAAGACCCACCCTACTTAAAATGTCTCCGCTTATGACACCCACTACCTTGATCTAGAAGTGTCTATGACGTGGAGACCCTTTCATCCACCCTCCTCTTTACTTATCCCAAAGTAAACACTTGAAGACACCTCAGTTATGCATACAGAGTTGCTTAAAGGTGTGTCGGAGAGGGAGCCCTCCAAGACTTTTTTTTTTACGAGATTGGGTGCTGGTAGGTTGGTCGGGGTGATCATGGGTGCTGATGTTGTTGGCCATCCCATGCCTACCAAAGTCCTCATAAGCCTATATAGATGTAGAAGTCACAGAGATGTCAACCTGGGAGAGTCCTTCATAGGGTAATGGTCCCACACCAGATCCTTGAATTAATAAGACCCCAAACCAGTCCCCCCTGAATACATTCAGACCCCCTAGACTAATGTTAGATCCTCTAAATATATCCTGACCCCAGACCAGACCCCAGAATAGACCCATATATTAATATCAGATCCAAGACCAGACCCTTAACCTAATTCAGACCCCAAACAATGCCCATATATTAATGTGAGACGCCAGACCCATGTATTTATATCAGACTGAAAACCAGACCCCTAACTTAATTCAGACCCCGGACCATACCCATAACCTTATTCAGACTTCAGACCAGACCCATATAATAATATCAGACCCTAGACGATACCCATATATTAGTATGAAGATACCAGAGCCATACATTAATATCAGATCCTAGGCCAGACTCATAACTTTATTCAGACCCCAGATTAGACCCCTAACCTAATTCAGACCTTAGACAATACCTATATCATACCTCCCAACCGTCCCGATTTCCACGGGACATTCACGATTTCGGTGACATGTCCCGCGGTCCCGGTTGGAGGGAGGTATGTCCCGATTTAAACTCAGATCTGCGTCCATAGGACGCAGATCTGAGTTGAACACTTACGTGGCTAAAGCAAGGAGCTGACACAGTTCAGCTCCTTGCTTCGCCGCTGCATGCCGGCTAGTGGCTGTGTAGACGCGATGTGATAACGTCACATCGCGTCTACAACTGTGTGCGAGAGAGAGAGAGAGAGAGAGAGAGAGAGGCGCGGAGAGAGCGTCGAGGGAGCGAAGGAGAAGGTAAGTGTAATGTGGAGGTGGAATGTGAAACTGGGGGCAAATGAAGGAGAGGACGGCATGACACTGGGGGCAGAGATGGGGGACATGAATCTGGGAGCAGAGATGGAGAGGACATGAATCTGGTGGCAGACATGGAGGGACATGAATCTGGGGGCAGAGATGGAGGGGGGACATGAATCTGTGGGCAGAGATGGAGGGACATGAAACTGGGGGCAGAGATGGGGGGGACATGAATCTGGGGGCAGAGATGGAGGGACATGAAACTGGGGGCAGAGATGGGGGGACATGAATCTGGGGACAGAGATGGAGGGGACATGAATCTGGGGACAGAGATGGAGGGGACATGAATCTGGGGACAGACATGGAGGGACATGAATCTGGGGGCAGAGATGGAGGGGGGACATGAATCTGTGGGCAGACATGGAGGGACATGAAACTGGGGGCAGAGATGTGGGGATATGAATCTGGGGGCAGAGATGGAGGGACATGAATCTGGGGACAGAGATGGAGGGACATGAAACTGGGGGCAGAGATGGGGGGACATGAATCTGGGGACAGAGATGGAGGGGACATGAATCTGGGGACAGAGATGGGGGGACATGAATCTGTGGGCAGAGATGGGGGGACATGAATCTGGGGACAGAGATGGAGGGACATGAAACTGGGGGCAGAGATGGGGGACATGAATCTGGGGGCAGAGATGGAGGGGACATGAATCTGGGAGCAGAGATGGAGAGGACATGAATCTGGTGGCAGAGATGGAGGGGGGACATGAATCTGTGGGCAGAGATGGGGGGACATGAAACTGGGGGCAGAGATGGGGGACATGAATCTGGGGGCAGAGATGGAGGGGGGACATGAAACTGGGGGCAGAGATGGAGGGGGGACATGAAACTGGGGGCAGATAAAGGGTGTATATGAAACTGGGGGAGAGATAGAGGGGGGGACATATAATTTACGGGTGACTGTAGGAGGATTATACTGTGTGCAGGCACATGAAAAATTAATGAGAATGGGCGGAGTCAACACAAAGTGGGTGGGGCTAAATTTGCCGCAGCGCACTACGCGCACCGCACATTATTACCCTCTTTCAGTTCTTCAAAAGTTGGGAGGTATGCTACATATTAATATGAGACTGAAGACTACACTACCAACAGTTCCACAGTATTATAAGCGGCCATTTTCTCATGGCCGGCAGGCATGCGCAGTCAGCTTGCCCTAGGCCTAGAAGTAAGAAGACGCCGCCGGAAGAAGACGCGTGAAGAGGACGTTCCTGAAGAAGATGGAGGCGTCGCTGGAGATTTCTCTGGCAGCATTAGGGACGCCCCCAGTGCTGTTTGAGCACTGGGGCCTGTTGCCAGTGCTGCGAGAGAGCTCATTTGCATACTGAGAAAACCCGGGATTGCAGGCGAATGGCGGCGCGGCGAAGAAAAGGAAAGGTAGGAGGCGAATAGCCTTTCTTAAGGCTATTCTGACAAGTTAGGGAGAAAAAATTGTGTTTAAAAGACAGGATCCCTTTAATACAGACCCCAGACCATACCCATAATTTTATTTGGACCTCAGACCAGACCCATGTATTAATATCAGACCCATAACTTCTTCAGACCCCATATTAGACCAAACTTATTATTTAGACCCCAGCTATATTTACCTTCCAAGCTCCCGGCCCTGTAAGCTCCGAGTGCTAGTCCTGACAATAGCCATAGGATAGGATAAGTATACGGTATATTAAATTAATCCAATAGGTAATAGCAGTTTGGGTTTTTTTTAATGGGGGGTTCTTGGTGTACCCCTTCCACATTCTGTACCTGCTACAAATCGGGTGACTCTTGTAAGCATGTTAGTAAGATCGTCTACATTCTGAAGAAGTTGTGTCATTTCCGGGGTCACAGCCCCATAACTATGACATCATGGGTGGGGGGACGTGTCCCAGGAAGTGACACCATTTCTTCAGAATATAGCCTTTCTTATTAAATTCTATAAAGTATTGAGGGTGACGTACTGAGACACGAACCACTATGTTATATGGAAAACACAAGTGTGTCTTGGCTATGTCCTTAAAGAACCTGCTCTACCTTCTCGGTCCAGACTCATGAAACATGGCCCATACTGATGGGTGAGGGGAGCAGAATATGGAGCAAACAGGGTGAGTCAAAGAACCATTTCTAGGCTAGGTTCACCTCTGTGTTGGGCTTTCCGCCGGGGTACTTGAACGACGTAGAGCCGGGCCACTAAAGATAGTGGACACCGATGGACCCTATTGACTATAAATATGATGTCCGCCATTTAAGAAAAAGTCCTTTGTCTAATTTCTGGGGGTTTATGTGGCAGAGACTCCAGTGCAGATGTGACCATAGCGTCAGGCTGGTGGTGGGGTAATGGTGCATGGAAGGTTTTCTTGGCACACCGTGGTCCTCTTATACCTGTATATACCATCATGAATTGCTGCAGCTCTGTATACCAGAGGACGTCCAGCGCCCTATTTGATGGGTGTCTCTAATAAACTGGCCACTCGTTGTACCAGGATCGGCAATGCTGAACAACATGTAGTATAATGTCCTGTGGTATATACATGATTGGACGTGGTGCCAAACAACATCCTTCTCTCTATTGCCACCGCCATGGCCATGGACTGGATTACGACCATAACTGATTAAGTGACCATGAAATGGATGACTTGTGGTAACGTGTACTGATGGGACATATACAAGATGGCGTGAGTCCATCATGGCGGCTGAATCACTGCGGACACTATTGTGTGAGGCAGACACCCGGTTAGCGCCATTGTATATTAGACAGACAAAAGATGGCGCCAATTCTCCAACACAGGTTTTTAGAGACAAATTGGAGGCGGAAGACCTCCTCAACTTCCCCTTTAAATTCCTCAATGTGAACTTACCCTTAGAGGAAGGACTTGAGGCAGAATATATAGAGAAAGGAGGTTACGATGGCGGGAACTTCCTATCGCTGTCTATTAAGCCAGCAGTGACAGGAAACCCCAAGTACAGCCGAAAACCGGCGCAAGTACCAAAGCTATACTGTCCACACACCATCTCGCCATAGCACGGCATGCCATCTTATAGTATCCATGTAGTCATGTCAGCTCTGCTACATCGCACCACACAGGAAGCCTGCACGTAGATCATCGCTGCTTTGGCCTGGCAGGAGGGAGAAGTGAAAAAGTGCCATTTCCCTTGTAGTCACCGCTTCCTGCCATGTGCAGAACGGCGGCCATGACTATATCCTGTCAGTCTTAGACAAGTTTCTCTCCTTTCCCTTTCTTTATCATCTACCCCCATTTATACAATTTTCGGCGCCCAGGGGTGTCGCTATAATGGGTGCAGAGGTAGTATTACACCTAGGCCCTAATAAGGTCCAGCACCGGTATTATAAAGGGTACATTATAGGTAGAGGCCCGGTTACAGATTTTACATTGGGGCCCAGGATTACACCTCTGCAGACGCCATCTTTTTGTAGAATTCTTCCCATTCTGTTCATTTCATGACACCTAAATGACTTCAAAAGTGTCACAGAAGAAGCCATTGCTTGGTCCCGAAACATTGTGCTCTGCGTTCAACCCTTATGGAGGGCTATAAATGAGACACATTGAGGACATCTTGTGGCCATTACTGGTACTGCATTTCCAATAGTCATCATTAGGGTCGCATGTTTTTGGCTGCTCAGCGTTACCTATAGTAAAACCAGGCAAAAACCAGGCACCATAGCCCAGAGAGGAAGGGGAAAGTGACCCGGTGGACCGATGCTGGGTCCAGTGGCATAACTAGGAATGGCGGGGCCCCGTGGCGAACTTTTGACATGGCCCCCCCCCCCCCCCAACCGACACCAACTCCGAAAACCTCGACCGACCCCCTCCTCCGCATTCTTGCGCGCTCTATTGTCCCATAGTGGCCCCTGCACACAGTATTATGTCCCATAGTGACTCCTGCACACAGTATTATGTCCCATAGTGGCCCCTGCACACAGTATTATGCCCCATAGTGGCCCCTGCACACAGTATTATGTCCCCATAGTGGCCCCTGCACACAGTATTATCCCCCATAGTGGCCCCTGCACACAGTATTATGTCCCATAGTGGCCCCTGCACACAGTATTATGCCCCATAGTGGCCCCTGCACACAGTATTATGTCCCATAGTGACTCCTGCACACAGTATTATGTCCCATAGTGGCCCCTGCACACAGTATTATCCCCCATAGTGGCCCCTGCACGCAGTATTATGTCCCATAGTGGCCCCTGCACACAGTATTATCCCCCATAGTGGCCCCTGCACACAGTATTATGTCCCATAGTGGCCCCTGCACACAGTATTATGCCCCATAGTGGCCCCTGCACACAGTATTATGTCCCATAGTCGCCCCTGCACACAGTATTATCCCCATAGTGGCCCCTGCACACAGTATTATGTCCCATAGTGGCCCCTGCACACAGTATTATGTCCCCATAGTGGCCCCTGCACACAGTATTATGTCCCATAGTGGCCCCTGCACACAGTATTATGTCCCATAGTGGCCCCTGCACACAGTATTATGTCCCATAGTGGCCCCTGCACACAGTATTATCCCCCATAGTGGCCCCTGCACACAGTATTATGCCCCATAGTGGCCTCTGCACACAGTATTATCCCCCATAGTGGCCCCTGCACGCAGTATTATGTCCCATAGTGGCCCCTGCACACAGTATTATCCCCCATAGTCGCCCCTGCACACAGTATTATGTCCTATAGTGGCCCCTGCACACAGTATTATGTCCCACTGTGGACACCCATAAACAATTATTATACTCTCGGGTCTTTTCAGACCCCAGAGTATATTAATCGGAGACCCGGGGGAATAAAAACATAAAAAATTACTGTTACTTACCTGTCCCCCGGCTCCTACGCTGTCTTCTCCGCTGCCGTCCTTGTTCTATGACGTCGGATGTCACATGACCCGGGACGCAGGCCGGGTTCATGTGACGTCAGAGACGTCAGACAACTAGGAAGGAGGCCTGGCAGGATCGTGGAGAGGTAAGTAACGGTGTTTTTTATGTTTCTTACCTCTCCCGGGCCTCCGATCATTATACTCAGGGGTCTACAAAGACCCCCTCGAGTATAATGATATTGTTTGTGGGGCCCGCGGTGTCACTTACTGATCCCGGCCCAGCCAGGATAGGTAAGTAAATAGGGCCCGTAACAGCCTATTAAAAAACCCCAAAACAAAACGCAGCGGTAGATTTGTTCTAAAAAAGTAAGCTGTATAATAGATGGTGTAAACTCTAGACAGTGTACAGATTTGGTAGGATTATCATTTGGTATCAGGCACTGTGATAAATCTGGCATATTTGTAGTAATGGTAAAACTGCACCAATATGTCACCTATAGAAAAAAACTATATGGTTTATGAAGTTTGTAGTTTCCACCATGCAAGCCAACTTACAATTTTAAAGGGGCTCTATCAGCAAAATCATGCTGATAGAGCCCCACATATGTGTGAATAGCCTTTAAAAAGGCTATTCAGGCACCGTAAATCTTATATTAAACTACCCCCCCCCCCCCTTTTTAAATTAATACCTTAAAAAAGAATGTGCTCTACTTACGGATCGTGCACGCTGGGCGGGCATTCAGGTTGTGTCTTCTTCTTCCTCCACGCCTCTTCTTCCTCCGATGTCCTCCAGTCCCGTCCTCCTCCGGCGTTCGCGAACGGACTTTGATAAAAAAAAATGACCTGGGCGCATGCGCAGTAGCCGTAGTAGAAGCCGCATGCTACTGCGCATGCGCCCAGGTCATTTTTTTTTTTTTTCAAAGTCCGTTCGCGAATGCCGGAGGAGGACGGGACCGGAGGACATCGGAGGAAGAAGAGGCAGGGAAGAAGATGAAGACACACCCTGAATGCCCGCCCAGCGTGCACGATCCGTAAGAAGATAACATTCTTTTTTAGGTTATAATTTTAAAACTGGGCTCTAATGCCTCCGATCGGTCCCCGGACCGATCGGAGGCATTAACCCCTCCGGCGCCGCGGTCAAAGGCGCCAGAGGCGCCATTTTCCCGGCGGCGCATGGGCGCCGCCATTTTGGCCGGGATCGCCGGCTCCTGGAGCATGCTCCAGGGCTGACGTCCCATTGCCATGACAGCCGGGAGCCTTGTACAGGCTCCCAGGCTTGTCTGCAAATCCTCTCTTTTGCAGGCTGGTCTATGCAGCCTGCAAAAGAAAGGATGCTTTTTTGCAATGCATTAGCATTGTAATGCATTGCATTAGTGATCAGACCTCCTGGGGTTCAACACCCCTAGGGGGTCTAATAAATGCAAAAAAAAAAAAAAAAGTTAAAAAAAATATAAAAAAATATAAAAAGAATTAAAAGTTCAAATCACCCCCCTTTCCCTAGAACACATATAAAAGTAGTTAAAAACTGTGAAACACATACATGTTAGGTATCCCCGCGTCCGAAATCGCCCGCTCTACAAATCTATAAAAATATTTTTCCTGTTCGGTAAACGCCGTAGCGGGAAAAATAGTCGAAAGTGCCAAACCGCCGTTTTTTCACTGTTTTGATTCTGATAAAAATTTGAATAAAAAGTGATCAAAGCAATAACATTTCCCAAAAATGGTAGAACTAAAAAGTACACCGAGCCCCGCAAAAAAAGACGCCCTATGCATCCCCGTAAACTTACGTATAAAAAAGTTACGGCCGTCGGAAAATGGTGACTTTTAGAAAAAAAATTTTTTAACACAGTTATGGAATTTTTTTTAGGGGTCAAAATGTAAATAAAACCATATAAATTTGGTATCCCTGGAACCGTACCGAAACACAGAATACAGGGGACATGTCATTTTGGCTGCACAGTGAACGCCGTAAAACCAAAGCCCGTAAGAAAGTCGCAGAAATGCATTTTTTCTTCAAATCCACTCCATTCTGAATTTTTTTCCTGCTTCCCAGTACATTATATAGAATAATTAATGGTGGCAACATGAAGAAAAATTTGTCCCGCAAAAATTAAGACCTCATATGGCTCTGGGAGCGGAGAAATAAAAAAGTTATGGGGTTTAGAAGGAGGGGAGTCAAAAATGAAAAACGAAACTCAAAAAATGCTATCGGCGGGAAGGGGTTAAAGGGTCTAGCCCCACCCCTGACAATACCATACAAACTAATAATCACTGTGACGGTGAGTAAAAATTATTTTGTGAAGTTTTTTTTTTTTTATTAGCACTTTAAAAAAATTAAAAGTTTACAACAGAAACGATTTCCATCCTCTTTTGTTTTTATTGTCCAAGATATGAAAAAAATAAAAAAAACATGCCAAAATAAAAACAACATAAAAATAAAGCCCTATGTGTATTAGTTGAACAACCCAAATGATAAAAAAAAAATGTTACAGTCCTCAAAAATGCACATACAAAAAACCCCGTGAATCTTCACTTCTGCCGGCGAGCGTACAATAACGCTCTATTGCGCAAGTGCCAGCAGAAGTGGAGGAAGGAACGTTTGGTGCCAGAAGTCTGAAGACAGATACGTATGATGGGGACAGTGAGGTGGGGCAGAGTAAGGGCAACGCTTCGTTTACGGAAACGGAACGTCACTGGATTAATAGAAAGTGTACTTGGCACGGATATGGGTAAATAAAGATTTTTTTTTTAAACAAAGTTAGGCGGGGGAGGGGGTTTAATTTAGTGTTTATATTTTAATTTATCCTAGACACCCCCTTTAAAAAAAGAAACACCAACCAAAATTTTCATGACTGAGGCAGATGCCAAATTTATCTCAAACAACAACAGATAATCAACTCCTAACAAACGGCAAAAATTAGTCCGGTCCCTCCATGCGGCGGAGTAGTCACCCATGTTCTGGGTGCTAAAGATTTTCTTATGAGGGTGGCATGGTGGCTCAGTGGTTAGCCGTGCAGCGCTGGAGTCCTGGGTTTGAATCTAACCAAAGACAACATCTGCAAGGAGTTTGTATGTTCTCCCCGTGTTTGCGTGGGTTTCCTCTGGGTACTCCCACACTCCAATGACATACTGATAGGGGGGGGGAAGGGAAAAAAGAAATTCTTATGCTACTCACAATCAATCCCAAATCAGAGTCCATAAATTTGGAGGACAAGGGAATCCCTGCAGGTCGGCCTGTGACGCTAGTTCCTGGAATCTCTGTTATTGACAACGAGATAAAGAATCAGCAAGGTAATTTTTTCTAACCTCAACATACCGTATATACTCGAGTATAAGCCGAATTTTTCAGCACAGTCTTTGTGCTGAAAAAGCCCCCCTCGGCTTATACTCGAGTCAGCAAAAAAAAAAAAAATTTATTTAAAGGGGGGGGGGGGGGTCTATGACCAGCCGCAATATCAATGTATAGAATCTCCCATAAAATAGGGGGAAAAAAAGAGGCTTTAAAAAATTTTTTTAAATAAAAGTTCTAAATCTTTCCCTAGAATACATACAGAAGTAGAAAATGACTATGAAACACAAACACATTAGGTATCCTGTGTCTGACAGTGCCCGGGCTACTGAATATAGGGAATCTGCAGTGCTCCTGTTCCGTCGGGAAGGGGTTAATAGGATCACTGCAGATACCCTATAGTCAGCCAGACTAAATTCCAAGTGGGGGGAAAAAACAGTCCTCAAGCTCAGGGAAGGGGCAGACAGACAACCAAAACACCCCCTCCCCTTCCCCAGCACCTACTGCACCCAAAAACTCCGACCATTTTAATTTTTTAAATTTTCCAGTAGCTGCTGCATTTCCCCCCTCGGCTTATACTCGAGTCAATAAGTTTTCCCAGTTTTTTGTGGTAAAATTAGGGGCCTCGGCTTATATTCGGGTCGGCTTATACTTGAGTATATACGGTAAGTAGCTTTCAACCCTATGTTCACACTTGGATGATAAGGTGTTCATTGTAAACATGACGCCCTTATTATCCATACACAACATTATCCTCCTATCCCTGAACTGATAACCGAAAATCACAAGGGCCACTACCACTGGAACCCAAGAATCTGGCCATGTTTCCACTGACCACTGTATTAACAACCATACTCTGCTACCGGCTGCAACCGTAAATAACTGAAGAGGATCAACATCTGTAAAGTCACTCTGGATAATATTGTAACCATTAAAGGGGTTGTCTAGGCAAAAATGGACAACTCTTTTAACGTTTAAATCAGTCGGGGGCATTGAATAAAATTTTAAAAAAACACACCTTTTCTATAAACACCTGTTGGGAATAGGACCAAAATGCGCCTTCCGTGACTGTCGCGGCTTCCTGCTCCGGAGTAGGCCCAAATGAATGGGCCTAGTCCGGAGGTTGCTGTCGCGAGGCAGACGCCGGGGCTGAATCAGCCGCGGAATACGCCTGAAGAAAGGGCAGCTCGCTGTCACGGAAAAAAGGACACTAGCGGTCTACATAGACCTCTATTGTGAGGGGGCGGATTTTGAAGTGGATTCGGCATCAAAATCAGCCCCCTCTTCCCCCGTGTGAACGAGCCCTAAGATCGATCTTTCTTAGACATAAACAGTTTTTAAGACACCATCAATTTCACTCGAAGCCCCGCATCTTTGGAGCCCCATTTTAATGACGGATATACCGCCAATTTTTGTTGACACATTTTTTCGTACAAGATCCAAGCCATACCACTGAAATGGCGATATGCTTCTAAAACAATATAAACATGCTGAAATAAAAACGCAACAATTCTCGGGGTATTTATCCCCAAAACAGAAGCAAAAATGCAAAAAGCCTGAAACCAGTTGTTAAACCACCGCAATGGCAACCGCTTCTTATCATCCTTCATTCTTATCCATCACCAATGTCTCCTTGACAGAAGGCAAGCGTGAAAACAACTCCACGTATTCATTTCGCCAAATACGCTCCTTCACAGCAGGCTGTAAATGAAAGCCCAATAGCGAAACAACACATGGCAAAACTTCCTTCATCAGGCTGAGGCCCCACATTGCGGAAACGCAGCTTTTCTTTATTGCAGATTTTGGTTTCTGATTGTTACTCTAGTTTTGCACAATGGTTCAGAAACTGGTCATGGGGCGATGAATTCTTATAGGCCTCAGACGGGAATACACATCACCACAATACCCCGTCCTACTGGACGTACAACACAGGGCCTGCCTGGGGGTATTGACACCATGGTCTTCTACAGCTTGGGGCACACACAGAATGTCCACAGACAATGGGCTTTATTATGGAAAAGTGGAGGGGGTCATCCACATTGGCCCAACAGAGGCCTTGTCTGAGACCTGCCTGGATGTCATCGCGACGCATTCAATGCAATGAGCTTGTCCATATCTCCTGTTCTATTATGTATATGAAGCTGAACCCCTGCAGCTATATACCATACCATGTAGGTATTTCATAATGTTCAGTATTAGGTCTGAGGTGAGCTCAAATCTTGGATATATATAAGGCCTACAAGCAATTGGAGCCATCTATGGCAGTGCCGCCCATGCGCTGACCCGATGTGCACACGCTCACTCTATGTCTTGCACTGACCATAATTGGGAGTGACCACCCATGTATAGCCACTTCTCCACCCCGAACGAGGACTTGCGCGTCCAATCTCGGGATTGCTGGGATCAAGAACATAAAGCAAACGTCGTGAGGTCAAGGATTTTATAGTCAATCACTACAATGGGCCTCTCACTGCCTACAAAGACTGAAATCAGGGAACAATAGAATTTATTTGCTTGCATAGCTAATGGAGAAGATATATGTAAAAGGTGCCCTATACAATACAGTATGGCTATGTGATAACACTGTGTGCAATTGTGTACGGTTTTAATGCAACGTGTTGCTGTTTTCAGATATATGACCAGTACTCAATCCAGTTTGGTTTTGGCCATGTAGACAAAAACATCTCATGTAAATGCACTTGTACATGTAATGTTGCCGGGATCAGTCAGTCAATCTTCTAAAGTGTATTTGATGTTGAGCAAACATTTGCTCAGCTTATGTCAGTAAAAATAACGGATCGGGCATGTAAAAGTCTAATCGAGATGATCCCGTTTTACTATTGCTGGCCTCTCCTCAGGATATTATATCTGTAGGGCTCTAACATTCGGAACCCACTGATCATCTTTACTGAGACAGAGGAGCTCTCGTAACGCTGCCCATTTTCACTGATCACTCATACATTTCAGTCTATTGAGGTGAGTGAAAAAAATACATGTCCTATTTTTTTAAGGTCTGTTAAAACAGACTGTAACAAATCGGTCATGTGAATAGTCGACATTCACGTAAATTGATTTCAGGGCTGAGGCCTCACATTGCGCCTTCTTTTTGTTGTAGATTATTTTGCATCAACGAAAGCAGTGCATTTAGCAGAACTTCCTTTATATTATCCATTCGCTTTCCAACATGGCTCCAAAAAAAAAAAAAAAAACCAGACAAATTTTGAACAGAAAAAGCTTGTTTTCCGCTGCTTTTTCCTTAGCTTAAAGGGGTTGTCCCATCACAAGGATCCTATCTATACTGCTTGTTAATGTAAGACTTTTCCTAAATACACTGCTTCAGCAAAACTGCTTTGTTTGTCCACTATCTTACTTTATTCATTTCTTTGTTGACACATTCCTTGACTTATCTGCTCAAAAGTCAAGTGATGTATCTGCTGCTCTGAGGGGGGAGGGAGGAGGGGCTAAGTGCACGGGAGTGAGCCTGGAAGGGGGGGGGGTAGTTTACCCTTTGGGGGGAAGGGGCCGCCAATACAGACCCGGCATCCGCTGTAATAGAAAGGTGGATACCGGGGAGTGTTAGACGCCGACACAGGTGAAGCCAGCAGCGGCAGGAGCGATGCTGCTATTCCGGAGGGGAGGGAGGGCGGAGGAGCGGAATAGCAGCATCGCTCCTGCCGCTGCTGGCTTCACCTGTGCCGGCGTCTAACACTCCCCGGCATCCGCCTCTCTATTACAGCGGATGCCGGGTCTGTATTACATTGTGAAGGCTGTACGTCCAATGCCTAGTGCATCGGCAGCGTACACGAAGGACCAGCGGCATAGAAGCAACGACTTCTCGCCGCTGGCTTTGCAAATTGTAACCCCGCCCACCAATGACACAACAAAGCCGGAAGACAGAAGAATTTACTCCAGCGAAGACTAGCGAGTATGCGACGTGGGACAACCCCTTTAAGACGCAGAATGGCGGATTTTGTTCCTGATTCTGATGCGGGAAGCCATGTCAGAATAGGACCAAAATGCGTCTTCCATGACTGTCGCGGCTTCCCACTCCAGATTAGGCCCAAGTGAATGAGGCTAGCCCGGAGGGTGCTGCCGCGAGGTGGACGCCGGGGCTGAATCAGCCGCGGAATCTGCCTTAAGAAAGGGCAGCTCGCTTCTTTTTCCGTGAGCGACAACAGAAAAAAGGGAGCTAGCGGTCTACATAGACCGCTATTGTGATGCGGATTATGACGTGGATTCAGCGCCAAAATCCGCTCCCTCTTTAAGGAATTGTTCAGGAGTAACATAAAAAAAGAAAATACATACCCACCTGTCCCCGATGCCCGCCATAATACCCCCTTCAGCTGCACTCTGCACCCCATATGACTGCTGAGGACAATGAGCAGCCTCAGTGGTCGCTGTTTGGTCTGAGTAGTTACGTGGGCCGCAGGACAGACACAACATGTGACTGTATGGACAACATGGACTGACCCTGGAGCGTCAGGACAAATGTGACGTTTTATGAGGTTTTTTTTAATGTTACGCCTTCCCCGACCTTCTGTGTGACTTGTCCAGTTCCTGGACAATCCCTTTAATGCAGTTTTGTGATGGCCATGAACTCCGCGTGTATAACACAAAATAGTTTTCATCTTAAAACATGTGTATGGCCTTCTTTTGGCAAAAAAAGTAGTTTTTCCTGGTAAATAAAGGGTCTACGGTCAAGTGGTTGCCTACAACACAGCATGTGACTTGTGGGTGACAACAAGCGAGCTCCTCCATGTTAGGCCCTGTATACAGGCTGGAGGCATTACCTAATTGGCGCACCATCTTTCTGTACACCCCCGCGCTCCAAATGGTGATGGATTGTAGTTTTATTTTATTTATCAAGCCCCAGAGACCCTCCATTTCAGGCGCTGGTGGGGTTGTCCTCTCCTGGACCCTCCCTGATCAGATTTTGGTGGTGTAATGTCATGCTGGGAGTTGTAGTTCCACAACCTAATCTATTAGAAACGTCACAGTGTAAAATTGTATTGTGTTCGCTAATATATCCCAAACATCCTCCACAGCGACAGCAATTCATTGAGAATTCATCAGATCCTCCATGATTCCCTGTTTCTCAATGGAGCCTCATTGTTCTCTAAAGCTAAAGCGTGATTAAGCCGCCATCTTGCGAGCAGCATCACCAATCCCCCTCAGCCAATCACAGCCGTCCTGCGTTCCAAGCCTCGACTGTGAATTCCTACCTCTCAATAGAAACCGGCAACGTCAACACCTAGTGGGCGGGGCTTACATCCCCCTATATATAGCCTTGCACACGGTCACTTTCGTTCTATCCCACCTTGCCGGGCGCTTCCATCCTTTCGCGCCAGTCTCTGCCGTCACGTGAGTGGGATTAGCCAATCGCGCTGCAGCTCCTCCTCCCACCGACCGTTTAGCTGCGCAGTCAGGCCGCACATCACCGGGTAAGTATGAAGCCGTCCAAGCGGTTTCATTCGGCGGTTTCTGCCGTAGTTCACATTAGACATTGCTTCCTTGTCGTAGTTCACATTAGACAGTCCTGTGTTCATTGCTTACGCCAGGCGGTTATAAGGTGGCTGCCGCCATTTTCTCTTGTGTGGAGCCGCCGCCATTTTGTCTGGTTCCGCCGGTATTGTCCGTCCGCCGCGGCGGGTTGTGTGTTTCTCTCGTCCTCTGGTCGTTGTTCGCTGCGGTCTGAGTTCTCTCTTGTGTAAGATGGCTGGCGGGGAGATGAGGCGGTGCGGGGTTTCCTCCTCAGGTTGCAGGGGCTTTGTCCTCGGCCATTGCTGTGTGTTCTCTCTCCATGGCCTCAGGACTTCGCCTGTTTCCTCCCCTCAGTACACGAGGCCACATGTGACATACATGTGCATGGCATGTGGTGCCATTGTGCAGGCTCACCTCTTAAAGGGACAGGCACCCAGAATAGCTATAGCGCTATATACCTGTATACCCCTCATAGGGGGATGTTTAACCCTTTATTGGACTGATGCCTCCTACCAGCATGGTGTATAAAGGGTTAAACTCATTGTCTACCTGATATTGCTGTCAGAGAGGTAATATCCGCTATCAGACTGTTTAAAGTCTCATAGGGGTAAGGGCTTGACCCCATTTGGTCGACCTCTGACCTTGCCTACGGCTTTGTTCACACCGGCCTCCATTGTGCTGCAGAATCCATTGGCCAGGTCCGGTGTTGCTGCAGATCTGCCGCAGCCTTCTCAGTCTGACTAGTTACCGGCGGGGGTGAGGGGACGTTCGTGATCGGATAGACTAATGCTACACACGGGGGGCCGTATACCCTAGACTGAATACAGAGAAGGGTACACAAGTTCATTAACCCATTAGGTGAACAGCAGAGCAGAGTCTTCTGCAGTCCTGGAGATGTATATAAGGGCAGGTTGCCTGTGTAACCCCATGTGCCCCCGGTTAGTGATGGGTGGGGGGTCCAGATAGTGATCAGATACTTAGAATGGACTGTGAGGAGGAGGGGGACCATGAGCACGCTGCTGTATAGGGCAGAGGCCTGATCGCTAGTCACATGGATCCCTGTGTACATCCTGTAGTGTATGAACAGTGTTCTATTCACCTCTATGGGGGTGTTTGTTTCGAGCACTGCACTTAGCACCTCCAGTGTCCATACAACACATTTATCTATGAGACTGTCCGTGCACGAATGGAAAGGCTCCATATAAAGAAATCTGTGACACTGATCTCTGAAAGCAGCTGCTCTTTTGTTCTCCTGGCTCCCGTAGACATAGATAGGAGTTATGGGAACGGCGTAGCACATGCACCATTGTTTCCATATCTCCAGGAGCTGCGTACACGGCTTGCTGCATGGTTTCTGTAATACGATGGGAGTTGTGGAAACTGCTGAACAGTCTCCAGATCTCTAAACCTCCTCTTGAGATGGGCGATTAGGGCTAGGCCCTTATCACTGGTCACAACAGGAGCGCCCTGGAGCTTGTCCTGGCAGAAGTCCTTGTTGCACATGATAATTGAGACCTAAGGAAAAGACCCAGGATGTTCAGGTCTCTTCCTTAGGCTGCTGACTGGTCTGAGTTACGTGCGGTGAGGACTTGTGTCCATACAACTCTGAAGATAGCACCACCTTTTGGAAAATGGCTAATAGTGTTCCCTATCAGTATGTCTGGAGTGTGAGCGGGAAACCCACAAACATGGGGAGAACATACAAACTCCTTGTAGATGTTGTCCTTGGCAGGATTTGAACCCAGGACTGCAGCACTGCAAGGCCACAATACTAACCACATACATACGCTCTTATAGGCATCCTATCAGTCAGACACTTTTTTTTTTTTTCTTTTTCTAGGTACCACGACAGAATAGCCTTAAGACAGGTTATTTTTCTCCTACCTTTCATCGTCTTCTCTACGCCACTGTTATATGTTCTTGTTTGTATACAAATGAACTCTCTCCAGTGACGCCTCCATCTTTGTCATCAGTGTCCTCTTCAGCGTCTTCTTCCAGTGGTGACTTGTAACTTCTAGTGCTGTGAGCTAATTTGCATACCAACAAGAACCAGGATATCTACGTAACGGCGGCGCGGAGAAGACGACGAAAGGTAGGAGGAGAATAGCCTTTCTTAAGGCTATTCAGACGTGGTACCTAGAGAAAGTGTCTGACTGATAGGATCCCTTTTAGATGCCTGGTTTTCCAGTATAATAGAATTATTTTTCCTTGGATGTATTCTTATCTCATGTGCTGAGGATGAGGGTCTGTCGGGGGGGTGGTCCTGCACCCCATCACTCGTCCAGTTTAAGCGCAAGTAGACAATAGCCTGTACTTAGCCAGCAGTAGGTTGGGTCTCTCTAATAATTTTGCACATATTACCCCAGTGCAGCTTTTAAGGCAGAATCGACTTCAAAATCTGCTTCAAATTCCACCCTGAGTCTGCCTGCCATTGTTTTCAATGAGATGCAGAGTCAGACACAGGAGGCTGAAAAAAAAGTCTCCTGCTGGTTCTGTCTGTATTGTGGCCAACTCTACTATAGAGGCCCCTGTGTCTGAGGCTTCTGCAGGGTAGTGGAGCTCAATCTGAAGACTGCTTTAAATCCTCCTTCCCTCCTACTGTGTGAACTTGCCCTAGCGGTCCCTTGGAGCAATGTCTGCCTTAACTGGGGTGTTAATACAGATATATTCTGGCAAGTAGGCTACATGTTGGTAAAGACGTCTAATGTCCCCAGCATTCCTCCTGCTATTCTGAGGCAGATAAGTAAATGTAGATTTTCTACTTCATGAAATAACATCCCATTAGCCCCCCTCCTTATCTCGCTGTCTTGGGTCCTCCTGAGTCATGGCCTCAAGGCTATTCCTATAACACAGCTCACCCTCTTGTTCCTCTCTGTTATTGCTGATGTCTCGCTTTATTGATGGTGGTTGGTGAGGTGGGGGTGGCTGCTGTAGCATTGACAATCCCTAAAATACATATTTCTTGTGACTAGTGTATTTTGTCTGGACCCTGCAGCCTTGCTCTGTCAAGGATTTTGGCAAACAGACCTTGAGGATGTTGTGACTGCTGTGGTTTTCCTACTTTACTGCAGACTTGCCTCCTGCAGTGTGAACATGGTTGTGTAGCTTCTGATCCTCTCTGCATTGGGGTGTTTGTTTCTAGTTGCCTGGCTCTGTGGCTGTCAGATTAATTTCTTCACCTTCATTGTCCTCCACATTAATGCATCTGGGCCTGGTAATCACCTTATATTGCAGGGTATTATTTTCAGGTTGCATTCACATTGGCACGGAGATGGTGCTTTGGAGGTCACAGTGGCTTTGTGAACGTCTGTGCTAAAAGTAGGATTGTGTGCGTCTTCCTCTGCTCACTTTGCGTTATTCTTTGCAGCTCTGCTCACTACCTGGGAAAGATCCTTAGCGTGTGAATATCCCATCCGAATAGACTGCAGCCATGGTGAGTAGTCGCGTCACTCCGAGTCAATGCCCTTTGTATCTGTGCTGTTAAAGAGGACTTATCACTGATTTGGGCACAGGCAGTTCTATATACTGCTGGAAAGCAGACAGTGCGCTGAATTCAGCGCATTCGGCTTTCCCGATCTGTGCCCCGGGTAAAGCGCTATTGGTCCCGGTACTGTAACGCTTTACAGTCAGAAGGGCGTTCCTGACAGTCAGTCAGGAACGTCCTTCTCCACAGCAGCGCCTATCGTGCTGTACAGTGTGAGCGGGGAGGAACTATCAGGAGGGGTGGGGGCGTTCCTCCCCGCTCACACTGTACAGCACGATAGGCGCTGCTGTGGAGAAGGACGTTCCTGACTGACTGTCAGGAACGCCCTTCTGACTGTAAAGCGTTACAGTACCGGGACCGATAGCGCTTTACCCGGGACACAGATCAGGAAAGCCGACAGTGCGCTGAATTCAGCAGTATATAGAACTGCCTGTGCCCAAAGTCATGAAAAGTCCTCTTTGAGATTAGGCCTAACGTCTTCCCTGACCCTTTCAGCGTCCCATGCGCATCTTCCTGAATGATGACCGCCATGTTATGGCAAAGCACTGCGTGGTGTATCCAACTCAAGAGGAGCTCGAGGCTGTCCAGAACATGGTGTCTCAAACAGAGAGGGCCCTGAAGGCTGTGTCAGACTGGATTGACCAGCAAGAAAAGGTTAACACTGGAGAAACTCCCCAACCAGAAACCGAAGTCCAGGAGGAAACTTCTGAAGAGGGCAAGGAAGGGTAAATATCCTCCTTGTATGCATTTACTATTGTTGGAAGCAAGTTTGTGGAGGTATTAGAGGTATATTATGGTGGCTAATGCGTTTTTGTTTTGTTTTTTTTCTTCTCCTTCAGTAGTGAATCAAAATCTGCTGAGAACTCTACACGGACTCTTCGTGGCGTGATGAGGGTTGGACTTGTTGCCAAAGGACTTCTATTGAAGGGCGATCTGGATCTGGAACTGGTTCTTCTATGCAAGGACAAACCCACCATCTCTCTCCTGAAGAAAGTCGCTGACAACCTTGTTGTACAGTTTGCCGTAAGTCAGTTTGTGGACTATAAGACTAGAGATGAGTACTGCTGTTTCGAATAGCACGCTCCCATAGGAATCAATGGACGCAGCCTGTGCTGGCATTTGGCCGCTTAAACCCCCTGCACGCTGGCTGCGTCCATTCATTCCTGTGGGAGTGTGCTATTCGAAACGGCAGTGTCGAATAGTACTTGCTCATCTCTATATAAGCCCTATATCTCCTACCTGTGAGTCTGTAGCATGACCTGTGCTTTCTCGTAGTCTGTTTCTGAGGAAAAGTACGATGTGGTTCCCAACATCCGAGAAGCTTCAATCGTCATTAAGAACTCCAAGGAGCCACAGCTGACTCTTAACATCCGCTTGACCTCTACTCTGGTCCGCGAGGAGGTGGAGAAGTTGAGTGCCGGAGGTACGTATGGCAGAGAAATGGCCATAACCGAACACTTGCCCTCCCCCCGTCCCTACCTATCCATCCCCCTCCCTCTCCTTCTGCCCCCTGCAGTCCCATATAATGTATATTACCCTTCCACATAATGAGATTTTCTGCACTTGAATGACTTAATCTGTAACAGCACTGGCTGATCAATCTATATACTGTAATACCCTCCCCCTTTCTGGGCCTTGCTGTCAAATGTCTTATAACTTAGTGGTGCCCTTTGTGGATATTACAGTCTCTGCATACAGCATGGACACGGCCTGCTTTGCTGTTGCCTGTAGGCCCTGTCGCTGCTGTATTCAGTTGTAGATGTATTTCTAGTATTTTTTTTGCATGATCTCTTAATAGTGGGCTGTATGTGTTGCAGCAAGAATATCTGAAGCCATCTCTTTATCCCTAAAGAGACTACTCAGCATGTTTAATTCCAGCGGGGACTTGCGTTTTGGATAGTCAGCCTGGCTCCATAGACTAACGTATATCTGTAAAGACTGTCCCAGTAAATGAGGGTAGCCTTATGTAAAAAGACAAAACCACCCTGGTCTTACGACATGGTCTTGCTGCAGCACAGACTCGTCCCAATATGTTGTGCTGCTTCTGATAATATATATTGCTATATGGTTCTGACATCTGATCACGTATCAAGACTTCTAGTTTGTCGATTTTCAGGGACGCTGGACCTTTGACCAACAGGACTCTCTCTGTCATGGGCTGTGGCCAGGGCAGTCGAGCTGGGTGGAAGGTTTAGTGCAGTCTCAGCCATCAGATGAACGATTCTATCTTTCTTCTTTTTATTATTTTCTTGATCTTTCCCTCTTGTGGCTTTAAAGCAGCATTCTGGCATTAGTTAGGATTTTCCGCACCACAATAAATTGCAATATGAACTTGAATGCGTTAACGGTTTCGATCCAAACCTGTTTCTTTTATCCAGTACCTTGCAGCCTTTGATGGCACCCTATGCAGACTGCTGCTTTATCGCATTAGGCATGTCAGTTTCTTAGCCTTGAGTATATTATATAGAGATGCTGCCAGATATATTTTGTTTTCGGGAGAGTGTGAGACTGGGGGACGCCCGATCTCTTCCTTTATTAGCACAGTGTGTTAGGGTGATATGTAAGCAGTAGTACAGAGAAGCCCCACTGCCCTCTGGAAGCTGCCTCATCCCCTGTCCAGCTGACAGACAACCCCTTGGTCAAACCGTGCCTTGTCTTCTTATCCATGAATAGAAACGCTATCAATCAGCGATCCTCCGGACGTTCTGGACAGGCAGAAATGCCTTGCTGCATTGGCGTCACTCCGACACGCCAAGTGGTTCCAGGTTTGCATTTTATTATTTCTGTCTTAAAAGTAGTAAATGCCATTTTATATATTTTATTTTTAATTTTAAATCAACTCACATGTTTGTAGAAGAATACTATTAAAGCAAACACCAGAGCAGTAGCTGTGCTGCAAAAAAAATGGCTCCTGCCACCTCGCAGGCAGCCGCTGAAGGGCGCAGTGACTACACCTCACAGGAATACATTATTCTGCTTAGATATTAGTTGCTGCTTTGTTCTAAGAGTAATTCTAGCATAACTACACTGTAATTGCTAATGTAACATACATAAGGCTTATCCTTAAACATAGCTTACATTTACCCTTGACAAAGTAGCACTATATGTCTTTAATTTTTTTTTTTTTTTTTTTTTTCTTTTTTCTGGCTTGTGTTGGTGTAACATTGAATACTAACCGGGGTTTTCCTTGTCTCAGGCTAGGGCAAATGGGCTTAAATCCTGCGTTATTGTAATCCGTGTGTTGCGAGATCTGTGCACCCGTGTTCCAACCTGGGAACCTTTAAGAGGATGGGTATGTATCTTCTGGATGTTCAATGCAGTTTTCTTTTGTATTAAAGGGATCCTAATATTAAAACTCTTATTTTTTTTTTTCCCTAACACGTAGGAATAGCCTTAACAAAACGCTATTCATCTCTACCTTTCGATGTCTTCTCCGCGCCGCCATTTGGATGAAATCCCGGCTTCCAAGTGCAAATGAGTTCTCTCACAGCACTGAGGGCGTCCCCAATGCTGTGAGAACTCTCCAGCACCGCCTCAATCTTCTTCATGCATCATCTTTAGGCACAGGCTTCAGAGCTCTAGGGCAAAGCTGACTGTGTATGCCTGCCGGCCACAAGAAAATGGCCACTTGCACTGTATTGTAAGCGACCATTTTCTTGTGACCAGCAGGCACGTGCAGTTGGCTTCGCCCTAGGCCTAGCAGTTTGAAGCCACTGCCGGAAGAAGACGCGAAGAGAGCCCGTTCCTGAAGAAGATGGAGACTTCTCTTGTAGCATTGGTGACACCCCCCAATGCTGTGAGAACTCATTTGCATACTGGTGAAAACCGGGATTTCTACTGAACGGAGGCCCGGAGAAGACTTTTAAAGGTAGCAGAAGAATAGACTTAAGAAAGGCTATTTCTATGTGTTGGGGACAAAAAAAAAATTGAGTTTCAATGGTGGGATCCTTTTCAAATGTTTTATGTAAAATTGTCCTTTTTTTTTTTTTTTTTTTTGAACCAGTCATTGAAGGTGGCATATTTATTACCTTCCTGCCTTTCCGATTTGCTATGTACAGTGTTGCATGACTGTGACCACTAGGGAGTCATATAAGCATATAAGGCCTGCCCATCACTGAAGATGTAAAAATTTAGAGAAAAGACCCTAAAGAGGACCTTTCACCACTTTTGGGCACATGCAGTGTTATATACTGCCGGAAAGCTGACAGTGCGCTGAGTTCAGCACACTGTCAGCTTTCCCGATCTGTGCCCGGTGTGAAGAGCTTACGGCCCGGTACCGTAGCTCTTCTATGGTCAGAAGGGCGTTCCTGACAGTTAGCCAGGAACGTCCTTCTGCCTCACGGCGCCAATCGTGCTGTACTGTGGAGCGGGGAGGAACGGCCCCCCCCCCCCCTCCATCTGCTCACACAGCTCGTCCATAGACGAGCATTATCAGGGAGGGGAGGGGGCGTTCCTCCCCGCTCCACAGTACAGCGCGATTGGCGCCGTGAGGCAGAAGGACGTTCCTGGCTAACTGTCAGGAACGCCCTTCTGACCATAGAAGAGCTACGGTACCGGGCCGTAAGCTCTTCACACCGGGCACAGATCGGGAAAGCTGACAGTGCGCTGAACTCAGCGCACTGTCAGCTTTCCGGCAGTATATAGAACTGCCTGTGGGAAAAATGATGAAAGGTCCTCTTTAAAAACAGGCAAAATAGCCTTGTCCTGAAAGTAGCTACAGGATAGCAAAAGTTTAAATGAGGTTTCCAAAACTTGTGTATCGGTGGCCTATCTAAGATTGGTCAATATGTGATCGGTGAGGACACAACCAAAGAGATTTCAGGTGATCATGGAGTGTTGTAACATCTTGTGCTGACGTCCTCTACATTAGTGACCTGATACCTCAGCGCTTCTAAGCTCTGGCCCTACACAAATCTATATTTGGTGAAGAGTCCACACTGCTCTCCCTAATGCTGCATACGCTTAGGCTGTGTGCGTGCCATGTGTGGGGCTCATCCTACACCCCCCACTATTAATATTATCTAGCTGTATGATAAAAAATCATTTTAAGGTCCAGGAAAAACCCTTGAATTTTTCCATTTAAGGTACTTGACACCCATGACAGTACTAAGCAATAGCAGCAGAAGCCATATGTAACTGTCCCTTCCTTCTGGCTGGGTATGGTGGTCCCAGTGATTGGACCCTTGCTGCTTATCTTATGGATAGGTAGTGTTTTTGGTACCCCACCTTTAATTAAAAACTACATTTTTGAATTGCTATGCAGACTACAGGATTACTGTTAGCATGGAAACATGCCTGAATTCTTCAAATAGTCCCTACTTTGTGCTAACATGTCTGGTATTACAGAAGAAGGTCTGATTTGCCGGGGGGGGGGGGGGGGGGTTATGACTATTGGGTTTGATTATCTGAATATTTAGCAAAACTGGTTCATTTCTCTTAGCACCTGGTATTGTTAAAGCTTGGCCATGGCCTTTTAATATAAATCCACTCCCTACATGTAACCTTAGCCATAGTCTCTGGTTCTGTACTGTATGCTTGGCATATATAACTTTTCCTAATTCTTTCCTTCGTTCCTCTTCAGCCTCTTGAGCTGCTATGTGAAAAGGCTATTGGCACCGCCAACCGACCTATGGCTGCTGGTGAAGCTTTCAGGAGGGTCCTTGAATGCCTCAGCTCTGGAATCTTAATGCCAGGTCAGTGGGCTTTTCCTTAAGGCGATTACAGCTTGGGACTCTAATAAAATGCATGCCCTGACTGTATCAAATATTACAGATGGTCCCGGCTTGTACGATCCTTGTGAAAAAGAAGCTACAGATGCGCTCGGACACCTAGAAAGACAGCAACGGGAGGACATAACCCACAGTGCTCAGGTATGGGACCCCCTGGCTTGGTTGACTTGTCTCTATACCTAAAGAGGGCACTTGTCTTGTCGTTGCCGGATTTAATATCTAGTATTTCTCAACTTTTATCCTTACTTTACAGCACGCTCTTAGACTTGCAGCGTTTGGCCAGCTACACAAAGTTTTGGGTATGGACTCTTTACCCTCAAAGTTGCCTAAAAAGTCAAAACCAGAGCCCGCCATTGACTATACAGGTATGTAACTGGCTGCTTCCCTCTGGAACCAGGCTTGGTTTTGCCTCTGGTGGCATGTATGGTTCTAGCACTGCATTGTATTGAATTGACACTAGTTTACCTTTGTCTTACAGTCCAGATTCCCCCCAGCACCACCTATGTTATACCAGCCCTGAAACGACCCATGGAGGAGGACGGAGAGGACAAATCGCCAAGTAAGAAGAAAAAGAAGATTCAGAAGAAAGGTATTTGAGTGGTGTTAGGCAGGGTGCTACTAGTGCATGGAAACCTTTTGTAGCTCTCACGGCTAAACTTTATTATAGCAGGTATTTCCCAAAGTGTGAACCCAAACGCTTTGGCTAAGAACTGCAGGTCACCTCTGGTCAGGAGGTATCGATCCAGGGCTCCTGCAATGAATTTGGATGCCATGTCTCAATACATCATGGCAGCTGAAATATAGTGTTAGTTGCAGGGTAGACCTGTAGTTCTAGTGTAGCTATACATTGGGACAGAACGTGTGGGATCCATGCTTGGTTAAATGGGTGCAGCGCTCTGTGACGAAGTGCCAGCACTTGAGGTCTGTCCCTAGCCCCCCCCACCTTTAGTCTTATCCATATGGGACAGTGTTGGCACTTAAAGCATACCTTCCATTATAGAACTTTTATATTGATAGTTTAATGTAGAACGCTTAGAAGTGTCTCTATAATCGGAGGTACGCTTTAGGTCACTCCTTGGCGTAAGAAGCTGAGGTAAACATGTATTTCTGTACAGATGAGAAGAGCGAGCCTCCCCAAGCCATGAACGCCCTGATGAGGCTAAACCAGCTGAAGCCAGGCCTGCAGTACAAGCTGATCTCTCAGACAGGACCTGTCCACGCACCCGTCTTCACCATGTCTGTGGAAGTAGATGACAAGACCTTCGAGGCCTCAGGACCTTCCAAGAAGACTGCTAAGCTCCATGTTGCAGTTAAGGTATGTACATTGGATGTGATGACTTACGGCGGTCAGTCTGTCGTTCCTGTATGACAGAATAACTGAGCCTGTCTTAACTTTAGGTTTTGCAAGACATGGGACTTCCGACTGGAATCGAAGAGAAAGAGGAAGGCTCTGAAGAGACTGAGCAGAAGCCGGTGGTCCAGACCCAAGCCCAGAATGACTCTGCACAGGGCGATGCTTCCGCCGCAGACCAGGCAGAGGTAATACTATTGTGTCTGTCAGGAAGACTCCTCTTAAATCTTTACTTCTGTATCGGATACTGAGTGTTTTATGCATTTTAGAGCGCTAAACAGCAAGGTCCTATACTCACAAAGCATGGCAAGAATCCAGTCATGGAGCTGAACGAAAAGAGGCGAGGACTGAAGTACGAGCTTATCTCCGAGACGGGTGGCAGCCACGACAAACGATTTGTCATGGAGGTAACTATCATGTAAAGACTGAGCGGATGTCGGACTTTTTTTTTTTTTTTTTTTTTTTTTTTTTTTTTACTGATCCGTCACTCGGTGTATGCTAGGTGCTCAGAAAGGAATCTCACCGCCATAATCCAGAGAACGAGGTATTTCTGGCACTCAAGATGGATGTTTGGATGCCTGCAATAAACGCATAAAAAACATCCATCTTGAGTGCCAGAAATGCCTTGTTCTCTGGACATCAGCTGGTGTTAGACCTGTAATGGGGCACCCAAAGTATGATCCCTCATGTATCTGACTAGGCCTTCTGACTCCATCAGCAGACTTCAAGCCAGATTAGTAATGTGTAGTGTAAACCCATCCCCCCCCCCACTGGCATGTTATACACTAGAATTAAAAGCCTCTTAATCCTGCTGCACTATGGGAGGTCCTGCATGTCGGACTACTGTAGACTTGTGCAGTAAAAGGGCCACGTACAGATAAGACAGCGTGGATGGAATGGTAAATGCCCTCCACCACACACAGCTGAACATGGCATTGGTAAACTTCTCTCTTCTCATTGCGTCTTACCAATGCTTCCTTATCTTCACAGGTGGAAGTAGATAATGTGAAATTCCAAGGCTCCGGATCCAACAAGAAGGTGGCCAAGGCCTACGCTGCGCTGGCCGCATTAGAAAAACTCTTTCCAGATTACATGACCTTCACAGAAGCTCCCAAGAAGAAGCGACCACCAATGATGCCAAGAGGTGGCCCCAGAGGAGGAAAAGTAAGACTCTTGTAAATGGAGCTCTCTAGATCATTCCTCTCTGTAATGCTGCTCCTAACTGAATGTAAACCTTCTATCCACAGCATAACCAGGGCTTCGGCATGATGTACAGTGAAGTCCCACCACCCCAAGGCATGCGAGGCCGTGGGCGGGGAGGCATGAATCGTGGCAGGGGAAGGGGACGCGGCTTTGGTGGCAATCACGGTTACATGAATTCAGGTAAGGCGCATACTAATGCATTTACATAAGGATTATAGCTGATGCTTGTCTGCCTTAGACATACTTATAAGCTTCCTTCTTGTTCTATAGGTGGCTATGGGGGATATGGAGGAAACTACAACTATCAAACTTCCGCAACGGCTGGATACAGTAAGTGTTGTGCTGGATACAACAACCATACAGGCAGTACAATGTAATCGTGTGCACTAAGGCAGGACCTTCACTTAAAGGGGTACGTCAGATTACCTGATGGCTAGTCATCCTATAGGCACCCCTTAAGTCAGGTAAACTTTGTTTGCCGCCTTTTGCAGAAGAGTGGCTGGCTGGGATCTTCAGAGTCCGCCACATTCAGTAAAAGCACTTGAGTGCAGTTGGTTCTGGGCAATGTGATCAATGGTTTTGCTGTATTTTTTTGGGGACAGCTTTGCAGTCCTTCCACCTGGTAACATACACTTCCAAGCGTGACTGGAACAAGAAGGCATCACTCTTGTGTATTTTTTTTATTTTTTTTCAACTTTACCGCCAGAGATCTCTCCCTTCCCCCACTTCCTCTAAAGGCAGGGTACAGTAACACACCATTAATCCTACGGGACAGGAATCCTTCTGGAAAGGCCACTTCTGTCACATCCAAGAGAACCAAACGACTTGTAGACACGTTACTGCACTTTATTACATCCATTGTCTATCGCTACGTGTTCAGTTTCCCTTTGCATATTGAGGTTGGACACGAGAGCAGCCGAATATGCAAACGTCAACTGGTTCAATGTGGAACTAGCTAAAATAAGCTGCTTTTAGGGAGATGTTCACACGGCTAACTTGTTGCAGAAGTTTCTGAAACTGACCCGCTTGGTGAATAGCGTTCCTGAAAGTAATCCCATTCAGGTGTATGGAACGTCTGCAATCAATCCGCCGCATGTGAACGCTTCCCAAACTGTTAAGCATACTCTGACAGAAGCTCTTTCATGTGATGCGTCGTGTGGTTGCACCTTCTAGTAAAACCACATAGACCTTGACCTATGGAGCCTCTGTCACCGTATCCATGTCTTATGCTACACTATAGTACAAGGAGCAGCTTGTGTTGGTTGGCTTTTAAAGTCTGCCCCGTCGTCACATCTTAGAAGCCGTCCTCATTTCTTCTGGCGGACTCTGTACGGTTTCATTTCACCAGGAATGGCAGGTCTTGCTCGGCTAGGCCGTGGTTACAGGACAACTAAGATCGCATGGTCAATGCAGGTTACCAGGTCGCCAGTTTTGGGTGTGATAGAGCGATCTTTTGTTGACTACATGTAGCCATAGCCTATACCGGTGATCTTGCTGGTTCCTGGTGGACGGGGACTTCTTCGTGTACCGGTCCAGCCCTCATGGCGACTTTTCTCTGATGTGCCGACACTGGGTATACTTTACAGAGCAGATGTCTATCTGGTAATAATGTGCGTTAATTCTGTCGGACCTTTTTACATTTCTCTGCTTTGGTTTAGCGGTGTGAGATCTCTCCTCACACTCCCAAGTTGAGTATAGACTTAAAAACCCTTCCTCCCGTCGCCTAGCACCCCTTCCCACTGGAGGAGTCCCCCACTCGTGGGGGGAGACAGGAGCAGAGAAATCTAAAAAAAAAAAAAAAAAAAAACAAAAAAAACTTGCAGTGAAATAATCTGGCACAATGGCCGATCTACAGAGGATTCTAATTTTATTTCTCTCTGCTGTCTCCCCCTTTTGTAGGTGACTTTTTCACAGACTGCTACGGTTATCATGATTTTGCATCCGCTTAGACCATCTATAGCGTTATTGCGCCCAACCCTCTCAAAAACCCACAAACCAGCTCTTTACTCCTGACTGTCTTGAGCTCCACAAGATGAAAGCTCTGCTGTACCTTTTTACTTTTTTTTGTTTTTTTCCACATGCATATTTTTTTGGGAACTGTTCACTTCAAGCTTACAGACCGTAGCCCGCAGCATTGTAAAAAAAAAAAAAAAAAAAAAAAAAAAAAAAAATTGTGCAGTTTTTGAGCCTTTACTTGAGAACTTTTCACAAGTGGAACTTTGTTTTACTCAAGTCAGCGGTTGACGTGTCACTTGGCCAGTCATTTTCTCTGGATGTTGCCCTTTTATCATGGAGACCCTATCCCCCCTCTGGGCAGATTTTATTTTATTTTTTTTTACTACTACTTGGTGGTTTTTATTGTCCGAAACTTGCAGTTTTTAATTTGCGTGTTCATAATGTTTTAATAAATCTTGTATAAACTACTGTGGAAAGTGGCACTTGTCGTAATAGTGGTGTGGTCTCACTGGGTTATGCACACGCCTATGTACTACACTATATGGCAGTACAGGTTTTTATTTATTTTCCAGTGCAGGGATTCTGTTCCTCTATAGGATTCATTAAGGGCCAAAAACCTAGTCAAGGTACCGTATATACTCAAGTATAAGCCGACTTTCAGCACAGTTTTTAGGCTGAAAAAGCCTCCCCCTCGGCTTATACTCGAGTCAGGATCCACGGAGCACAGAAACTTAAAGAACCTGCATAAATTAAATGGAGGGGTCCTTTAGTGCTGCTCCTCTGTGATTGGCTTGTCATGTAAGGTCACGTGACTGTCATCAAAGGTCCCGTAGAAACTAGAATGTAACATCGGCAGATAAGTCAGTGGCCAGGATTCATTGTGTCTTATAGAAGATGTCTGTCGTATGGAGGAGAGGAAGTGACAGTAACACGCAGGTACCTGCTGGGGTTACTATTCCTAGTAATGTCAGGCATTTGGGGTTATTAATCTAGTTTCACTAACTCCATGTGCCTCACATTACTAGACGTTAACCCCATCATGTCCCTCGTATTAACCCCTGTGTGCCCCATATAAGGGTTACTAATATGTGAGACACATGGGGGTACTAATAAAGGACCTTAATTATGAAGATACCGAATTATTACCTCCATATGTCTCACATATCTAACTCTTACAAGGCACACAGGGGATTATGAAGCTGTAATGCACATGACCAGACTTTTTCTGCAATGATGGATTTCCAAACCAGGCTTCTACTCGAGTCAATAAGTTTTCATTTTTTTTTGTGGTAAAATTAGAGGCCTCGGCTTATACTTGAGTATATACGGTAAGTTGTAGAAGTGTAAAACTATTCAGGTTAGTTCCATATTGGCAAACTAAAGATTATCAGTCCTGATTTAGAATGAAGCTCTAGTCCTGAGCAGCAATACAAAGTGTTCCTGGTCTTCTCTAGGCCTACGATACCCCTGTGGCCTCCTAGTCGGTAAGTATTGTGGCTGTGTGTAATGTATCTCAGCTGCCACATGACCATGTGATCTCTATGGTGTTGAGCTGCACGTCCTACATGTGGGTCACTACATTGGAGACCACTTGGTGGATTCATTTGGACTATAGCTGTACCTCAAACACTTAGTGGCCCTCTGGGGTTCAGACTCAATTGATCCTGAGGGTAGGTTGTGAATTGTGATCTCCACTTAGCACATTGACAGCAATAATAGCATGTGGCCCCCACTCCATACTGTGATTCTAGCGGTGGTAAGAGTCAGTCCAGCCGATATATCCTGAGGGTGGGATATCTGTTTCTAAATTGTAGAAAACTTTCCGACTGCATCCCCGGAGCAGGATAGTCCTGTAGTGGCGTCCTGTCTTCTGCCTTAGTATTGGCTATGGCACCTCTCACTGTATGTTCGGATGCCATACTGGAGGAATATGAAGATTGGTGATGAGCAAGTACTATTCAATCGAATACAGTGCTGGTATAGGAATGCATGTAATTAGCTGAACACCAAGGGGTTAAACGCATCGACTATTCAAAGCGTGTAACCCCTTGGTGTTTGGCCGATGACTCGTATTCCTATGCCGGCGAGGTATTTGAATACTTCTCACTCATCACTAATGAAGATGGCAGGACTTTCTCTATTGGTGTGGTATGGAGGTAAAGGGCTGCTAATTCTCGAGGTCAAAGCTTATCTACCACTTCTGTATTCATTGACTTCTGTAGGCCATAACTTTAGTTACTGTACCTTTTTTATTAGGGTTTTTTTCATGGGTCTTATTGTTGGTGGCACAAACTGAATGACGGAAAGGGAAAATTTGTCTGCCCAAAACTGAAGACCCTGTAGAATAGAATGGGGTTCGACAGGTTTCTCCACCAATTTCAACAAAAATTGTTTGAGTCCTGTAGGATTCTACTCTGCCGACTTAAGCAAAATCTTGGGTGGATTTGCCGGAAGGCTTGTGACCCTAACATAAGCTGCTAACATAATGGTATGCTGCCACGGTGTACCTGAAATTGCTGCGACACCATTATGCTTAAGGGATATCCTATCCATTGGTCACGTGGTGATGCTACATCTTGATCCCATTAAAATGAATGATGCAAAGCTGCTGCATGGCCCTGTGACCAATGGACACTATCACTTCCTGAGAAGTAGAAATGGGGGTGACCCCTTTTATCTAAGACATCTGGTTAGCAGCTTTCCTTTAAAATAGAATACCCCCCAGCCGGTAAAGAGGTAACAGTCACTTAAAGGGGTTGTCTAAGACAACACTGGTCATAATGTAGTGTGTGACTTCAGGGCTGGCACCCGGACACTGTGCCAATAATCTGGGCTGAGGAAGCGGTTTCTGGACATGGAGCATACTCCTCTCCTATTCAGTAGGTGCTGCAGTTCTCCAGATCCACCACTAGGACTGTATGCACACTGTCTACTAGCACGCTCTGGTTTTCAGAATGGTGTCAGTGTTGATCTGGGGAGGGGGGGGGAGGTCACAGTTGAGGTCACAGTTGAGGTCACAGTTGAGGTCACAGTTGAGGTCACAGTTGAGGTCACAGTTGAGGTCACAGTTGAGGTCACAGTTGAGGTCACAGTTGAGGTCACAGTTGAGGTCACAGTTGAGGTCACATACTGATGACCTAGTCTGTACACGGGTCATCAATGTGCTAAAGTGATCTGGGGCCAGAAAACCATCAATTTAAGGCTCAGACGACCCCAGCGCTAGTCACTGTCAGGCTGGGACAATGTGGTTAACTTGGTAATGGGTCTCTCAGGGAGTAGGGGGAGAGGGTCTGGTTATAACTGTGCTCAGTTCTGGGTCTTCAGGTGGTTTTCCTTATGAGGTGACTTTATTGACCTTAAGGCCAAGGCCCCACAGGACGACCCATGGCAATAAAGCACGGGGGGGGGGAGAAACGCGGTGGCAACACATCGTGGTTCTTCCGTTGCGTTTTAAACTTCATGGTGTCTTCCTTTGGACTTTGTTACAATTATTATATCTATGGGGAAACTGACTGTTTCCATAAATATAATTGACATGCTGAGATTTCCAAAATCGTGGCAGTCTTGGAGCTTGTAATGTGTGTCCACACCATGGTTTTTACCGCAAAGTGGGTATGGGTTGCGCTAGAATCCCGTCCACTTTGCACTTGTTATAAAAACACTGCAATTTTTTTCCACTATGACCCAGTCAGTTTTTGTCCCGGCCTTAAGGGGACAACACCAGAACTTCAGCTAAGCTGGAAGTAAAAGCAATGTGCAGGACTTTATCATAGCCGCTTTCTTCCTCTCAGGAGTGACCTGCTGCAGTTTGGGCCTGCTCTCTTCCATGGCACTGCACTGAGCTGTAGCTTTGCCATGTGACCATGGACATGAGGTCACTTGCGGAGAATAAAGCGGCCAGGTTTTCTAGTCCTGCACAACTTTGGCTTCACCTGAAAACGTGATTGATTGGATCTGTTTAACTCTAATAGTGACTAGGTGTGGGGTTGTGATGGTGCAGACAGTGTGTATAGACCAGGCTTCTAGCTGTAGTACACTACTGATCATGGTGGAGCTCAGTCTAATGACCTCAGCCCTTAATATCGAGTCCCTTTAATGCTGGTTCCAGCATAGTGGTCAGTATAAGGAGCTGCAATGACTGAGTAACTTGTACTGCTCCCCACATCTGCTTCAAGTCAAGACTAAACTACTGTGCACTTACCTGTAAGTCCGCTACACTCTCTCCTACATATGGATGGCATGGTGGTCATGGCCATAAACTACTTAATTGTGTGGGTTAAGCCATGTCCCCATCTCAGTAGTCCTAGATCCGGGGAGGCTCCATCTGCTGCCAGGAATGGGCCCTGAGGTGGGTGGACATGGCTGATCTCCCAAGCCATATGTACAATGGTTCTAAATACTATAAAGGTTCACGATTATAGAAATTGTAACCTTTCAGGACCATATTTGTTACCCATTCCCTTCTGGTCCTCCGCTGTCATGTGATCAGCACAGACTCACCAACTGGTAGCAATTCACGTGAATGGCAAGTCAATTTTATAGTCTCTCCTTTTGGACGTCCTGTAAGGCTCTTCCAGGGGGTAGAGAAGCTCTGCACATAGTTGGAGAAGCTTTGGGTGGGTTCACACTACTTGTTTGCTGAAGACCTGAGTTCTCACACTTGTTACTCTGCAGACTGCTGGTAAACTCTGGCTTACTGACGTGATATACATATACTAAACCCTGCTGATCTGCAGTAATAAAGCTTGTACTGCTGGTCACATGACACAGCTGAGGACCACAAGGTGGCCCAGTATCTAGAAGACATCTGTGCTACAATACTGGGCCAGACACAGCTTTTCTTCATTGGATCAAAGCCTGGGGCTAGACGCTGCCTGTCTGTAAATGATTTGGTGTTGGGGATCCATCAGGCCAGACAGGGTCATAACACCGTCCAGCTGTAGCTTCTGGGTCACTGCCTATTTGTATATCCAGCTGTCAGGAGGTATCGGCTTCTCTTGCATTGTACAGGTTGGTCACATGTCACTGCAGTCCTAACAATTGCTCCTTCTTTCTCTTTGCAGGCCAGTTCTACAGCAACGGAGGCGGCTCTGGTAATGCCGGGGGTGGCGCTGGCTCTGGGGGCTACAGCTCCTACTACCAAGGGGAAGGTTACTCTGCACCAGCTCCTGCTAAACCCTTTGTGAACAAGAAACCTCCAGCACAACAGCAACAGCAGCCGCCACAACAGCAGCAGCAACAGCCGCCCCCATCTCAGCAGCAGCAGCCCCCAGCACAGCAGCATTCAGGTGCTCCCAACAAGCAGTCCTATAACCAGGGCTATCAGGCACACCAGGCCCAGTCACAGCAAGGCTACAACCAGAGCCAGTATGGAGGCTACGGGCCACCACAGAAGCAAAAGGGAGGCTACAACCAAGCATCTCAGGGAGCTGGCGGAGGCTCCTACTCCTACTCCAACTCTTACAGTGGCGGAGCAGCTTCAGGTAAGACTAGATGGGCTGGATCAGCGTCTCCGGTGTGGCGGGTTATTCTGATTCCTCTGTCTGGAGTTGACTCTTGCTATTCTTTCCTAGGTTATACCGGTGGTGACGGTGCTGGTGGTAGAGGTGGCAATTCATACACTGCTCCAAGTGCTGGTGGCTACAACGCCGGAACCAACTATGGTGGTGCCAACAATACCTCATACCAAGGTAAGGGTTCTGGTGTTTATAAAGGCCCCTAATCCCAGAACAAACCAGATTAGGATCTAGCATTATAGGTTTGGGTGAGGAAATGTCTCTGCCTGTATATGGCTCCGCGCTCTTGTGCTGTACAGTATAGGACACTGGAGCAAGCAGGCAGGGACTCCAATCTACTTACAGCACATGGAGCGAGCGCCTCTCAACTAGGTTTGGACTCATGTAGAGACTGGATTTTCCAGTACAGATTGCCGCATGTGCGTGGGACCATATCAATCTGTACTTGGGTAACATTATCGATCTACGTGGTTGGTTATACTCTGTGGCAGAAGCCTACTGGAATATCAACTGATCACAGACATTAGTGAATGGTGCATGAGATCAGGTCTTTCACGCCCACCCCACTACAAAGGAGCGGACTGTTATTCATGTGCGCTGCAACCTCTTTACGGCACTCTTCATTTCACATTTTCTATCTGGTATGGTTTCTACCATCTTATTGCAGCTCTGCCTTTACAGGGTTGTGTGCAGTACCAGCCACAGCCACTACAGAATGTGGCACTGTGCCAGTTAATGATTGGGTTGCAGGGTTCGCACAGCTGATCATAGGGAGTGACTGTAGATAGTGTCTTGTGGCCATACACAGCACTAAATATCCTTCAGAGTTCCCAATATTCTGTGCCCTTACCAAGGGTGTGTGGTCACGTGACTTCTATCTGCAGCCATCCTGGTGGGACTGAAGACTTTCATATGCCATATCCTATAATTTTGTAAAGGATCCCTTTTAACGTCGTCTTTCCTTCCTCTGTAGGATACACACAGTCCACTTACAATCAAGGTCCCGGTCAGAACTACAGCGCCCCCGGCTCCTATCAGCAACCCCAAGGAGGCACCGGAAACTACGGCAGGAATGCGGATCACAGCATGAATTACCAATACAGATAGACTCTAGTCCTACCCCACCCCCCTCCTCTGCTGCCCCCCCCCCCCCACCCTGCCCCTAATTCTGTGAAGTGACTTATCAAGCTTATGTATTTTAATGCGTTAGTGTTTTCAACTTCATGTTGCATATTTGTTTCGTTTTTTTTGTTCCTGTTTTATAAGTGAAGATTTTATTTTAAGACAGTGGGATGTGTCAAAAGGGTTTTTGGTATGTCTCGTTTCATTCAGGCGTTACTGGAGTGAGCCGAAACATTAAAATAAAAAAAATTTAAACTAACTTTATTAAGTATGTTACATCAAGGCCAACAATTGATGGGGCAGAAGTGGGGTCTGACCTGTATTGGAACCACAACTCCCAGCATGATGGCTTCCATGATAGACTTAGATGAACACCCCAAGGCTTAGACCTTATAGGTTAGGTTGTCACACCATTCACGTTATACATGGAAGAACCTGACTCCTGTCCTTGGTCCTCTTCACACATTGGACTATAAAAAGCCAAGATCCAAGGTATGGTCCGAACACTTTGGTGACTAGAAAATGATGAAAGACTTTTCTTATAAAGTCTCCTTGTCCTGTGGGCTGATCAGTGGGGGCACTGGTCTATTGCTTCATACAGGGGGGTATGAAGCAAATTTGGCATTGCTCGCAGTAGATTGCAGATTAGTACTAGGCACACCCAAAGACTTGAACGGAGCAGCAGCCTGTTCTAGCTGGGGGATGTTTGTCAGGGATCCCTGGACTTGCCCCATCACTAATCTGGAACCTGGTCCCACTTGGAGAAGGCTATAAATTCTGTTCCTGATGCCACAAGTGTACGGGGTTTCTCTACACTTCCTCTGGACTCTTTAAGTGCTGTATCTAAAGCCTCGTTCATATCTGCATTTTGTTACGTCAGGGGGAGTCCGCATAGGGACCGACACCCCCCCCCCCCCCCCCCCACCAAACAGCATACAGTACGCAACTGCAAGCGGTGTGCCAGTGAAAGCACATGGACCCCATAGACTATAATGGGGTCCTTGTGCTTGCCACCAGATCTCCACAGGGATCATGCAGACAGGCAAGTAGTTCATAATCTACTTTCTTGCCTGCATGATTCGTGCGGGCAGCGTGTGACCAGCACACGGACCCTATTATAATCTATGGGGTCCATGTGCTTTTACTGCACAGCGCTTGCATTTGCGGTCGGTATTCTATTTGGGGGTCCCCATGCAGACTCTCAACAGAATACTGAACGCCTAACTACGATGTGAACAAAAGGTCAGGGGTCCAGACTGGGTCTTAACCTGGGCCATATCATTGGAACCAGCACCCATCTGTCACTCTGCCTCCTTCCTCTCCCACTTTTCGAGGTGGTTGTCTGTACTACAGAGACTGGACAAATAAGTCAGACCCCCCCCCCCCCCCATACTTCAGGGAGCTACCTGTGAATGTGGAAGATACAGGAAGCAAAGCAACGTGGGATAGGCTGGGTACTGGTTCTGCTACCCAGGATCAGAATCACAAAGTCTAGTGCTTTAAATCCCTGGATAAAACAAAAATAAACTCCCTTTAAACTGTGAGAACAGAATGCAGCCTTGGGCGATCCGGTCACTTCAGTTTTTAGCATAAGCTGCCATGTGTGTAACCATCTCTGGTCTTTGTCTATTCTGCATCATTTAGCGCTTTTCCCCTCTGCAGGCTCTGACAGTGGATTGCAGATCTCTGAGATGTTGTGTGCACTACCTGTTGTATAATTGGTACAGTAGGAGGATATACAGGGCATATACACTCACCGGCCACTTTATTAGGTACACCATGCTAGTAACGGGTTGGACCCCCTTTTGCCTTCAGAACTGCCTCAATTCTTCGTGGCATAGATTCAACAAGGTGCTGGAAGCATTCCTCAGAGATTTTGGTCCATATTGACATGATGGCATCACACAGTTGCCGCAGATTTGTCGGCTGCACATCCATGATGCGAATCTCCCGTTCCACCACATCCCAAAGATGCTCCTCTATTGGATTGAGATCTGGTGACTGTGGAGGCCATTGGAGTACAGTGAACTCATTGTCATGTTCAAGAAACCAGTCTGAGATGATTCCAGCTTTATGACATGGCATTGCATTATCCTGCTGAAAGTAGCCATCAGATGTTGGGTACATTGTGGTCATAAAGGGATGGACATGGTCAGCAACAATACTCAGGTAGGCTTTGGCGTTGCAACGATGCTCAATTGGTACCAAGGGGCCCAAAGAGTGCCAAGAAAATATTCCCCACACCATGACACCACCACCACCAGCCTGAACCGTTGATACAAGGCAGGATGGATCCATGCTTTCATGTTGTTGACGCCAAATTCTGACCCTACCATCCGAATGTCGCAGCAGAAATCGAGACTCATCAGACCAGGCAACGTTTTTCCAATCTTCAATTGTCCAATTTCGATGAGCTTGTGCAAATTGTAGCCTCAGTTTCCTGTTCTTAGCTGAAAGGAGTGGCACCCGGTGTGGTCTTCTGCTGCTGTAGCCCATCTGCCTCAAAGTTCGACGTACTGTGCGTTCAGAGATGCTCTTCTGGCTACCTTGGTTGTAACGGGTGGCTATTTGAGTCACTGTTGCCTTTCTATCAGCTCGAACCAGTCTGGCCATTCTCCTCTGACCTCTGGCATCAACAACGCATTTCCGCCCCCCACAGAACTGCCGCTCACTGGATGTTTTTTCTTTTTCGGACCATTCTCTGTAAACCCTAGAGATGGTTGTGCGTGAAAATCCCAGTAGATCAGCAGTTTCTGAAATATTCAGACCAGCCCTTCTGGCACCAACAACCATGCCACGTTCAAAGGCACTCAAATCACCTTTCTTCCCCATACTGATGCTCGGTTTGAACTGCAGGAGATTGTCTTGACCATGTCTACATGCCTAAATGCACTGAGTTGCCGCCATGTGATTGGCTGATTAGAAATTAAGTGTTAACGAGCAGTTGGACAGGTGTACCTAATAAAGTGGCCGGTGAGTGTATATAGGACTGATATGAGCAGTTGAGTACATTAATTTGTCACAACTTCATGTGTAACGCCAGTGGGGAGATATCTGTGCCGAAATAATGTAACAGGGCACATACTGGGAAAGCCGACAGTGCGCTGAATGCAGCGGTATATATTGCCACACGTCGATGGATGGTAAAGTTTCTCTCTCATTGACTTGCTGTCCTTTGTCCGCTCAGGTCCTAATCTGTCACCAAGTATATGAGTGTGTTATATGGAATACTAGATTCTGTAGCCGCTGGAAAAGGGAAATATCCGGGTAGTCACAACTTGGCGGCTGATGCTTGTAAATCCTGCGGTAATCCGTTTATAGCTGAACCTGTTGGGGTGTCCTAAATACTGGGCTACCCTGTTAGTACCTCCCTGTAATTGCCTATTACCTGCCATGGATCCGTGCAATGCTTCATATCTGCTGTAGGGAGACTGAACACTTGCTGCTGAGTTGTTTTAAGGTTATCCGTATGTGATCTGTGGAGTCTGACCCCCTAGACCCTGCACGGATCAGCTGTTGCAGCCGTCCCTGGGTGCTGGAAGCTGCTAGTGAGCAGGTGGTGCAAGCACCTAGTCAAGTGATAGGAGTGGCGCTGCAAATCTCAATAACCATGGCTATGCGGTGGACGGGCTACCCAATGATAGATCCATTGTCCCACACGTTTCGCTTGCCATACACGCTTCCTCAAGGTAAGAGCTTCTCAACAGGACGGGGTACCGGACCCCCAATGGGGGGGGGGGCTAGGCCTGCACACTTGGTCTTGTGCATGAGGCCTAAGTCTTCCATTTCTAAGGCTCTGCCGTTTTTGGTAACAAAGGGGATTGACCTGAAGACAACCCATGAATGTCTGATCAGTGGAGGTTCATGAGAACTGCAATCCTGAGTCCCCACAGTGTAAATTGTGCTTTACTGGGCTCCATTTATCTCTATAGAACTGCCAGATATAGCCGGCTACTAAAACGCATCGTGCAGTCGCGTATTTACACAGTCATCGCCCCCCATTCGGAAGGGGGTACTAGGAACCTCCATTCTTGTAATAGAGGATACATGTCTGATCGGTGCAGGGCCGACTGCTGGGACCCCCACTGATCCGACGTGTATTCCCTATACGCAGGAGCTACGTTGTCTTTGAGAGCAAACTCTTTTAAGGTGTAGGGGTGCAAAATGGGACATGGGAATGGGAAATGTCACTTGAGCCAATGAAAGGACCCAACTCCTCAAAGCTGCTGAAGATCCAAAAAAATGCCGAAATAAACACAATCGGGAGGTTTATTAAACTTGTCAAAGAGGGGGGGGCGTGGCTTGGCATGCACGCGGGCGGCAGCTTACCTTAGGAGCTCCGCTCTAGGCTCCGGGACTTGGGCTTCTTCTGGCGGCGAAATGGGCAAATCCCGGTCACAGCGCTCCAAGGGGGATTCGTCTGCCCTTCCTCCACCTCCTGGGAAGATTCCGGCCTTCTTCACCCCGCGGTCGGGGCGGCAGGGGCCCGTTCAGGATGCGGCCTACTGCCCGCCGCCGGCGCCATCTTCCTCCTCCAGGCGTGTGCGCCTGCGCGAACTGTCCGGCTCCCTCTCCTCTTCTATGCCGGATCTCCGATGCCAGGTATCGACCGCTCCGGGGCTCTCCACGCTGTCTGCAGTAGGATCACAGGTACCTGCGGCTGTCTCTCCTGCTCTGGCCCCAGCTGGTTCCTCCTCTGGCTCTCCCGTGCACCACATGTGTGATGCTCCACAGGGAGCAGCGGCATCAGCGGCACCACTGCTCTCTGCTCCTGCTTCCCCGCCATTTGACCCCAGGTCCACTCCTAGGACCCTTCAGTCTTCACCTCCACAACTCCACGGTTCCATAAGGCCTCAGGGGTCCCTGGAGGCTGCATCTGAGTGGGGTGCCAGCCCCCAACCTGGACATCACCTCTGCCCGCCTGTCGGTCTAGGCCTGGTATCCTCTGCTCCTGGCCCTGATTTTCCCTCCGTGGCGGGTTCGCTCCCCCCAGCTGTTGTTGAAGGGGCGCCTGGATCTACATCTCCTGCTGTTACCCTCCGTGCGGAGGCCCCTGTTTTTGTTTCTCATCTCCCTCCACCTGAGGAGGCTGCTCTGACCCTGCGGAAGTTTCCAGAACTACAGGCCTTATTAGCCCTAAGCTGGAGGGACATGGACAGTCTTGCTTCTGATTTAAAGAGCGCCTGGCGCCAGGACCTGCGTGTGGTCCAAATGGACATCTCTGATTTACAACAACGAGTACAGGTCCTGGAGGATTCTCGGTCTGCCACATCCTCCTCTCTCGACTCCATCCAACAGCAAATGGCGGTTCACTCTGCGCAAATCTGTAATTTGGTTTCTCACATGGATGATATCGAGAACCGCAACCGCCGCAACAATATCCGCATTCGGGGCCTCCCAGAATCAGTTCAAACTGCGGATCTGGTTCCGGTTCTGTCTGGCATCTTTAACTCGCTATTGGGGCGCCCTCCTGACTCTCATATTGAGATGGACCGCGCTCACCGGGCTCTCCGCCCCCGCAGTGAGGACCCCGGTAAACCAAGAGATGTCATTTGCCGGATTCATTTCTATGCTACCAAGGACGCAATCATGCATAAGATTAGAGATGTTGGCACAGTGGACTTTGAGGGATCTTCTCTATCGATTTATCCGGATCTATCCAGGTACACTCTTCGGCAACGTGCAGCCCTGAAGCCTCTCCTCTCTCTCCTCCGGGAGCGTAAAATTCCTTACCGCTGGGGTTTTCCATTTTCATTACAAGTCCGCCGGGGTGACCGACTGCGCTCTCTCGCCCATCCAGATGATCTTCCGAACTTTCTGCGATCCCTGGGTTTACCACCTTTGCAACTTCCTGACTGGTCTTCCCTGCTTGCCGATCCTAATCGGTCTGGCCCTTTCCGCCTGCAATGGGATGCTGCAGAAGACTTAGGTGATTCAGGCCCCCTACGTCCTCAAAGGCCTCAACGTCAGCGCAGACCCTCCTCGATCCGGGGGTCCCAGAAGTGACTTTCTACGTTGCATTTTGGTTGTCTGTGACCGGACTCTGTGAGTTTGTTCCATATCCTGTTTTATTGTGATGACTTTTTCTACTTTTATCTTTTATTTGTTCTTGCCCACACTTATATGTTAATTGCCCTAGTCCTCTAGCCGCTTTCTACTTATTCTATGTTACTAGTCTATTCAGATGCCCGTGTGTCGGAGCCGGAGCTGCTCTCTCTCCTGCTTGTGCCTTTCACTCTTCCTTGTGTGTTTCTCCTCTGGTGCTCTGCTTTTGGCCGCGTGGCTTGCCTTCTTTGTCCCCACATAGCTGTGTCCCTGCTGTGCGGGGTCATCTGGAGACTTGTGCTCCTGTCGCCTAGCTTTCCCCCGAGGGTACCCCGCAAGCCCTCTTTTTGTGTTCTTATTCAGTGTTGTGTGTGAGGTCTCTGGCTCTCTTGAGGTCTCTGTTCTCTGGTCTTTAGTTCTCGTGTGTTCCTTGTGTCGTTTGGTCTCCCTCCCCCCCCCTTCCGTTCTTCCCTCCTGTGTCTTTTTTGTTCTTTGTTCCTCCCCAATGTCGGATATATCCGTCTCCTCTTTCAATGTTAAGGGGCTCAATGTCCCGGAAAAGCGTTCACAAGTATTGTATGATGCCCACAAACGTAGGGTGCAAATTTTATGTTTGCAAGAAACTCACTTCCTGGCTACCTGTACTCCCACGATTAAGAATAGATACTTTCCGCAATGGTTCCATAGTAGCAGCGCTTCGGGTAAGGTTAAGGGGGTAGCCGTCTTTTTCCATAAAAATCTCCCAGTGAAAATTTTAGATTCTTTAGCGGATAGTGAAGCGAGGTACTTATTTCTTATCTGTGAAATCTCAGGTGTTGTTTATACGATTGCTAATATATATGCTTCCAATGTCGATCAGGTACCTTTTCTGCTGTCTGCCCTGTCTGCGCTCCAGTCCTTTGCCAGGGGTCACATGATTGTCTGCGGTGATTTTAACCTCCCACTTAACCCTTTGCTGGATACCTCCACGGGTAGGTCCCAGATTTCTTATGGCGCTCTAAATAAGGTCCGGAAGGCGTTAAACGCCTTGTTGTTGTGTGATGTTTGGCGAATCCTCCACCCGACCGACAGGGACTATTCCTTTTTCTCCCACCCTCATGGTTCGTACAGTAGGATTGATTATATCTTCTTTTCTCATAATCTTCTGTCCTCTGTCTCGGTGGCCTCTACTGGTGTTGCCTTTCTCTCTGATCATTCTCCAGTTTCCTGTGCTTTTCGTTCGCCTGTCGCTAGCTCGCGGTCTAACACTTGGAGATTGAATGAATCGCTCCTTCTCGACCCGCAGTGTTTGGCGGAGCTGAAGCTCTCTGTCTCTCACTTTGTACAGGATCACTCGAGTGACGTCACCACCCCATCGATACAGTGGGAGGCTCTGAAGTGCGTTCTCCGCGGAGTGCTAATGAAGCATGGTGCGCGTCTAAAGAGAGAAGCTGGCCTGAAGCTTCGCTCTCTCTTGAACGATCTGGCAGTTTTAGAAGCCCAGCACAAGCGTACGCTCCAGCAGGCGACTTTGGCGTCTCTGACCGCTACGCGTCAAGAGATTAGGTCCCTTCTTGAACGGAAACACCAGCGGCTTCGTCTATTAGGTCAGCGCTCATTTTATGAATGGGGTAACAAAGCGGGCCGCCTGCTAGCGCGGGCAGTTCGGGAGCGCCATGCAGCCCAACATGTCATGGCTCTCAAATCGCCCTCGGGCTCTATCACTCATACCACATCTGCTATTGCTGCGGCCTTTCAGGAGTATTATAGTTCCCTCTATCATTTGCCCCCCCCGGGTATGGTTCATCCGGCTCCTGCCACTGGAACCTCGCTTTTTCAATATGTCGCTAGTACTGCCCTTCCGTCTCTGCGCCCTGAGGATGTGGATGCTCTGGAAACTCCCTTTTCTGCGAGTGAGCTAGAACTGGGTATTGCCTCCCTCCCCGGGGGTAAGAGTCCGGGCCCTGATGGCTATACGGCACGGTTTTTTAAGGTGCTTAAGGCTGATTTGACGCAACCGCTCCTGCGCGCGTTTAACTCCTCTACCTCTGGGGTCCCCTTCCCCCCTGCTTTCCTCCAAGCCCATATTACTGTAATACCTAAGGAAGGCAGGGACCATTTGCTCTGTGCTAATTATAGACCAATCTCGCTCCTGAACACTGACGCTAAGCTTTATGCCAAGTTGATTGCCAATCGCCTGAGCCCGTTCATGGGAGAGCTTGTACATCCTGATCAGGTGGGGTTTATCCCTTGTAGGAAGGCCCGGGACAACACCCTGCGGGCCTTCTCTGCAATTCATCATGCACAGCGCTCTCGTACCCCTATGATGCTGTTGTCTCTTGATGCGGAGAAGGCTTTTGACAGGGTGGACTGGAAGTTCTTGGAGGCTACCTTGTCTCAAATAGGCCTCGGCCCAGCCATGCTCGCGCGCATTCAGGCTCTCTACAGTTCTTCTATGGCTCGGGTCCGGGTTAATGGCTCACTTTCCTCCCCCTTTACTATTTATAATGGTACTAGGCAAGGCTGCCCGCTCTCCCCTCTCCTATATGCACTAGTAATGGAACATCTCTTAGTCGCTATTAGGAATAACCCTGATATCCGAGGCCTGCAGATGCGTAACTGTCATCTTAAGGTGTCTGCTTTTGCAGACGACGTTCTCCTGTTCATCACCAGCCCGCTTACTTCACTTCCGTCCGTTCTTAAGGAGATTAGTACTTACAGTTTCTTTAGTAATTATAAGATCAATTTGACGAAGAGCACAGCCTTAGATGTCTCACTGCTTCCGTCGACCCTTGGTGCCTTGCGCTCTTCCTTTCCGTTCTCGTGGTCCCCCAGATCCATTAAGTATCTGGGAGTGCAGTTGCCCCGTAATTTGGGAGATACCTATATGCTGAACTTTCTTCCCATACTCCGCACTTTGCGGTCTGATCTTGAGCGCTGGGACACCAAGGGCCTCTCGTGGCTGGGACGCATCAATTTATTGAAAATGAATGTCCTCCCTAGGTTGCTGTATCTCTTTCAGACTGTCCCGGTGATCCTGCCTTCGTGTTTTTTCTCGGTAATTAACAAATCCTTCACCAAATTTGTTTGGGCCTCGAAACCCCCCCGTATTGCTCGCAGTACGTAGCTCGTTCCAAACGAAAAGGAGGCCTGGCGGCTCCAGACTGCCTGAAATACTATCTAGCAGCGGTCGTCACGCGTATTCTTGATTGGCATCATTCGGCTAAGACTAAGCTCTGGGTTTCCCTCGAGGACTCGTTGAGCCCTGTCCCCCTCACTGCACTTCCCTGGCTCCATGAGAAATATTGGACCGATGATAAACGGTATTCGCTTCCCTATATAGTGCGCCAGACTATGGGAGTGTGCCGTAGATATAGTGCCATGCGTCTCCTCTATACGAACGATGGCCCCATGACTCCCATATCGGGGAACCCGGACTTTCCTGCAGCGTTGGGCTCTTCCTTCTTATCTTATCGCGTCGGCTCTCCCACCCTTCGCTTTAAACAAGTCACTTCTGCCTCTTCGCTTCTTTCCCACTCTGAGATTTTGGCTCAATCCTCTGGTTCAGATACACCTCTCTCCTCTTGGCAATACTCCCAGCTTTCTCATTTCTATTCCTCTTTACGGTCCTCTCGGGATCTTCATAGATCCTTGTCGCTGTTCGAACGTCTCTGTATCTCTTCCACTCCTCCCTCCCATACTGTATCCCTTCTGTATGGTCTCTTACTGGACGGGTCTGAGGATTCGCTTCCGTCATTTACTGGTGGGTGGGAGAGGGAACTGGGGACCTCATTCCCTCCTGATGTGTGGTCTTCGGCATTTCGTGCATGTCATACTTTCTCTATATCATGCAGGGCGCAGGAGACCAATTTTAAGATACTTTCCAGATGGTATCGAGTTCCAGCCCTCTTGCATGATATCTACCCCTCCACCTCTGATAGGTGCTGGAGATGTCTATCCGACCGCGGCACGATGGCACACGTTTGGTGGGGGTGTCCTCTATTACGCCCTTTTTGGACTGGGGTCAGACAGGTTATTCGGCAGGTGACGGGGATTGACTTGGAGGACGACCCGGCCCCGCTTCTTCTTTCCCTGTTCTCCCGGACGTTTTCTAAACCTACCCGTAGACTTCTTGGATTTTTGTTGGTGGCAGCGCGCTCTGTCATTCCCAGGTTGTGGAAGTCCACGACCCCTCCCTCGCTCATTTGCTGGCTGAATGAAGTGCTAGCTCTTCGAACGATGGAGACCCTGGTTGCTGAGCTCCGACAGGATGATACTAAGCATCGTCAGACTTGGGCCCTTTGGAACCATTTTTACTATTCTGCCGACTTCCGTTCCCTCTTCCCTTCTGTGTCCCCTGTGTAGTGTCCCCCTGTGCGTTTTGTCTGCTCAACGTGTTACTACTCCCTATGATACTTGATTTCCATTTGCTCTGAGATTTTTTGAATATGCTTTGTTCTTCAGCTCTGCTGCGTCAGAGCGTTTGCCTGTTTTGGTTTATTGTTTTTCTTTATTGGTTTTTGACCTTGTGACCCCCCTTTTTCTTTCCCCGCCCCCTACCCTCCCTTCACCCCTACGTTCCGCCTTTATTTGACTCCTTTGTTTATTATCCCCCCCCTTCCCCCCTCCCCCCCCCTTTCTTTCCCCAGTTTTGTAAAAATTTGTAAAACTTTCAATAAACTTCTAATGTTGAAAACTGTGCAAAGAGAAAAGCAGTTACCCATACCAACCAATCACAGCCCAGCTTTTATTTCTTATAGCACGTAGGAGGAATGAAACCTGTTCTGTGATTGGTTGCGTCGGGCAGCAGATCAGCTTTCACTTAAACTGTGTCTATAGGGCTCAACAATGGACCTGACCTTGTTCTCATCGCAACCAATTCCTTCAACTGCTATGGGGGAAAAAAAAAACCCCACTGCATTGTGGTTCTTATGGGCAACAAGGTCGGGCTCGTGTTCACATTGTTGCTACGGTCCAGTGTGGATGCGATAGGAAGAGACACCAAGCGCCAATATGGTGCAGTATTACAAACCGAACTGTGGAGTAAAATAAGCGATGAGTGGCCTCATATAGTGAACTTAAAGGTGGTGGCAGCAGCTTTTCCCCTTATACTAACCGAAGTTGCGCAAACATCAAATGCAAGGAGTCGCTCAAGGTTCTGGACCAATCGGGTGAGGAGGAATAGAGTAGAGCGCGTATGGTTCGCAAAGAGTCTTCAACAACTTTATTAAGTACTAAGCACAACGCGTTTCGGGCTGGGCCCTTTCTCAACGACAAAAAAAACATATTACAGAAAATGGCAACATATCCACGCGGACTCCCCCAAACGGAATACAAAGGCAGATGTGAACGAGGGGTTACCTGGCTTGTAGTCTAACTTGTCTAAATCTGAAGCTGTGCGCATGCGCACTGGCTTAAACGTATGCACGCGGAGAGTTATCGGCGGCGTCCGGTCATTCCATCGTGCGCATGTGCATGGACTTGTGAAACACGGCGTTCAAGCGGCATAGAAGCGCTCATAAGTGATAGAGCTGCCGCTACGCAGGGTTCACGTAATACAACCTAGATACCTTAGACTCTTAATTGACCAATTAAGGAGTTCACTTACTGATTTAATGTAGGACCAAATAAAACCCCACGTCAAGTGGATGGAATTACAATAAGATATAACTTAAAATTTACATTTACCCTAATCGCTCTACTGAAATTGCGTTTGGATTTTGCGCTCTTCGTTCTGATTTGATCTTTTGTGTGTATTTTTATATCTCTTATAATTATCATTCTCAGTATTTTTATTGTAGTTGTGATAGGTTGCTATTTTTTTGTAATGTTTTTTTTTTAGTTGTAAAAGTGCCCAGCCTGAAACACGTGATTAGTACTCAATAAAGTTGTTGCAAACCATCTGGCTTGTGCGCGCCATACCCTATTCCTCCTCACCCGATTGGTCCAGAACCTTGAGGCGCTCCTTGCAGTGTGGAAATAAGGCAGGGGTCTCAAACTGTTCTGGAGAAATGGGTCACATTCCTTACAGACTCCATACAATACAAATCTATTGTTAAATAATCCCAGAAGTGGAGCCACGCAGTATAATGTCCCCATCAGCTGTGTAGACGCGATGTGATGACGTCACATCGCGCCTACAACTGTGTGCGAGAGAGAGGCGCGCAGAGAGCGGCGGGGGAACGCGGAGAAGGTAAGTTTAATGTGTACACTGAGGTGGAACGTGAAACTGGGGGCAGATGAAGGAGAGGACGGCATGACACTGGGGGCAGAGATGGAGGGGACATGAATCTGGGGGCAGAGATGGAGGGGACATGAATCTGGGGGCAGAGATGGAGGGGACATGAATCTGGGGGCAGAGATGGAGGGGACATGAATCTGGGGGCAGAGATGGAGGGGACATGAATCTGGGGGCAGAGATGGAGGGGACATGAATCTGGGGGCAGAGATGGAGGGGACATGAATCTGGGGGCAGAGATGAAGGGGACATGAATCTGGGGGCAGAGTAACGGAGACCCCCTTTGGACAACAGGGCAGTAGTTCATTTTCTGTCCCATTGCTCAGGACAGCAGGTGCTGCCCCAACTCTTCTTCATCTGAAGGATGCTAATGAGTTGCACACAGTAATAAAGTAGGGAGCGGTCCGCTCCCTGCTTCACCGCCTGGCCCCTGTCTTTGCTCTCGGTGACCTGGAGTAGGATACGCGATGTAGTGAAGTCACTTTCATTGGGCCTGTTGCTCCTTGAAGACTCCGGTACCAGAGAGGAGAGTGAACGGGGAAAGGTATTAAGGTTTGTTTTTTTTATTTGATTATATACAATAGGGGACATAACAGTGTGGAGGAAAATGATACTGTGGGGGTAACCTGAGGGGGACTTGACACTGGGGGTAACCTGAGAGATGGGGAGAGATAATCTTGTGGGGTAACCTGGGAGAGGAGGAACATGACAGTGTGGGGGGATACAAATCTGTGAGGGCAACCTGAAGGGGGGACATGGAAATGTGGGGGCAACTTGGACGGGGCTATTATGGGGCCACTGGTGTTATACTATGTGGGGGCATTAGAATTTGTGCAGGTCAGGGTATTTCTAGGTGGTGATGGGGGGGGGGGCACCATCATTGCACTGGGCCCACCATCATTGCACTGGGCCCACCATCATTGCACTGGGCCCACCAATGTGTTAGAACGGCCCTACTTTTATAGTTGATTTTTCTATCCCCCCAGAATTGCGCTGCTGTGGACCTGCGTGGAGATTTGGCCCCGTGCATTGGTACTAATCCGTTTGCCTCTTCTCCGTATGGTCAGAATTGACAGGATCTCGTTTATTTCCCCACAACTTGGGTTCCTTTTGAAATCATATGGAATTCAGGATGAAATCGAACAGTCGTCATAAAAATGCAGTGTGAACAAGCCCTAAATGTGTCAAGTCAACATATTGTGTTACGATTCCTTTGTGACCACCGGATTCAGCTCCAAGCATCATACACTCACCGGCCACTTTATTAGGTACACCTGTCCAACTGCTCGTTAACACTTAATTTCTAATCAGCCAATCACATGGCGGCAACTCAGTGCATTTAGGCATGTAGACATGGTCAAGACAATCTCCTGCAGTTCAAACCGAGCATCAGTATGGGGAAGAAAGGTGATTTGAGTGCCTTTGAACGTGGCATGGTTGTTGGTGCCAGAAGGGCTGGTCTGAGTATTTCAGAAACTGCTGATCTACTGGGATTTTCACGCACAACCATCTCTAGGGTTTACAGAGAATGGTCCGAAAAAGAAAAAACATCCAGTGAGCGGCAGTTCTGTGGGCGGAAATGCGTTGTTGATGCCAGAGGTCAGAGGAGAATGGCCAGACTGGTTCGAGCTGATAGAAAGGCAACAGTGACTCAAATAGCCACCCGTTACAACCAAGGTAGCCAGAAGAGCATCTCTGAACGCACAGTACGTCGAACTTTGAGGCAGATGGGCTACAGCAGCAGAAGACCACACCGGGTGCCACTCCTTTCAGCTAAGAACAGGAAACTGAGGCTACAATTTGCACAAGCTCATCGAAATTGGACAATTGAAGATTGGAAAAACGTTGCCTGGTCTGATGAGTCTCGATTTCTGCTGCGACATTCGGATGGTAGGGTCAGAATTTGGCGTCAACAACATGAAAGCATGGATCCATCCTGCCTTGTATCAACGGTTCAGGCTGGTGGTGGTGGTGTCATGGTGTGGGGAATATTTTCTTGGCACTCTTTGGGCCCCTTGGTACCAATTGAGCATCGTTGCAACGCCAAAGCCTACCTGAGTATTGTTGCTGACCATGTCCATCCCTTTATGACCACAATGTACCCAACATCTGATGGCTACTTTCAGCAGGATAATGCAATGCCATGTCATAAAGCTGGAATCATCTCAGACTGGTTTCTTGAACATGACAATGAGTTCACTGTACTCCAATGGCCTCCACAGTCACCAGATCTCAATCCAATAGAGGAGCATCTTTGTGATGTGGTGGAACGGGAGATTCGCATCATGGATGTGCAGCCGACAAATCTGCGGCAACTGAGTGATGCCATCATGTCAATATGGACCAAAATCTCTGAGGAATGCTTCCAGCACCTTGTTGAATCTATGCCACGAAGAATTGAGGCAGTTCTGAAGGCAAAAGGGGGTCCAACCCGTTACTGGCATGGTGTACCTAATAAAGTGGCCGGTGAGGGTATAGTTCTGGCCTTGTTGATCTGCCTTATTCACCTTTATAGGAGACCAATAGTCCGCTCAGTCTCCTTTGGACACCATGGTGCGGTGGTTTTCTACCCTAGACGCATGATATGGTGCACCTAGGGGCTTAATGTGCCTTGGGCAGGGGTCTTCATAGGTGGCTTTACCATGATCAACCCCTTATTACAAGTCTCCGCAGTCACCATGAAATCTGGCCAAATTTCCACCAGCTCCTTCGGGGTAAATTGGTGGACAGTGATGAGCTTCGTGAACCGACACCCGTCATAAGGAACCTTTTCCCCTATAAACCAATTTTCTGTAGGTTTGAAGATTCGGACTCCTAACTTTTCTAAACACATTCCCACAAAAACATCTTCGAAAGGGAATGTCGCTATGGTTCCTGCCATCAAGTAGATCTTTTTCGCCAGGTCTCCAGAGAATACGTACCCCGTCCCGGAGCAGTAGGGCGGATAGAATTTTTTGGAGTAGGTTTCCAAGGACATGTACCATTTACTGCCCTTGTCTCTGTGGGGTATACCATCCTGCACAATCTGCCCCGTAATGAAGTTTCTCTTGGGTTGACTTCGAGGCTGTAATAGCGTTTCCACCAAAAACCACGGGTTGAAGAACATATCGGTGTCAATTTTCATGACGTACTTGACATTTGGGCACCAGCGACTGATCCACTCCATACCCATCAAAGTCTTAATGGTCAGGTTGAGGTAGGAGTCCGTGAAGTTTTGCATTACGATGTCGTGGAAGCGGTTACTCTCTTGGATCACGTTCTCTTCGCTACTATTTGGTCTTCCCAAGAGGAAAAGCCTCATGATCTTGACACCGTTGACCAAAGACTCATTGGCCCATGTTTTTCTCAAGACATTTCTGGTGTGGAACTCGTGAGGAGCAGAAGGGATGAGCATCAGTAGAAACGGGGCGCCATCTTTACACTTCCTGTCTTCCTCAATGAGGTACGGATACAAGGGGGTTATAGGTCTCTGAGGAACCCGGGCGTTGATCTTCTCATCTTCAGTCCTCCAGTCGTGTTTATATACAAAAATGAATGTAACGAATATTACAAATAGGATGAATTTCTGTTTCGAGCAGAAGAGATGATTTAGTGATGTCCTGTGAAGAACAAGGGGTAGATCAGTTACTTGCAATTCCAAAATCCTTGTGTACAATTGGTCACCCATAAATACCCACACTGCAGCTCCACCGCCCTGTCCTGCGGAGTACTGGAGTCAATAGCTATGGCCACCAGGTGGCAGCAATCGTATTATGCCCAGAGTGACCCCTGCACACAGTATTATGTCCCATAGTGGCCCCTGCACACAGTATTATGCCCCATAGTGGCCCCTGCACACAGTATTATGCCCCATATTGGCCCCTGCACACAGTATTATCCCCCATAGTGGCCCCTGCACACAGTATTATCTCCATAGTGACCCCTGCACATAGTATTATGCCCCATAGTGGCCCCTGCACACAGTATTATGCCCCATAGTGGCCCCTGCACACACAGTATTATATCCCATAGTGGCCCCTGCACACAGTATTATCCCCCATAGTGGCCCCTGCACACAGTATTATCTCCATAGTGGCCCCTGCACACAGTACTATGTCCCATAGTGGCCCCTGCACACAGTATTATCCCCCATAGTGGCCCCTGCACACAGTATTATCCCCCATAGTGGCCCCTGCACACAGTATTTTCCCCCATAGTGGCCCCTGCACACAGTATTATGTCCCATAGTCGCCCCTGCACACAGTATTATCCCCATAGTGGCCCCTGCACACAGTATAATGTCCCATAGTGGCCCCTGTATACAGTATTATCCCCCATAGTGGCCCCCGCACACAGTATAATGTCCCATAGTGGCCCCCGCACACAGTATAATGTCCCATAGTGGCCCCTGTATACAGTATTATCCCCCATAGTGGCCCCTCCACACAGTATTATGCCCCATAGTGGCCCCTGCACACAGTATTATGCCCCATAGTGGCCCCTGCACACAGTATTATGCCCCATAGTGGCCCCTGCACACAGTATTATGCCCCATAGTGGCCCCTACACACAGTATTATGCCCCATAGTGGCCCCTGCACACAGTATTATCCCCCATAGTGGCCCCTACCCACACTATTATGCCCCACTGTGGACAGCCATGAACAATTATTATACTCTGAGGTCTGTTCAGACCCCAGAGTATAATAATCGGAGACCGAGAGGGGATACAAACATAAAAAACAATGTTACTTACCTATCTCCGGCTCCGCTGCAGTCCTCGGTGGTGTCGGGCTTCTTCAATGACATCCAGGACGTCACATAACCGAGCTCTGCGTCCCGGGTGATGTGATGTCAGGGAGTGTCCAGAAGTAGGCCCGAACCTGCCCAGAGCGTGGAAAGGTAGTAACATGTTTTTTTATGTTCTCTTACCTTTCCTGGACCCCCGATCATTATAATTAGGGGTCTGAAAAGACCCCTGAGTATAATAATGATGTTTGTGGTGCCCGTGGCATCACTTACCAATGCTGGCCCCTGCCAGGATTGGTAAGTAAATAGGGTCCGTTACCGGCTGGAGTTAAAAAAAACCCGCTGTGGTAGCAGCTGGTGCCGGGCCCCTAATGTCCCAGGCCCTGTAGAAGCCACTACCCCAGTAGTTACGCCATTGGTTTCAAGTGAAAAACACCAACATTCTGAAAAATACAGTGAAAGGGTTAAGCGTTAGATAGTCAAACAGGATATTCCTGCCTATAAACATGATTTTAGGCCATGTTTGAAACTGTATACTTGGATTTTACCTGTGACTTAGGTAGCGCATTCCAGAGAACGGCTGCAGCTCAAGAAAAGTCATATTATGGAACATGGGAGGCTGAGATCACTGGTAGAATGAAGTGGATATGGTGGGGGTGGACAGAAATGTGAGAGGAGAGTTTAATGACTGGATGAGAGATTAGTAGGGAGGTTTGGTAATCTAGACGAGAACTTGCAAGAGGTAGGGATGGAAAAATAGCTCTTGAACTGTCAAGATAGCCGCTGTGCTGCTCAGAAATTGTGTTAAGACTGCAGACCGACGTGCAAATGGAAGGTTGGGTAGGAGGTGGCGGAAACACAAGGTTCTCAGTTTTAAAAAAAATTGGTTTCACTTAGAAAACCTAATATTAGAGACAGCAGACAGACGGTCACTGGTGTATTCTACCTGAGCAGGTGTGACATCTCGGGAGGAAGTATATAGGAGGGTGTTATCAGCAGAAAGATGGTGCCGAAAGTCAAACCTGTTGATGTTTTGTCCAGTAGGGGGAGCAAAGGGTTTGCCATAGTCCTAGGCGGGTATTATTATAGGGTGAAGCTATGAAACTCACTGCCACAGGATGGCTGAAACTCTGTACAAGTATAAGGAGGGGGTCGGATGCGTTTCTTAAAAATAAGGCTAGGAACTTACATTTTTTTATTTATATAGATTGTGAGCCCCATATAGGGATCACAACGTACTTTTTTCCCTATCAGTATGTCTTTTTTTTTTTTTTGTAGAATGGGAGGAAATCCACGCAAACACAGGGAGAACATACAAACTCCTTGGAGATCTTGTTCCTGGCAGGACTTGAACCCAGGACTCCAGCACTGCCAGGCTGCATTGATAACCACTGAGCCACCATGTTTCCCCTGATCTTACACATTTTTGTGATAGGGATGTTGATCCAAGGACCCACACAGTGTAATACTCTCTTTAGTGACCCCATACAGTATATTGCCCTCTAGTGATCCCAACAGTATAATGCCGTCTAGTGATTCCACGCAGTATAGTGTCCTTTAGTGATCCCACGCAGTATAATGTCCTCTAGTGATCCCACACAGTATAATGTCCTCTAGTGATCCCACACAGTATAATGCCGTCTAGTGATCCCACACAGTATAATGCCGTCTAGTGATCCCACGCAGTATAATGTCCTCTAGTGATCCCACGCAGTATATTGCCCTCTAGTGATCCCACGCAGTATAATGTCCTCTAGTGATCCCACACAGTATAATGTCCTCTAGTGATCCCACACAGTATAAGGCCATCTAATGATCCCACACAGTATAATGTCCTCTAGTGATCCCACGCAGTATATTGCCCTCTAGTGATCCCACGCAGTATAATGTCCTCTAGTGATCCCACACAGTATAATGTCCTCTAGTGATCCCACACAGTATAATGTCCTCTAGTGATCCCACACAGTATAATGTCCTCTAGTGATCCCACACAGTATAATGCCCTCTAGTGATCCCACACAGTATAATGCCCTCTAGTGATCCCACACAGTATAATGCCCTCTAGTGATCCCACACAGTATAATGTCCTCTAGTGATCCCACGCAGTATATTGCCCTCTAGTGATCCCACACAGTATAATGTCCTCTAGTGATCCCACACAGTATAATGTCCTCTAGTGATCCCACACAGTATAATGCCCTCTAGTGATCCCACACAGTATAATGTCCTCTAGTGATCCCACGCAGTATATTGCCCTCTAGTGATCCCACACAGTATAATGTCCTCTAGTGATCCCACACAGTATAATGTCCTCTAGTGATCCCACACAGTATAATGCCCTCTAGTGATCCCACACAGTATAATGTCCTCTAGTGATCCCACGCAGTATATTGCCCTCTAGTGATCGCACACAGTATAATGCCGTCTAGTGATCCCACACAGTATAATGCCCTCTAGTGATCCCACACAGTATAATGTCCTCTAGTGATCCCACACAGTATAATGTCCTCTAGTGATCCCACACAGTACAATGCTCTCTAATGATCCCACACAGTATAATGTCCTCTAGTGATCCCACACAGTACAATGCCCTCTAGTGATCCCACATAGTATAATGTCCTCTAGTGATCCCACGCAGTATATTGCCCTCTAGTGATCCCACACAGTATAATGTCCTCTAGTGATCCCACGCAGTATAATGTCCTCTAGTGATCCCATGCAGAATAATGCCGTCTAGTGATCCCACAGTATAATGCCCTCTTGTGATCCCACGCAGTATAATGTCCTCTAGTGATCCCACGCAGTATATTGCCCTCTAGTGATCCCACACAGTATAATGCCTTCTAATGATTCCACACAGTATAATGTCCTCTAGTGATCCCACACAGTATAATGCCCTCTAGTGATCCCACACAGTATAATGCCCTCTAGTGATCCCACACAGTATAATGTCCTCTAGTGATCCCACACAGTATAATACCCTCTAGTGATCCCACACAGCATAATGTCCTCTAATGATCCCACACAGTATAATGTCCTCTAGTGATCCCACACAGTATAATGCCCTCTAGTGATCCCACACAGTATAATGTCATCTAATGATCCCACACAGTATATTGCCCTCTAGTGATCCCACACAGTATAATGTCCTCTAGTGATCCCACACAGTATAAGGCCATCTAATGATCCCACACAGTATAAGGCCATCTAATGATCCCACACAGTATAATGCCCTCTAATGATCCCACACAGTATAATGCCTTCTAATGATCCCACACAGTATAATGCCCTCTAATGATCCACACAGTATAATGCCCTCTAGTGATCCCACACAGTATAAGGCCATCTAATGATCCCACACAGTATAATGCCTTCTAATGATTCCACACAGTATAATGTCCTCTAGTGATCCCACACAGTATAATGCCCTCTAGTGATCCCACACAGTATAATGCCCTCTAGTGATCCCACACAGTATAATGCCCTGTAGTGATCCCACACAGTATAAGGCCCTGTAGTGATCCCACACAGTATAATGTCCTCTAGTGATCCCACACAGTATAATGCCCTCTAGTGATCCCACACAGTATAATGCCCTCTAGTGATCCCACACAGTATAATGCCCTCTAGTGATCCCACACAGTATAATGCCCTCTAGTGATCCCACACAGTATAATGCCCTCTAATGATCCCACACAGTATAATGCCCTCTAATGATCCCACACAGTATAATGCCCTCTAATGATCCCACACAGTATAATGCCCTCTAATGATCCCACACAGTATAATGCCCTCTAATGATCCCACACAGTCTAATGCCCTCTAGTGATCCCACACAGTATAATGCCCTCTAATGATCCCACACAGTATAATGCCCTCTAATGATCCCACACAGTCTAATGCCCTCTAGTGATCCCACTCAGTACAATGCCCTCACTCATCCACCCCCTCTCTTGTCCATGACCGCCTCCATATAGACTCTACATACCCTAAGGGAAATTTTCATGTTCACCATCATTATAGTCTTTCAATTCAATTTTCAGGTCACTTCTAGTCTCTGTAGGAAGACATCTGTTGCCGTCTGGAAACCATCAACAAGCAGGCTGGCAATCATTAGTGACAGCAGAACTTAGAGGCGTTATGGTGGCTGGCGTGTATTTTCATCCCCAAATCAACATTATTTAGCAATTTTTCAGAAACCGCGCCACTGTTGTCCTTGGCTTGTAGCTCAGCTCCTTTGAAGTGAACGTGACTGAGCTGCAGTTCCAGACACAACCTATAGAGAAGAGTGGTGCTGTTTCGGAAAAAATCAGCCAGGTTCATATTATTTTATACAAATCCGTTAACCACTTGCCGACTGACCAATGACTTGATATGTCTGGGCTTTTGGGAGTTAACTCTTTAAGGATGCACGGATGCGAGGAGTCAGTGAGAGCCGGATTTCCCGGAGAGAAGGCAGGGACGATTTATTACCATCCATACCTTACCGATTGTTGTATATCTTCAATGAGGACTATATATACAGCTATGGAAGATGCCATGAGGTGTACCCAGTCGTGACGAACCAGGGAAAATGGCCTGGTCATGAAATGGTTAATATAGTAATGGCTGGTATTGAAGGAGATATCCAGGCAAAAATATCACACCGACAAGTTGAAGCCCTGACCACCAGCATACGGCACGAGAGATATAATACGAATAAAAGATCTGTAGACAGCAACTTGCTGATGGTTTCCAGGCAGCAAAATAGCATCAAGTGAACTGAATAGGCGGCAGTTCCTACTGACATCTTCATGGACGCCAAGGGGCTCCTACTTACAGCTGAAGACTCATCCTGTGGCGGAGCTGATGTGGGGAACTGAACTGCTGGTGACGGCACGTGCACGAAACATATCCCATCAGCCTGTAGGGAGTGCTTCCGTTCTGGTACGTAACCTTATTCACCCTACCGTCTAGGGGCTAGTACCGACCAACACTACAACATACAGTGTAAGTGATGGACTAAAGCATCGAAACGTGTTCCTGTTAGGAAATAACTCCACCTGGCAAGAGATGGGTTAAACCACACCCGGCGCTCAGTCCGCGCGTGTGCATTAGTGACTTGCAGCTCAGAGCTTCGAAAAATATCTCCAGAAAGAAGGAAATTGTGGCCAAAGTGTTAGGTACGAAACGCGGTACATAATAGTAACGAGTGATAAGTGAGTAGTATTCGATCAAACACCTCGCCGGCATAGGAATGCGTGTAAGCGGCCGAACACCGAGGGGTTAAATGCATCGAATATTCATCATATTAACCCCTTGGTGTTCGGCCGCTTACACGCATTCCTATGCCGGCGAGGTATTCGATCGAATACAACTCGCTCATCACTAATAGTAACCTTAGAGGAAGTTTCGATTTTGGGTTCCCCCTGTTTCGTACGTTCCATACGTCACCAATTTGCCTGCTAGACTCATGGGTTAAAAGACTTAAAGGGATCTATCAGGTTCCCACACCAATGGTAATGTCCGGTCGGGGTCTTTAATAGGAGCGACACCTACCTGTATGGCCACGTTCCGATGAGGCAGTGCAGAGATATTCATCTATTTATGGATATGAAAATCAGTCGGATTTCCCTAAAGACGTTTGTCAGGGAGACGGAGGATGGAAATGTCCTTCACAGATAAAGGGACGGCGTCCAGAAGAGAGCCGGGACACATACAGTGATTTATGGCCAATTTTGGGAAACCTGGCCCCGCCATTGTTGTGCTGCCAGGCTGATTTGCATATCCATAAATTATTACCTCTGCATTGCTCTGCATCAGGTTGTGGCCACAATGGTATGGTTCTACTTCTATTAAAGGTCCACTGTATTAAAGGGGTTTGGGGTCCTGGGTTGGGTTAAAATTAAAAAAAAGAATCTATCCCTCCCCCTGAGTAGCAGTGATGTCACTGGTGCCCAACGTGTGACCTCGGAGGCCAGTGATTGGCTGCAACGGTCATGTGAGACACTTAGATTCCGTCCACAGAAAGGAAAAGGTATCCAACGCTGGATCGGAGGAATGGGGTGTATGTGGAAGAGCGCTGCTCTGCGAAATCAGAGGGAACAAGACCATCATCTCCTGACCGATGGGTGTCCCAGTGGTGGAACAATATAGACATTTCTGCTACTTCCTGTACATATACGATAAATACCAGTACAACCTATAGACACGCCACAAATACTGATACGCCCTATAGACACGCCATAAATACCGATACGTCCTATTGACACACCATAAATACCAGTACGTCCTATAGACACGCCATAAATACCGGTACGTCCTATAGACACACCATAAATACCGGTACGTCCTATAGACACGCCATAAATACCGGTACGTCCTATAGACACACCATAAATACCGGTACGTCCTATAGACACGCCATAAATACCGGTACGTCCTATAGACACACCATAAATACCGGTACGTCCTATAGACACGCCATAAATACCGGTACGTCCTATAGACACACCATAAATACCGGTACGTCCTATAGACACGCCATAAATACCGGTACGTCCTATAGACACACCATAATTACCGGTACGTCCTATAGACACGCCATAAATACCCGTACGTTCTATAGACACGCCATAAATACCGGTACGTCCTATAGACACGCCATAAATACCCGTACGTCCTATAGACACTCCATAAATACCGGTACGTCCTATAGACACGCCATAAATACCGGTACGTCCTATAGACACACCATAATTACCGGTACGTCCTATAGACACGCCATAAATACCCGTACGTTCTATAGACACGCCATAAATACCGGTACGTCCTATAGACACGCCATAAATACCCGTACGTCCTATAGACACTCCATAAATACCGGTACGTCCTATAGACACGCCATAAATACCGGTACGTCCTATAGACACACCATAATTACCGGTACGTCCTATAGACACGCCATAAATACCCGTACGTTCTATAGACACGCCATAAATACCGGTACGTCCTATAGACACGCCATAAATACCCGTACGTCCTATAGACACTCCATAAATACCCGTACGTTCTATAGTCACGCCATAAATACCAATACGTCCTCTAGACATTCCATAAATACCGGTACGTCCTATAGACACACCATAAATACCGGTACGTCCTCTAGACACTCCATAAATACCGGTACGTCCTATAGACACGCCATAAATTCCGGTACGTTCTATAGACACGCCATAAATACCGATACGTCCTATAGACACACCATAAATACCGGTACGTCCTATAGACACGCCATAAATACCGGTACGTCCTATAGACACGCCATAAATACCGGTACGTCCTATAGACACGCCATAAATACCGGTACGTCCTATAGACACGCCATAAATACCGGTACGTCCTATAGACACGCCATAAATACCGGTACGTCCTATAGACACGCCATAAATACCGGTACGTCCTATAGACACACCATAAATACCATTACGTCCTATAGACACACCATAAATACCGCTATGTCCTATAGGCACACCATAAATATCGGTATGTCCTATAGACACACCATAAATACCGGTATGTCCTATAGACATGCCATAAATACCGATACGTCCTATAGACACACCATAAATACCGGTACGTCCTATAGACACGCCATAAATACCGGTACGTCCTATAGACACGCCATAAATACCGATACTTCCTATAGACACGCCATAAATACCGGTATGTCCTATAGACACACCATAAATACCGGTACGTCCTATAGACACGCCATAAATACCGCTACGTCCTGTAGACACTCCATAAATACCGGTACGTCCTATAGACACACCATAAATACCGGTACGTCCTATAGACACGCCATAAATACCGATACGTCCTGTAGACACTCCATAAATACCGGTACGTCCTATAGACACGCCATAAATACCGGTACGTCCTATAGACACGCCATAAATACTATAGACACGCCATAAATACCGATACGTCCTATTGACACACCATAAATACCGATACGTCCTATAGACACACCATAAATATCGGTACGTCCTATAGACACGCCATAAATACTGCTACGTCCTATAGACACACCATAAATACCTCTACGTCCTATAGACACTCATAAATACCGGTACGTCCTATAGACACACCATAAATACCGATACGTCCTATAGACACGCCATAAATACCGGTACGTCCTATAGACACACCATAAATACCGGTACGTCCTATAGACACACCATAAATATCGGTACGTCCTATAGACACGCCATAAATACTGCTACGTCCTATAGACACACCATAAATACCTCTACGTCCTATAGACACTCATAAATACCGGTACGTCCTATAGACACACCATAAATACCGATACGTCCTATAGACACGCCATAAATACCAGTACGTTCTATAGACACGCCATAAATACCGGTACATCCTATAGACACACCATAAATACCGATACGTCCTATAGACACACCATAAAAACCGATACATCCTATAGACACACCATAAATACCGGTACGTCCTATAGACACGCCATAAATACCGGTACGTCCTATAGACACACCATAAAAACCGATACATCCTATAGACACTCCATAAATACCGATACGTCCTATAGACACGCCATAAATACCGGTACGTCCTATAGACACGCCATAAATACCGGTACGTCCTATAGACACACCATAAAAACCGATACATCCTATAGACACTCCATAAATACCGGTACGTCCTATAGACACGCCATAAATACCGGTACGTCCTGTAGACACGCCATAAATACCGATACGTCCTGTAGACACTCCATAAATACCGGTACGTCCTATAGACACGCCATAAATACCGGTACGTCCTATAGACACGCCATAAATACTATAGACACGCTATAAATACCGATACGTCCTATTGACACACCATAAATACTGGTACGTCCTATAGACACACCATAAATATCGGTACGTCCTATAGACACACCATAAATACCGGTACGTTCTATAGACACGCCATAAATACCGGTACGTTCTATAGACACGCCATAAATACCGGTATGTCCTATAGACACGCCATAAATACCTCTACATCCTATAGACACTCATAAATACCGGTACGTCCTATAGACACGCCATAAATACCGGTACATCCTATAGACACGCCATAAATACCAATACGTTCTATAGACACATCATAAATAACGGTACGTCCTATAGCACACCATAAAAACCGGTACATCCTATAGACACACCATAAATACCGGTACGTCCTGTAGACACGCCATAAATACCAATACGTTCTATAGACACATCATAAATAACGGTACGTCCTATAGACACACCATAAAAACCGGTACATCCTATAGACACACCATAAATACCGGTACATCCTATAGACACACCATAAATACCAATACGTTCTATAGACACATCATAAATAACGGTACGTCCTATAGACACACCATAAAAACCGGTACATCCTATAGACACACCATAAATACCGGTACGTCCTATAGACACGCCATAAATACCGGTACATCCTATAGACACACCATAAATACCAATACGTTCTATAGACACATCATAAATAACGGTACGTCCTATAGACACACCATAAAAACCGGTACATCCTATAGACATACCATAAATACCAATACGTTCTATAGACACATCATAAATAACGGTACGTCCTATAGACACACCATAAAAACCGGTACATCCTATAGACACACCATAAATACCGGTACGTCCTGTAGACACGCCATAAATACCGGTACGTCCTGTAGACACGCCATAAATACCGGTACGTCCTATAGACACACCATAAATATCGGTACGTTCTATAGACACGCCATAAATACTGCTATGTGCTATAGACACGCCATAAATTCTGGTGATAGGACGCCAAGGCCTCCCCTAGGCTCCAGTTTATTAAGAGGCAGGAAGTAGCTAACTTCTCCTCCTACTTCACTCTCCATATACATGTGACCAAACTGTCTACTTGGGACATAACAGATCAGTTATATGGGATTTCTAGTCTTATTAGACCTCTGCGTAGGATGTACATTACGTTCTAAGTGCTCGGAGCGCCCCAGACGTTACAGACATCACTCACCTCATTTGCAGCTTCTCTCATGAACGTAGGAAAAGTGTATCAGGTCTGGAGTAAATAACGGGATGGCGTCACCCGGCTCTGCTATATCCAGTACAACTGCCTCAAAAAACAGGAGGGAGGGAGGGGGTGGATTTTGGAAGGAACCTGCAGAATCAGCATTCCGCCGAGCGCCTGTATTCAGAGTCATTTGGGTTTGATAGAACGGGATAACAAAGGACACTGAATGGCGTTGATGTATGTGAGGCCATTTTATTAATCCAGTATGTTGGCTGTACAAGCGGTTGTTTGATGTGAAGAGTCATTATTGCCCCCTTTACTTCCTAACCTACCTCCTCTTCATCACCACAACCAGGGGTCAAGCACTGTCCAACATGTCACCACTGTCATGTTATCACCAAATTAAATAGTGGCACCAACCATGGGCGGACACTAAGTAAGTGAATAATACCGCCAAACTGTGACTGATCAATAGTACCACACCGTTACTAAATAATATAATCACATAATGGATAAATAATATCACAATATTGTGACGGAAAAATACCGCCAGTCAGTGATGAAATAATACCATCAAAGGGTTACTAATACCGCTATATATCCACCAAAAGTGTACTGAAACTGAATAAGACTCTATAAATTACTGTGTAAAACCACCAAATAGTAATTGAAAAATATCACTATATACTTATACACATCAAGCAGTGAAGAAATAATACCAACATAGAGTCATTTAATAAAATAAAGCCACAACTCAATGACTAATAGCATCATACAGTCACTGAATACTACCATCACAGTGGGAAGAAATTATACCACAATACTATCACTAAACTATCCTGCCATACACTAACTAAATAATACCACCACAGAAACATTAATACCACCATACACTAACTAAATAGTTCCACCCAGTGGCGTAACTAGGAACGATGGGACCCAAGGCGAACATTCTACATGAGGACCCCCCCCAGCCCCCTGATCCACACCCCCGACCCGCACAAACCTCATTCCTGCACAGACTTTATGCCCCATAGTGCCCCTACCCACAGTATTATGTCCCATAGTGGCCCCTGTACACAGTATTATGCGCAATAGTGGCCTCTTCACACAGTATTATGTCCCATAGTGGCCTCTTCACACAGTATTATCCCCCATAGTGGCACCTGCACACAGTATTATGCTCCATAGTGGCCCCTGCACACAGTATTATGTCCCATAGTGGCCCCTGCACACAGTATTATGCCCCATAGTGGCCCCTACACACAGTATTATTCCCCATAGTGGCCCCTGCACATAGTATTATCCCCCATACTGGCCCCTGCACACAGTATTATCCCCCATAGTGGCCCCTGCGCACAGTATTATGCCTCATAGTGGCCCCTGCACACAGTATTATGTCCCATAGTGACCCCTGCACACAGTATTATGCCCCATAGTGGCCCCTACACACAGTATTATGCCTCATAGTGGCCCCTGCACACAGTATTATGGACCATTGTCGACCACCCATGAACCATTATTATATTCTGGGTTGTTTTCAGACGCCCGAGTATAATGATTCGAGACCCAGGGGAGGATACAAACATAAAAAACAATGTTACTTACCTCCCCCTGGCTCTGGCGCACTCTGCTGATTTCGTTCATCTTCAATGTTGGACCAGACGTCACCTGACCCAGGTCGGCATTGCAACACATAACGACACTGGCTTGGACCACATGACGTCTGTGATGTCACCAAACAGGACTGAAGTCTGTCGGAGCCCAGGAGAGGTAAGTATCAGTGTTTTTTATGTTCCCTCACCTCCCCTGGGCCCAACAATCATTATATTCTGGGCTCTGAAAAGGCCCCAGAGTTTAATGATAGGAGTGTCTGTGGGGTTCCTGGGCCCATGGTTTCACTTACTGATCTCCAGTCTTGTTCACAGCCACATCTGTAGAAGGGGAAGCATCGGCAGCCGTGAGCCGAATAGGGGATTGGTAAGTAAATAGGGCCCATTACCTGCTGGGGTTACTCCAGCCTATTTAAAAACAAAAACAAAAAAAAACAACACATCAATGGCTCGCCGGGCCCCCTAATGTCCCGGGAGCAGCTGCTACCCCGGGAGTTACTCGCCTGGTTCCACCATGTAGTGATTAATATCACCTATATTAACTAAATAATACCAAAATAAAGTGATTAATACCACCAGGACATGGTTCCCAATCCAGGCTTGTGTACGGTACCCCCTTTAGGCCAAAGTAGAGGTGGCCCTGAGCAGGGGTGGGAATGGGTGAGTGAGTATCAGTCATTACCAGTTGGCATGATCCAACAGGCAATGGCCTATCGTGGGAATAATACAAGGGGAGAATGTATTGTTTAGAGGCCATAAAATGGGGCAATGTATTGTGTGAGGGTCAGTTAAGGGGGCAATATGTATAGGATATGGACTGAAGCTATAAAAAAACATTAGGCGTTACTGACTATCACCCTCCATGGTTACCCCCTTAATAGTCTCCCATTGTTCTTATTTTTGTTCTGCTTTCTGCATGGAAACCACCAGCAAGCAGCAGTGTCCTTTTACATTTGCCTATACAATGCCGGGATCTTTTTTTCAGTTTGTGTCTATTAAAAAAAAAATAAAAGTTTTCCAAAACAGCACAGAAACAAGAATTATATTTTAACCCCTTCCTGCCTTTGACATTTTTTAAATTTGATTTTTGACTCCCCACCTTCCAAAAACGGTAACTTTTTTATTTTTCTGTTCACAGAGCCATACAAGGGCTTAATGTTTGTGGGACAAATTGTACTTCATAATGGCACCATTTAGTATTCTGTATGAAGTAGTGGAAAGCTGTAAAAAATTCAGAACGGGGTAGAATTGGAGAAAAACGGCATTTGTTTGACTTTCTTATCGGCCTCCTTTTTTACAGGGTTCACTGTGCAGCCAAAATGACACGTCATCTGTATTCTATTGGTCGATACGATTCCGGGAATACCAAATTTATATAGTTATTTTACTTTTTAACCCCTTTAAAAAAAATCCAAAACTTCACAAAAAAATCAAAAATTTCTTGAGGGCTCCATAATCTGACCCGTAACTTTTTTATATTTCCATGTACGGGACTATATAAGGCGTTTTTACGTTGGGCCAGATGTACTTTTTATTTATAAAATTTTGGGAGATGTCTGATGTATTGATTTATTTTTATAAAAATTCTTATGGGAGGTGAAATGGAAAAAAAAAAATCAGCGGTATGGTTCTTTTTGTTTTTTTTTCCTGCTACATCTTTCACTGAATAGGAAAAATACTGTTATATGTTTGTAGACCGGGCATTTTCAGATACGGGGACACATAATTTTTCTGATACGGGAACACATAATTTTTGGGGGTCTTTTATGTACAATAACGACAATGACCAGGTATTGTGTTGGGGTACACAGTGACTTGATCAGTATCTAATTCTTTTGTGTACAAGAATGAAGACTTGGTCCTGGGCCAAACCATAAAGTCAGGATAAAAGGACAACTTTCCGTATCTGGAAAATACAAAGACATTCCATCAAAGAAGTAAAATTATCTGATGGTTCGACCAATCAGGATGGGCTGCATTATAGTCAATGGCAATAATGTGGTTAAAAAGAGGCTTCAGAGGACATACAACAGATTTAGAAGCTCCTCACCACCAGAAGTCCTGAGTGTAGAACATCTGACTACTCCAAACCAGAACAAGTAACTAGAGATAAGCGAGTATATTCCATCGAATACCTCCCCTCCATAGACACTGGTGTTAAAAAAAAAAAAGGCTCCAGGGAAGGTTGGAGGGGAACGAAGGATTATGTAGATAATCTTGTTTCCCTTAGTCCTAACAGCGGCACAATGTGGGGTATTTCGTGCCCCTGTGTGCTGGTAGGACAGGCGGAGTTTTAATTAGCCATGTATTAATTTCACATGGCTCGTTCCCTTTAAGAGGGCACAGATACCTCCCCCCTGTGTGTAAATAACAAGTAATAATACATACATTTCAAATAAACAACAATAGGGGGGGAATCCTTGTGCCGCTGTTAGGACTAAGGGAAACAAGATTATCTACATAATCCTTCGTTCCCTGTCGTCCTTACCAGCGGCACAATGTGGGGAAATAGCAAGTAATCCCCATAAGGGTGGGACATTAAACACAAGCAGAATGTAATACAGTGCGCCCGAAGGCAGTAGCTTCTGAGCTATACCGATCAAGTCGGTAGTGCTTCACAAAAGTCGATTCTGAAGACCAGGATGCTGCTGCACAAATCTAATCCAAGGCAAGAGCCTTGATTTCCGCCCAAGAGGTCGACACTGCCCGTGTCGAGTGGGCCCTTAGGACAGTGGGCGGAGGTAAGTTCTGTTTCACAAACGCCAACTTGATTGCTTCCTTCACCCAGCGGGAGATGGTTGCTTTAGAAGCCTTGCGGCCTTTATGGCAAACTACATAATTTATTAATAAGTTTTCAGATCTCCTGAAAGCGCGCATGCGCTGAAGATAAATCTGCAGGTTCTGGACTAAATCCAGAGTATGCCACCTCTCCTCCTCAGGGGAAGTGGGTACTGGAAAAGGTTGGCAGGCAAATGAGCTGACACACATTTGCCCTAGAAGAAACCTTAGGCCTGAACCCTGGCAGAAATCTTAACTGAACACGGTCTTCAAAGAAGGCAATGTAAGGAGCTTCCGATGAGAGTGCTTGAAGCTCCCCTACTCTTTTTGCCGAGGTGACAGCGAGGAGAAAAGATACCTTATAGGTCAGCCACTTTAGATCCACCTCCTCCAGGGGTTCGAATGGAGCAACACAAAGTGCCTTTAGGACCATGTTGAGGTCCCATTGGTGGACAGGAGCAGATACTGCTGGTCTCAGCCTAGTTGCCCCTTTGATAAAGGTGCTCACTAAAGGATCTTGAGACAACCGCCTCCCCAGATAGGCGGACAGAGCGGCCACATGTACCTTCAGGGTAGAAGCTGCAAGCCCTCTGTCTAGGCCGTCCTGAAGGAAATCCAGGATCGCCCTCACAGGGGGATCGGAGGAGTCCACTTTGTGATCCGTGCACCAGGCCTGGAAAATATTACCGACCCTACGGTAATTCTTATTGGTAGAGTTGGCCCTGGCGCTGGCTAAAGTCCTTAGGACGCCTTCAGACAGTCCTCTATTCCTTAATAGGGACTGGTCAACCTCCAGGCTGTCAGATTGAATCTCCTCAGATCGTGGTGTCTCAGCTCTCCTTGTGTCACCAGATCTGGGAGGGGGGAAGCCTCCAATACCTGCCTTGACTCATCCACATGAGCTGGGCAAACCAAGTCCTTTTCGGCCAGAACGGGATTATGGCAACTCCCGAGACTTGGTCCTGTCTGATTTTCATCAATACCTTGGGTATGATGGAAACTGGAGGGAAAATGTATATCAGCCTGAACCTCCATGGGATGGACAGGGCATCCACTGCCAAGGCATTGTCCTCCTGGTACAGAGAACAGAAGGTTTCCACCTTGGCGTTGAGTCAGGTTGCCATGAGGTCGACATCCGGAAGGCCCCATGTTTGGACAATTTGATGGAATATGTCTTGATTGAGAGACCATTCTCCTGATACAGGGATACCCCGACTCAACTGATCCGCTACTATGTTCAGGGAGCCCTTGATGTGAACAGCGGATATGTGGGACAGATTCTTCTCTGCCCATGTGAAAATCAAGTTCGCCTCTCTCAGTAGGGCTGGAACCCTGGTGCCGCCTTGCTTGTTCAAGTATACTACCGTCGTCATGTTGTCTGACCGGACCTTGACTGCCTTCCCTTCGAGAAAAGGGGCAAAGTACTTCAGCACCAGATAGACTGCTTTTAGCTCCTTCAGGTTGGAGGTTCCTACCTTTGGATTCCTCCACAGACCCTGGACGGTCCCGCCGTCTAGGTGGGCTCCCCATCCCGTATGGGACGCATCTGTTGTCAACAGGGTCCAACGAGGTTGGACCGAGGACCTTCCGTCTTTCAGGTGTCTCCACCATCTGAGGGAAAGACGGGTACCGGGAGAAAGGCAGATCTTCCTGTGCAGTCCCCGTGGAGATCTGTTCCAGGCTCTCAACACCTCCATCTGAAGGGGACGCAAATGCCATGAAGCCCAAGGGACTGCCTTGGCTGAAGACGACATTAGGCCTAGGACCCGCATGGCGGTGCGGATGGTGACCCGCCGGGTCCGGAAAAGGCCCTGCACTGAAGCTTCTATTTTCGCTCGCCTTGGACGGGATAGGAAAATCTGCATGCTCTGGGAATCCAGAATAAACCCTAGGAATTTCTTCCGGGTGGATGGCACTATTTCTGACTTCTCCCAATTGATCAGCCAACCCAACTCCTGGAGGAAGGAGATGGCTATCTGGAGGTGGTGATGGAGAATTGAAGTAGACTGAGCTTTTATAAGCCAGTCGTCAAGGTAGGGAACCACGAAGAGGCCTTGCAGTCTGAGGGTGGCGGTAACTGGTGCGACCATCTTGGTGAATACGTACGGGGCTGACGATATGCCGAATGGCAGAGCAGTGAACTGTAGGTGCTTTCTGTGACCAGCCATAAGAATGGCTATGCGTAGATACTTCTTGTGTGGCGGGAAGGTGGGGATATGTAAGTAGGCATCCTTCAGGTCCAGGGTGACCATGACCTCGTCGCGCAATAGAAAGTTGGTTACTGAGTCTATGGACTTCATCCTGAATGGCTTTCCCTATATGAAAAGGTTGAGGAACCGAAGATCTATAATCATCCGCCACCCTCCTGTGGACTTTGGAACCAGGAATACGGGTGAATAAACTCCTTATCCCACTTCTGAGGGAGGGACCCTTTCCAGGTCCCCCTTTGCAAAATATTCTGCCACGGAAGCCTCCAGGCAGACCTGTTGTAGAGCTGGTAAAACCCGCGTAGTGATGAACCGGTCCACAGGAGGGTGTGAGAACTCTATTGCGTACCCCCGCTGAACGAACTGAAGGACCCATGGATCCAAAATGTGAAGATGCCACGCCACGGAAAAATTTGGAAAGGCGCCCTCCTATGGGAGAGCTGGACACAGAGAGCGAAGCCTCCTCAAAACCCCTTCTTCTTAGGGTCTTCCTTGGGGACCCCTTGCCCCGCCCCTTTGGGCGGTATCTGGAGCGTCTCTGGTTACCTTGCTGAGGCCTGTATTGGGATGTAGACTCTCGACCCCTAGAAGGGGAAAGCCTTCTTCTTCTGGTCGCTTGTGGTAGCGACCTGCCTTTACCTTCAGCCAGCCCCTCCATCAGGTCGTCCAGCCCCTGGCCGAAAATCTTCCCTGGTTGAAAGGGGAGGGAGCATAAAGAAAATTTGGAGGTGACATCAGCCCGCCAAGGATTGAGCCACAAGGGCCTCCTGGCAGCGGTATTCAGAGCCATGGTCTTGGAAGCCAGTTTCACCTTCTGTCTTGCTCACTCTCTCAGGAAATCCGTAGCGAGACGGAATTCCCCCATGGACGCCAGGATGATATCCCTGTTGGCCCCGGAGTCGATGTCCCGCTCCAGACGGTCCAACCGGGCTTGAAGCTTATCAGCTACTTCTGTGGAGGCGATGCCCACTGCCATCTGGGCTGAAGCAGACGAATACGCCTTCTTGAGTGTTGAATCCACTCTCCTATCGAGCAAATCTTGGAGGTTTGACCCATCATCGATAGGCACGACAGTGCGACGGGAGAGCTTTGAGATGGCCAAATCCACCTTGGGCGGAGGACCCCAGCGATCCAGCTGGGAGGAATCAATTGGATATACTGCTTTGAAAGCCCTGGTGGTGACATAAGCTTCCTCCGGCTGCTTCCACTCTTGTTCCATTAAACTGGCCATGGAGGCGTCCACTTGAAAAACCCTCCGCTTTTCAGAGGTGGACGCAGAGGCTTCCCCCTCGCCAATCTGGTCCCACGACCAGATGGCCTTCAGCAGCTTGTTAGTCTTCTCACGATGAAAAAATGGGTCTGCTGGAACAGGAGGACTGGTCGTCCGATGATATGGACACATCCTCCACCTGGAGGCTCCTTGACCTATGCTACCATATCACTGGTAACGGGTTCCTCCCGCAGAGGTCCCCTGCATTGCTGGCAGCGTGACCAGTCATAGCCTAGAGGCAAAAAATGACATTCAGGATACTCCCACCATTGGGAGAATTAGCAGACGAAAGAGACTGCACCTACTATCAGGTAGTAGAACGTCACATTCAATACAAGCCAGATGTCTCCTTTTTGAAGACTTCTTCCGTCTCACTTGATCCCCGGGAGGGGTGGAAGACGAAAACATGACAAAGAAACTAGCTTTCAGTGATACCTAAGCATAGGATACGGAACATAAAGGAGTACATTCAAGGAACCATATAAGGAGACTCACCCAGCTTCAGTCAGACAACTTACCAAACTTCAGTCAAGTTTGCACTAGAACAAGTGTAGTTGAAGCAGTAACACGAGCCACAACACGGAACCGGCTAGTGGTTTAAACTAGCAGACAATGAGGGAAGCAGCCATGCCCCTGTTTACAGCCCTGTATCCAGAAAGGGGCGTGGCTTAACAAAAAAATATGTGAGCTCTGTTCCTTGCCCTCCTGAGAGCACTCTCAGGCCTTATGAGTTGCTCCCTCCCTAGCCAACAGACCCTTGGCACATACCTTGCCTCTATAGCCGCACTGCACCGCTGTCTGCGTGGCCCTGGAGCAGTGGATGCCGAAACCGGAAGTGCCGGTGTCACCTCTATGAGCGTCCGGCCAGGAACCTCCTAGACAGAGAAGGTTCTGCAAAAACGGAAGTTCCCCTTCCTGGAGCCGCGCGTACACGCCAGCAATGCGCGGCTCCACAAAGCCCAAACAAGATGGGACTGCCGGGGATACATGAGGCAAACATTGTGGGAGGGAGGCAGGGATATATGAAGAGATAAAGGAGCCTTTAAACTTACCCCTCTTCTCCCTGCAGGACTGACACAGAAGTCCAGCAGGCCAGAGTGCTTCACTGAAGATGATTTGAACAGGTGAGAACCTGCAACCTGCAACTTACAACTTCTTCCTTCTTTCTCTTTAGGAGGACACAGAGTCCTCTCCACCTGTCCGATCCTTTACTCAGGACAGAAAAAAACACACATGGGGGAGGTATCTGTGCCCTCTTAAAGGGAACGAGCCATGTGAAATTAATACATGGCTAATTAAAACTCCGCCTGTCCTACCAGCACACAGAGGCACTAAATACCCCACATTGTGCCGCTGGTAAGGACGACAGCGAATTGAATAGTTCCCGCGTTTACCACGTGGTATTCGACCAAGTACACCAATAACTATGCAATGGAGGTATTCGATTGAATATTACTCGCTCATCTCCACAAGTAACGTCTCTGCTCCGGCAGGAGACAGTTGTAAGCCTCAGGCTTCTTGATACCTTCTGGTCCAGAAGTCCGGGGAAAGTCGAGAGCCTATTCTGTTTGGAGATGGCCTTGTGAAGCAGAAGCACCCCGTACACGTTTTTCAGTGGCACTCCCACTTTTTGTGCACTCAGTGTAATGTTGGCACATTCCACTCCATGCGCTGCTTGGCCATGCACCACGCAAGGAAAAAATTAAGACCTGGCGCCTGCGGATGAGGTCTCTGGCTTTGGAAGAAGGGTCGTGAGGATCAGCTGCAGCTCTTACCCAGGGAACAACTTACTGAGTAGGAGGTAGTGACCTAAGCGATAAAGGGAAGGAGAAAAATCTGGTAATATTTGAGAGCGCTGCTGAGTAAAGAGAAGGCAATAGTCATGTGATGAATGCACTTTATTGGTTCCAGTTGGACATATAGGACAAATTTGTCTTACTATGTTTTATGTGTCACGTTTACATTGCTATTCGTCAGTAGGATGAGGCTCAGACTGGCCCACTCGTGTACCGGTGAATCTCTGATGGCCCTGTGCCTTTTTTAATATGCAGTGGAGGTCCAATAACAGCTACTATTAACTTACCTATTCGTGCTCCTGCTCTTAGCCTCCTCTTCCATCTTCAGCCTCCAGGGAGCCCCTGTGTGCCTCACATTACGTCATCGTGGATAGGAAGTGCGTCACACTGGGCCCATTGAAGGCTAAAGAGGAGGCTGTGAGCAGGACAGCCACCTGGGAGAAGTGATGCCCCGAGCGGCTTCTGCTACAGGTAGTGCAGGAAACCACAAGCTCCCTACTCTACGAGTCTCTGAATTATTGGTAACAGGCCTATCCTGTTCCCCCCATAGGATATTAGCAGGGGAGGGGGTCACCTAAAAAAATTTCACTGTTAGGCCCTAGACATCCCACTCCGACACTGGGTAGAATTGGGGTAGAGATGGGTCTTGGTCAGATAATTAAAATTGTGCGCAAATTTGTAAATCCATCTATGGTGCGTTGGTTTTTACTGCCCTCATTGAAGAGATGGGTCGAGAGTGGTATCATGTCAGGGGATAGCATTTTGTAATATTCGTTTGTGAGACCACCAGGGCCGGATGTTTTATTGACGGGGCCGCGGAGATCGATGACACCTCAGCAGTGACGTCCTCCCAAGAAGGGTCACTTGTTCTGCAGTAAATCCCATAGTTAGTCAATCACATGAACCTCTGAGGGCGAGGCCCTTGTGTGTACAATGTTTTGTTCATTGGTGTACAAGGATCGCTCCTCAGGGTCTTAAAGGCTCAGAATATGGAGGTGGAGGTTATGTGAGTTTAGCCAGGAGGGGTCTCACTTGGTTACCCCATCTACAGTGTATGTTTTGTATGACCATGTTGTGCCATGTTTCTTGACCAGAGCCTGATCTTTGCGTTCTCTGGGGACAGGTTTGCTATGTGACCCCATTATGCTTGGTGTAGGGTTTGGAATTTATCAGGATGATGTTTGCGGAGATGATGCACGTGGTTGATCATGTGACCCCGCATCGCCATCTTGGAGGCAGCCCCAAAAGAATGGAAGATCCTCAGTATGTTCAATATTGTTAATTGCTAATTATTACATTTTTTTTTTACAGTTTTTTTGTCTGTTCATTTCTACTTAGGCCAGTACTCAAACAAATGTTCCCCTGATAATAGGAAACCATCAAAAAGCAGGAGTTGGTAAATCTGTTTTTGTTAATATTTGTCTGTAACGTGTAAAATCCCACATCATTGTATAGACATGTAAAGTGTTAAACCCATTCCATTTAGTTTTTAAAAATTTTTTTTTTTGCTATTGTGTATGGTAAACATTTTTGTAATATACTTTATTAACCTATCTAACTTCCTTTGAATAGAAAACAGGCTGTAATGTTCTCATATGTAACCCTCTCACTAAGCTGTTACTAGTGAAAGTCCGCACACATTCGTATTGTGAATATCAGTGGCGTAACTAGGAATGGCGGGGCCCCGTGGCGAACTTTTGACATGGGGCCCCCCCCATCCCAACTGACGCCGAAGACCTCAACCGACCCCCTCCTCCGCACTCTATTATGTCCCTTACTTGCCCCTGCACACACTATTAACCCCAGTAGTGTCCCCTGCACACACTATTAACCCCAATAGTGTCCCCTGCACACAGTATTAACCCCAATAGTGGCCCCTGCACACAGTATTAACCCCAATAGCGTCCCGTGCACACAGTATTAACCCCAATAGTGGCCCTTGCATACAGTATTAACCCCAATAGTGGCCCCTGCACACACTATTAACCCCAATAGTGGCCCCTGCACACAGTATTATGTCCCTCTGTGGACACCCATAAACAATTATTATACTCTGGGGTCTTTTCAGACCCCAGAGTATAATAATCGGAGACCCGGGGAATAAAAACATTAAAAAAAACAAACCACTGTTGCTTCTTACCTGTTCCCCGGCTCCTGTGCTGTGCTGTCTTCCTGGGCTCGCGTCCTTCGTTAATGACGTCGGACGTCACATGACCCGGGAAGCATGCCGGGTTCATGTGACGTCAGAGACGTCAGACAACAGTAGGACGGAGGCCTGGCAGGATCGCGGAGAGGTAAGTAACAGTGTTTGTTATGTTCCCTTACTTCTCCCGATCCGCCAATCATTATACAAAGACCCCCGAGTATAATGATAGCCTTTGTGGGGCCCGCAGTGTCACTTGCCGATCCCGGCCCAGCCAGGATCGGCAAGTGAATAGGGCCCGTAACTGCCTATTGAAAAAAACCGCAGCGGTAGCGGCTGTCACCGGGCCCCCTAATGGCCCGGGCCCTGTGGCAGCTGCTACTGCTGCTACCACGGTAGTTACGCCCCTGGTGAATATAGTTAGAGATATCGCTAGTTAAAAACACTGTTGGAAATGTGATTTTATTTGCAGAAAAAACTGATTTTTCTAAGTGGTATAAAACCGGAGATACAGTCATGTGAAGTGATCATCTCCCATTTTGGTAAATCCTTCAGCTCTGTATATACACAATACAAATGTCTATGGACTTTCCTAGTAACAGCTCAGTTAGAGGGTTGTAAGGAGAATGTTACTGCCTGTTTTGTAATAAAAAGGAAGTTAGATAGGATTAAAAAAAATAATAATAATAATTTTTCTTGCCCAGGTTATATCTGAGGGGCTCTCAGATGACTTAATCCTCCACGACTGTGCTTGCTGGAGTGTCGCGTCCTCTTTTACGCCAATACGCATGCGCAGAAACTTCATCTCGATATCTCCAGGAAGGAGCTGACGCAGGGACACGAGGGCTGCTGTGCTGGTACATGGCAGGCGGACCCTCAGAATGTATAAGGTTCATGCCTTCAGCATCTTCCGGAAAATTCTTCCTCTAATATTTGTACCAAATGTTCGCCTTCTTTTGAAGATCGCGGGTGTAGGGGTGAACCTACCTTTTTTGCCGCCCGAGGCGGACGACAGAAAGCCGCCCCCCCCCCTTCCCGGGAGGAGGGGGCGGACAAAGCAAAGTGACAAATATAAGTTTATTTACATGAGGTCACAAATGAAAAAATAATAATCACATAATATATTATAGCATTATAAATAAAGTTTTCAATGTCTGGACATTTTGTCTACCATTTTTTTTTAATCACTATACAATGTAGGGCTCTGTGTTAGGCATTCAGCAAAAAGGAAGCAATGCTCACTCAAATGCAAAGGATAGGTCATCAATGTGTAACTCCAGAAAAACTCCTCAAAATGTGGCTGCACATAGGTCTAATATTGTCTTTTTCCTCACGAACAGGAGCAGAATCATTAAGCGCAGACCAGAGGCGAGCTCACCAGCAGGTATAGGGAGTTCCCACGCTGTCAGCTGGTGTTCACCTTGCCCTAGCCTAGCAGCAACTGAGCTCCGCTTGCTCAAGCGCCGCTCTAGCTGTCAGGAGAGCAGGTGCCTTATATCCCGGGTGAGTGGCGCCGCCATTTTAAATTCCACTGGTGGGAATCAGCAGCCGCATCAGTTACTCCTTATATACACAGTACTGCAGGAGTACAGTTTGCCCTTCCCCTTAAGAGCAAAGACGCCATTTCTGTTCAAAGAAATTCAAAGAATTCAGAGACTTATTGTACTTTAAAAGTGTTGGTCTTACATAAAATGCGCACATTGACTTGTATTTAGTGTTAAACATATTGTATAGCGCTCATGGAATTACACTTTAAAATACGTGGCATTCATGATTCTCTCAGCCAAAAAGGTTCCCGACCCCTGCACTAACATATACAGAGATATATATCAGTGGATGTCAAGCAAATACATTTACAAGCACAATACAATACAGAAAATAAAATGGGGCTAAAAGAGAAAAACGAATACCGGAACAAATCTGTAACCTGGTCCACTTTGGCCTGACTCCTAGGCTCCCGGGTGCTGGCTTAATTCAACAGCATGACGTGTTGCATGTCTTCCCGGGTCTGTCAAGTGTAGAGGGTCTTCTTGTGCAGCTAACCTCGAGATGCCTCCTCCTTGAGAGACCCAGAATCGTGGTCTGCCTCGCAGTAAAAGGCTAGTGTCTAGCCACACCTCCCTTCCAGGTAGCCCCCTCCTCTTCCCCCACTACAGAATCTTGAGAAAGAGGGATACCTTCTTGGCTGTTGGGAAAGATGTGTGTCTGGGGTTCACCTGAGGGTCATTAGCCCCCCCGCCCCTCCCTCTGTGGACTTGTGCCATCTAGGGGCAATATACTGTCTGTCCAGAAAGGGCAATCTCCCATGGTATACACATAAAACCAACGTAAACACAGCTTAGACACAACTTTCCTAAGCCTAATAGGAATAAGGAGCAATACATTTCAAAGAAAGATCCATAACTGAGGGTCTCTCATCATCACAATAGGTTTGTGGGAAAAGATTGAGTAGAACTGGTAACTTATTCAATAAAATCTCTGCTCATCCTTGGCTTAAGAGTCCAGTGGGCGGTCCTAACAGTGCTTGACAGAGAAGGACATCCGTGGGTACCTTATTCATCACTATATCAGATTTTTTTTCCTCATGTCTGACCACAATATCAGCAAGTCCTCATTCTTAAAATGGTGGGCCATGACAAGCTTACTGAAGACGGTGGAATTGTAACCAATTCTCAGCCCCTCAAATACGTTTTTAGGAGGCGGAGTTAGTGAAATGTTCATTTTGTACAGGCATATCCCAATAAAGGCATCCTCTATGTTGTAAACAGCAATCTCTTGGGCCACTTTGTAGACCTTCTTGGCCATGTCACCAGATAGTACATACCCGGGACCGGCAGGATATGGGGGGAATATTTTTGAGGGGTATATTTCTTCAGGTAGGTACCATAGGCTATAGTTTACTCTACTGGGTGAGGTATTTTCCACTACAATCCCGGTTACATAATTCCTACGAGGTGGAAGCTCTGGATGGAGAAGTTGGTGGACCAGATAGTTGACATTGACAAAGACGTCATTGTCCACCTTCATCACGTAAGAGGCGTTAGGACAAAATTTTGTCACCCATTCCATTCCTGATAGAGTTTTCAGCGTTAGATTATGGTAGGTGTCCAAGAAGTCTTGTTGAACAATGTCTCCATAAAGGGTACTTTCCTCTTTGAGGACCCTCTGTATGGTGGCAGTCATAACGGGAGAGATGCCAACCAAGAAGATCCTGATGACGTGAACATCTTGATAGATACTTTCGTTCCCCCAGGTCCTACGGATGGTATCTCTAGCTTTTACATCGTGACTCTCTCCGATCACCAGAAGAACTAGGAAGGGGTTCTTCTTCTGACATTTTTCTAGAGGGTTCATTAGAAACTTATAAGGGTATGGGTATGGAGACAACATGGGGTGGTGTCTGAAGGAGGAATTAAAAGTCAATACAGTGATCTGTTCTGGCCGTTGGGCTGAACGAGTCTCTATCTTCAAGGTCGATAAAACTTTTTCCTCTATGTTAAACATTCGGATCAATAGAAACCACCCAAAACTAAGAGGAAAAACCAGGAGGATTAATCTAAAATATCTTCTAGACATGATGGGAGATCCAGAGGGTAATGTTAAATTTCTGCACAACAAAACAGAAAAGTCAGAGTTACACAAAAATTTTTGCAAAAATATCCATTTCTATTTGACGAAAGGCCTCATGAAAGTGTCTACTATACTTTTTTGTAAGCGCTTTACAGCCATTGTCAGTCACTGTCCCCTATAGGGCTCACAATCTACATTCCCTATCAGTAAGTCTATGGAGTGTTGGAGGAAATTGGAATCCCCGGAGGGAACCCACGCAAACACGGGGAGAACCTACAAACCCCTTGCAGATGTTGTCCTTGGCAGGATACTTTGTGGTGAATCTATAAGGCAGCTAGAACATGATGGTGGACCTCATCTCAAACTAAATATGGAGCCCCCCATAGCTGATCTATCTAAGTTACTGGCTCACACTTACTCCAGCCTTGGGGTAACCTTTGATCCTTCCCTAACCTTCAAGCTTTATAACCAAGCACTCAAACCTCCTGCCACCTCCAACTCAAAAACATTCACCGAATCAACTTTTTCCTCATCCCTGAGAGTACAAAAATCTACAACAGTCCTCATCATCCCCCACTTAGACTACTGCAACATCCATCTCGGAGGCCTGGGACAGTTCTTGACCAGCATTGCAAGCCCCCGATCCCTCCCCACACCCCATATAACTGGAATAGTGGAAGACTGTACATTAACACAACCAATCCACCCTAACCTGTGCCACTCACTTAATCTACCCCTCCCACGCATATTTCATCAGCCACTCCCCTCTACTAATCCTTCCACTGTTTACCCAACACTAAAGCATAATCTCTCACTACCTACCAAGACGTAATCTACGATCCTCCTGAGACCTCCTGCTTCGCTCTGCTCTTATCTACTCTTCACACTTTGCACGTCTCCAAGCCTTCTCCCGTGTATCCCTCATACTCTGGAACTCACCACCATGTTACATAAGACTGTTCCCCACAATCACAAGCATTAAGAGGATTGCAATTAAAGGATTTTCCCAAGCCAGAGCCAGAAGTTTATAGCGCCATCCACTGAGTAGTGCTCATGTTGAGCTGCCGCAGCTTAGGTCCAACTCATTTGAAGCTGTGTGCTTCTGGCTCTGTACACTGTGTAGTGCTGATATCAGTGAAGATATGTGTCTCTGCTTCTGTACACTGTGTAATACTGATATCAGTGGTGTTGTGTGCTTCCTGCTCTGCACACTGTATAGTACTGATATCAGTGAAGCTGTGTGCTTCCTTCTCTTTTTTTTTTTTAATGTAGATTGTGATCACAATATACATTTTTTTCAGCATGTCTTTGTAGAATGGGAGGAAATCCACGCAATCACGGGGAGAACATACAGACTCCTTGCAGATGTTGTTCCTGGTGGGATTTGAACCCAGGACTCCAGCACTGCAAGGCTGAAGGGCTAACCACTGAACCACCGTGTTGCCCCTGTGTGTTTCCTTCTCTGTACAGTGAAGTGCTAATATTAGTGGAGCTGTGTGCTTCTGGCTCTGTACACTGGAGTGCTGATATGAGTGAAGTTGTGTGCTTCTGGCTCTTTACACTGTATAGTGCTGATTTTGGTGAAGTTGTGTGCTTCTGGCTCTGTACACTGTATTGTGCTGATTTTAGTGAAGCTGTGCGCTTCTAGCTCTGTGCACTGTGTAGTACCAATATTAGTGAAGCTGTGTATTTCTGGCTCTGTGCACTGTAAAGTACCGATATTAGTGAAGCTGTGTGCTTCTGGCTCTGTGCACTGTATAGTCATTAAATCAGTGGAGCTGTGTGTTTCTGGCTCTATACACTGTGTAGTACTGATATCAGTGAAGCTGTGTGCTTCTGGCTCTGTGCACTGTGTAGTACCGATATTAGTGAAGCAGTGTGTTTCTGGCTCAATACACTGTGTAGTACTGATATCAGTGAAGCTGTGCGCTTCCTGCTCTGCACACTGTATAGCATTGAAATCAGTGGAGCTGTGTGTTTCTGGCTCTGTATACTCTGTAGTACTGATTTCAATGAAGCTGTGTACTTCTGATATCAGTGGATATTTGGGAGAATAGGACACTATTTCAATGTTCACCCTGTTGGTAAAACTCCTTAGAAACAGTGTGGGAGCTCAATCAAGTGTATAAGGAATGATCTCACTGGTTGCCACCTGAGGGACTGACGCTAAACCTCCTCGTACACACAGAAAATACAGTAATAAACATTGCAAAGTAAATAAAATGGCCTCGGTTACAATTGTCTACAGGCTTGGCCCATTTGCTCTGGAAAGACTCCGGCAGTTTTGCCCTATGTGATATGTACACACTAGCGCGCGTCTATGTTACTATGATCATCATGCTTTGACAGAACTGCCCTGACTGGCTACGGATACAATAGCATGTTGTGGATAGCCAAGGTTTACTAGTCCAAAGGGGACATTCCTGAACATCCCAGGGAGCTGCTATTGTGGGAAATGGGGGCCGACAAGGGCAACTGATTCTGAGATTGAGAAGACAAAATGAATTAACGACACACTTACTAATCGTTTTGTCTTGTCAATCATGTGTATGTCTCCACTATCACCGGTGATGTACAATGAACCACTATCCACAATTTCCGTCCAAGTGCAGACAGGAGGGGCCCGTTTTAAACATGTTTTTTTACCTAGTATACATAGGAGTAGCTGTCCATGCAAACAACTACCCTGTTTCCCCGAAAATAGGACACCCCCCCCTTCACCTCCTGGACCACCTACAACCGGCAGTCATGCCAGAACTCCTCTAAGGAAGCACCGGTATGACTGCCGATTGTCCCCCGATCCAGCTACTGCATAAGACATCCCCCGAAAATAAGAAAGGACACATATTTCGGAAGATAATTTAATATAAGACACTGTCTCATAAGGTTATAGAGTATACTGTACCTGTGTGGTGCTGATCAGATAGCTATGTGATATATTATAGTATATAAGGTTATAGAGTATACTGTACCTGTGCGGTGCTGATCAGCTAGCTATGTGATATATTATAGTATATAAGGTTATAGAGTATACTGTACCTGTGTGGTGCTGATCAGATAGCTATGTGATATATTATAGTATATAAGGTTATAGAGTATACTGTACCTGTGTGGTGCTGATCAGATAGCTATGTGATATATTATAGTATATAAGGTTATAGAGTATACTGTACCTGTGTGGTACTGATCAGCTAGCTATGTGATATATTATAGTATATAAGGTTATAGAGTATACTGTACCTGTGTGGTGCTGATCAGATAGCTATGTGATATATTATAGTATATAAGGTTATAGAGTATACTGTACCTGTGTGGTGCTGATCAGATAGCTATGTGATATATTATAGTATATAAGGTTATAGAGTATACTGTACCTGTGTGGTGCTGATCAGATAGCTATGTGATATATTATAGTATATAAGGTTATAGAGTATACTGTACCTGTGCGGTGCTGATCAGCTAGCTATGTGATATATTATAGTATATAAGGTTATAGAGTATACTGTACCTGTGCGGTGCTGATCAGATAGCTATGTGATATATTATAGTATATAAGGTTATAGAGTATACTGTACCTGTGCGGTGCTGATCAGCTAGCTATGTGATATATTATAGTATATAAGGTTATAGAGTATACTGTACCTGTGCGGTGCTGATCAGCTAGCTATGTGATATATTATAGTATATAAGGTTATAGAGTATACTGTACCTGTGCGGTGCTGATCAGATAGCTATGTGATATATTACTATAGTATATAAGGTTATAGAGTATACTGTACCTGTGTGGTGTGATATATTACTATAGTATATAAGGTTATAGAGTATACTGTACCTGTGCGGTGTGATATATTACTATAGTATATAAGGTTATAGAGTATACTGTACCTGTGCGGTGTGATATATTACTATAGTATATAAGGTTATAGAGTATACTGTACCTGTGCGGTGTGATATATTACTATAGTATATAAGGTTATAGAGTATACTGTACCTGTGTGGTGCTGATCAGATAGCTATGTGATATATTACTATAGTATATAAGGTTATAGAGTATGTGAGATATATATAGAGAAAGATCCACCACACAAAAATTTGGATATTACCTAGTGTCAGACTAGCAGTTTACAGGTCCTGTAATCTGACACTAGAGTGGGACCATGTATCTCAGAGGTGTGTTTCTGGTGGGACACTTATTGTAGTGCACCTCAGATAGCAAGAAGAAGGGAGGTCCTACTCTCCATATTGATGCATGTCCCTTATGATTACAGATAAAGTGAATAAAGAATATAACCCCCCCAACCACACCAGTGTTAGTTCATTAGGTGTGCAACAAAAATGGCGACGAGGATGGGATTGAGTGACAATTCATAGAAGATACAGAGCAGAATTCACTCAATAAGAGATAGAAAAGAACCAATTGTACAGTGCAGCCATCTCAGTGATATCCTGTGAGTGTCCCCTCAGTGAGATCCTGCCCAGCAGACTGACAATGGATGTGGAGAGCTGTATTAATGACATTAGTGAGTCCTTGCTGCATCTAACATTTGATGAACTGGGTGCTGTTAGCAAATATCTTAAAGTGCCAGGGGAGCAAATCTCTAAAGCCAGAACCCGCAGGCACCTGCTGAATGCCATCAATAAACTGCTTGATGAAGTGGGAGAAACAGAGGATGAAGATGTTACCTGTCTGTTCCTCCAAAAGTGCAAACAGTTCATTACAGATCTGCATTCAGAGGCAGAGGTCGGGGCACAGGCAAAAGAGACTAAGACCCAGACTCAATTGGAAGATTTAAAGGCACAGTACCTTACTTTGCAGAAAGCATTCCAGGAATCTAGCAAACTGTTAGAAAAAGCCCTTGTTTCTGAGACATCAAGTCAAGCAAAGCAAGAGGTGTCAGAGAGAGAGAGACTTACTGCAGGACTTCTCCACAGAACATGTGGCCAGAAATGACAATACGGAAAGACTTTAAAATTAGTGGTCAAATTGGTGAAAGAGGTCAAAAAGACAAACTGTCTTACACAAATCTCATGCACCAGATAGACATGGGACTGCAAAAGGGCTACAGTGAATTAGAAGTGATTGAGGCAGTAGTTAAAGCAATAAGCCCCGGCCTGAGTATAAGAAATATGTTAGAGATGAAAAGTGATCTAACACTGCCACAGCTGAAGACTATCCTAAAAGGACACTACAAGGAGGAGAGCAACTCGGACTTATACCACCAGCTGGTAAATATCTCGCAAGACAGCAAAGAATCTCCTCAAAATTTCCTCTTCAGGGCTATAGAACTAAAGGACAGACTTCTTTTTGCCTCTAGAGAAGTGGGAGCAGAGGAAAAATTTGAAACGGATTTGATTCAAAGGAAATTCCTGAGATCAGTAGGAACAGGACTGCTCAGTGAACACATTAAATTCCAATTGAAACCTTATTTGGATGATCCCACTGTCACTGATGACGTATTAATAAAGAAAATGAATGAAGCTGCCAGTTGGGAACAAGAGAGGGAACAGAAATTAAAGAAGTACTCTTCCAGCAAAATCAGCAAACTTGGCGAAATGCAGGCTGGTACCACACAACAAGGATTACTTACAAAAGTAGAGTCATCTACAACTCAAACCGCCCCACCTACGCTAAAATCAAAGAAAGTTCCACCTTCAGGAGATACAGAAGTGACAAACTGGGAGGAGGCTGTGAAAGAACTGAGGAATGAGATGTCAGAATTGAAAAAGTTACTTAAGACTTCTCAAGAACCAAGATTGGTTTCATCCCAAGTAACTTCCAGAAATAAGCAGAATCCAATTTGTGAGGCCTGCAAGACATCAAATCAAGGTCATACATGTCGCCACTGCTACAAATGTGGTAAAGAAGGACATTATGCTAGGGGATGTTGTGCATCCAGATCTGCACAGTTAAAAGACAGGAGGTTGCTGATGAGGGACAATCAGTAACCTGTGCCAAGCCCCAGTCCCAACCAAAGAAAGTACCATCTTCAGGTATGGAAGCCAAAGAAAATCTGCTACATACTTATTTCCAAAATGTATGTGATCGTATCCAATAACTGGAGCTTCAACAGAACAATATACAGCAAGTCACTTCTAGGAAGTGCACGACAACTAACTTACAGATGAGTGACAGTGTGTCGAGAGGCCAAAGAAAACTCATCAATTTAATAGGAAAAAGGTGTATGGTCCTATGTAAACTAAATGGGGTTCCTCTTCAGGCATTATGGGACACTGGAGCTCAAGCAAGTATCATCAATGAAAGTTGGCGGCAGCAGTACCTTCCTCAAACAGAAGTAAGGGCAGTGGAAGAATTACTAGGCTCTGAACCATTATGCGGGAGAGCGGTAAACAAGACCGAAATTCCTTTCATTGGTTGGATAGAAGTAACCTTCCAGCTGTCCTCTGGTAATGACAACATAGAACTTCTGGTGCCTTTTCTAGTATCCAGTGACAATAATGTAGCTGAAGAGCCAATCATTGGATATAATGTGATTGAGGAAGTCATCCTGAGAAAAATCCCTTCATCATCTTTGGTGAGTACACTGGCTGCATCATTTTCACTGCCGACAAGAAGAGCAGAGATGGTGGTAAAAGCCGTCCAAGTGAGCCAAGCAGAAACATTTGTGAAGGAGGTAAGAACTGGAGTACGTCGTACCATTATTCCTGCAGGTACTATAATGGGTGTCAAGTGTGGTGTCCATGTGGGACCTCATAAGAAGAACCAGGAAAAGCTCTTTGTGCCAAGTAACACTGCACAGTTACCAGAGGGAATATATACAGATGAGACAGTTGTGATTGTACCTTATGACAACTATGCTCGGGTAACCATTCCAGTAATGAACCCCACTAAACATGATATTGTACTGGATCCAAAAACCGTGTTGGGTCACTTGGAAACAGTCAAAGCGGTATACCCAGCTTGCATAAAACCTGTTCAAGTTTCTTCTCTGACTGCAAACATACAAACAGTGGAAAATGTTGACAAAGCAGAGGGTGAAGTGTATTCAGTTAAAGAGGAATGGGATCCTCCGGTTCCTACGGATCATCTTGATGCAGACGAACAGTGCATAGTAAGGCAGATGTTAAGAGAAGAATGTCATGCCTTCTCCAGAGATGAGTCTGATGTTGGATGCATTCCATCACTCCAATTAAAGATTAATCTAAAAGACACCACCCCCGTTAAGAAGACATATACTTCCGTGCTGAAACCGCTTCATAACGAAGTGAAGGAGTACCTACAAGACCTGATAAATAGAGGATGGATTAGAAAGTCAAAATCATCCTACTCTTCTCCTATAGTATGTGTAAGAAAACGAGATGGTAGCCTGAGACTCTGCTGTGATTATAGAGAACTAAACCAGAAGTCAGTTCCTGACCGTCATCCTATACCGAGAATCCAAGATATGCTGAATAGTTTGTCAGGAAGTTCATGGTTTTCTGTGCTTGATCAAGGGAAAGCCTATCACCAAGGATTTATGGAAGAATCCAGTAGGCCTTTGACAGCCTTTATAACACCTTGGGGATTATATGAATGGATCCGTATTCCTTTTGGGCTCAGCTCAGCTCCAGCGGAATTTCAGAGAAGCATAGAAGAATGCTTGGAAGGACTGAGAGACAGTATCTGTCAACCATATCTTGATGACAACCTGGTTCACAGTAAGTCTTTCACTGAACATGTGGAACATGTACGGACTGTGCTTCAGCGCTACCAACAGCATGGAATCAAGCTAACACCGAAGAAATGTGAGCTGTTCAAAAGACAAGTCCGGTTCCTAGGTAAGATTGTCTCTGGTGATGGCTATACTATGGATCCAGCAGAAATTGCTCCAGTAATGGCTTTGAAAAACAAACCTCCATCTACAGTGGGAGAGCTTAGAAAAATACTAGGTTTTCTGTCCTACTACCGGACATATATTCAAAATTTCTCCCGGATTGCCGCTCCACTGTATAATCTACTGTCAGCAGGGCCATGTTCACCATCACCCACACAAAAGAAAGCAAAGAGAGATAGATCCAAACAGAAGGAAAAAAGTCAACTTCCTGCACATCAGCCCATCAATTGGACTGCCCATCATCAAGAAATCCTGGAGAGACTGATTGATTTGTTAGTTAAGCCACCAGTGATGGGATATCCAGACTTCAACATCCCATTCATACTGCACTGTGATGCGTCTCAGGAAGGACTTGGTGCTGTCCTATATCAAAGGCAAAATGGCAAGTTGAGAGTTATTGGTTATGGCTCAAGAACTCTTACTGCAGCAGAGAAAAACTACCATTTGCACTCGGGGAAACTTGAGTTTTTGGCAATGAAATGGGCAATATGTGACCGTTTTAGAGACTACTTGTACTATAGTCCATCATTTGTTGTATATACAGACAACAATCCACTTACCTATGTTCTCACTACAGCAAAATTAAATGCGACTGGCCATAGATGGGTGTCAGAACTTGCAGACTTCAATTTTAGCATTAAATACCGCCCAGGGAAAGCAAATGCAGACGCTGATGGATTGTCAAGAATGCCACTAGATCCTGACCAGTATATGAAGGAATGTTCCCAAGAAATCAGCATGGAAGCTATTGGTAGCACTGTCCAAGCAGTTCAGATACAAGAGGAGGAACATATGCCATGGTGGTGCCCTGTAACTGTAGAAAGTACAGCTGGAGAAGCTGAACAAAGCCTCAGAGCAAGCGTTAACCAGCTCCCAAAAGAAACTATCAGAAAAGCACAAGAAGAAGACAAGATCATTGGGAGACTGCTACACTACAAACATCAAAATAGATTTCCGGCTAAGAAGGAGAGACAAACAGAACCACCAGCTGTAACTGCCTTATTCAGAGAATGGTCTAAGTTATACCTCAATTCAGATGGTATTCTTTATAGGAAGACTAGCCATAACTTACAATTAGTCCTGCCAAAAGTCTACCATAGGACAGTATTCAAAGAACTCCATGAGCAAATGGGACACTTAGGAGTAGAAAGAACTGTCAATCTTGTTAGAGAACGCTTTTTCTGGCCATACATGCAGAAGGATATTGAGCATTATGTCACCAGAGAATGCAAGTGTCTAAAAGACAAACGTCCCAATAAACCAACCAGAGCATCATTGAACAACATTGTCTCCACCTATCCTTTTGAAATGGTATCGATTGATTTTCTGCATCTGGAAAAATGCAAAGGAGGATATGAGTACATCCTTGTTGTAATGGATCATTTTACAAGGTTTGCACAGGCATATGCTACCACAAACAAGTCTGGTAAGACTGCAGTAGACAAGATATTTAATGATTTTGCTCTAAAGTTTGGCTTTCCAACAAAATTACACCATGATCTGGGAAGAGAATTTGAAAATCAGTTATTTGCAAGACTTGGGAAATACTGCAGAATTCAGAATTCTCATACAACTCCATATCACCCAGAGGGTAATGGACAGGTTGAACGTTTTAATCGTACATTGTTGTCAATGTTGAGAACTCTTACAGAGGAAGAAAAGCAAGACTGGAAGAACTCTTTGTCAAAAGTTGTCCACGCTTACAATTGTACTAAAAGTGAAGCAACAGGGTATTCACCTTTCTACCTATTGTATGGTCGTTCACCAAGACTTCCAATTGACATAATGTTTGACACTCCAGTATCAGAGAAATACAAAACTTACGCAGATTATGTTACAGTCTGGAAAAAGAGAATGGCAGAAGCTTATAAAATAGCTTCAGAAACAGCAAAGAAGTCAGCATGTAAAAGCAAGGAATACTATGATCAAAAAAGTCATGGTGCTGAACTTACTCCAGGAAGTCGAGTTCTAGTGAAGAACTTACATGAGAAAGGAGGACCAGGAAAACTTCGCTCCTATTGGGAAGATAAGATTTATGTTGTCGTGAGAAGAAAACACGAAAACAGTCCAGTGTATGAGGTAAAACCAGAGTCAGGTGGCAACAGATCAAGGATTTTGCACCGTAATCTGTTATTATCTTGTGACTATCTTCCAGATGTACATCAGACTGCTGAATTGTTAGGCCAAGAGAGATCCTCCAAAGCAAAGCGACCAAAACCAACATCGCATGTAGGATATGAAACTGATAGTGTTGATGAAGAAGATGAAATGTGTTCATTAAGTTCACCTATAACAGATAACTATACAGCACAAGGCAGTAAACTTAATCCTGACGCAGCAGAATTTGAACCACAAAATTCATCAGAGATCTTGGCATCACCTGAAGGTCTACTGTCAGAGTCAGAAAAGTCATCAGAGGAATCTGCAACAACTCCAGAGGAAGAAGTATGGATGGAGAAATCTGAATCAACAGACCCAGAAACAGATGAAGAAACAGAAACTTCAGGACAACAGACTTTGAAAAGATCTTCTGTTGCGAGAGAAAGGCGAAGGCCGGTTACACTTACTTATGATACCATGGGAGAACCAAGTAGGGTACCAAGAAGTTTTCATGCTAAACAGGTAGTGAAAACCATTGGCCAAGAGAAACAACCTGAATGGTACCTACCACCAGCATATTTTCTGGAGAACTGTGAGCGGATATAAAGACTATTTACCTTCAAAGCAATTGCACTGTTACGTTTACAATTAGTTTGTTTATTTGGAAATGTTTCTAGTTGTTTAGCGATAGAAACTGTGAGGTTACATGGTCATATGGTCATATTTAATGCAAAAATTAGACCTGACCAATCTCCACCTCATAAAATGAGGTTCAGATATTGTAGTAGCATTGTTATGCATGGTGGTCCAATACTACTGAGAACCAGTGCTAACATTGGCTCTTCTAGGTCTCTTAGCTAGCAACGGACCTAGAAGTAACTTGTGACATTTTATGGGAACATATGTTACAATGAGGCATTGACCTCTATTGGAGATATCACCACCAATTGATTGTTCTCAATTACTAAAGTACCTTAAGACAACCCACATAATTGTGGAAATGCGGAATGTCGAGGACGACATTAATTTAGTGGGGAAGAATGTGAGATATATATAGAGAAAGATCCACCACACAAAAATTTGGATATTACCTAGTGTCAGACTAGCAGTTTACAGGTCCTGTAATCTGACACTAGAGTGGGACCATGTATCTCAGAGGTGTGTTTCTGGTGGGACACTTATTGTAGTGCACCTCAGATAGCAAGAAGAAGGGAGGTCCTACTCTCCATATTGATGCATGTCCCTTATGATTACAGGTACAGTGATTAATTGCTGCAGCCATGTTGTTGTTATATTCTCATATTGTATTGTTCAGTATATGTTGATACAGTCACTGATGTTAGGAATGATTGAGAACTTGATGCTAATGTATAACTACTAGATAGTATGTAAGGACACTTATTGTAGTGCACCTGAGATAGCAAGAAGAAGGGAGGTCCTACTCTCCATATTGATGCATGTCCCTTATGATTACAGATAAAGTGAATAAAGAATATAAACCCCCCCAACCACACCAGTGTTAGTTCATTAGGTGTGCAACAAGTATACTGTACCTGTGCGGTGTGATATATTACTATAGTATATAAGGTTATAGAGTATACTGTACCTGTGCGGTGTGATATATTATAGTATATAAGGTTATAGAGTATACTGTACCTGTGCGGTGTGATATATTACTATAGTATATAAGGCTATAGAGTATACTGTACCTGTGCGGTGTGATATATTACTATAGTATATAAGGTTATAGAGTATACTGTACCTGTGCGGTGTGATATATTACTATAGTATATAAGGTTATAGAGTATACTGTACCTGTGCGGTGTGATATATTATAGTATATAAGGTTATAGAGTATACTGTACCTGTGCGGTGTGATATATTACTATAGTATATAAGGTTATAGAGTATACTGTACCTGTGTGTCTCTCAGTAGTTCTCTCCCGGGACATCCAGGCTGTTGCCTATAGATCTGGTGCAGGATAGGTCACTGGTGTTTGCTATGGCACTTATAGCTCAGTCTGCGGTATGTCACCTGGAGATCACGGTGTTACTTCTAAATTTGAAGGCGTGTTACACAGAAAGTCCTATCTGACAGATCACTATGAGAATATGTCGCCGTCATCCTTTGTCACACATGCGTTCCTGGTTTCTGAATGGTGATTCCTGTATAACTAGCTGAACTTGGATGGTTTAAGTCTTCCGCCTGACTCACAGGGTGAGGGCACAGACCAGGTAGGGGTCCCCGCATCCATGTATACACTATATACTATCAGAGGGAATGTCACTGATAAGGAGTAACATAAAACTTACCTTGTATTCCTCATAAATTCCTATACAGTGCTGGTAAATTATAGGGCGAGAACTAAACAAGACTCTCACTTTCCTATCACATATGTCAGAGTTCCTTTCAGCTTCTTATACGAGTCTAATAACGAGAACTTGCTGAGAATGACAGTATATATATATATACTAGACTGTGTTAGAAGGGTCTCAGGTGAACAGAACCTCACGTGTATACGGTAGGTGATGACTCCGGATCCCCCATATGAGTATTACCTATATACTTTGTATCACAATGCTCACTTCCACTTCTGGGCAGAGTTTCACCTACTAGAGAGCAGCCCCAATGAACAAGGCATCCGAATGTCAGCCCTAATAATAGCCGCCGCACCCTCTCATCTTCTGATGGAAATCTCTATAGCTTATATGGCTAATGTGCTGGGAGTGGCGGTATATATTAGGGAGCTGAGGAACAGGAAGGAATCAGAGTAAGAAAGCCTTAACTCTTAATGCTCCAAAGTCATTTACCAGCACCATATAGGAGTTTATGAGGAATACAAGGTAAGTTTTATGTTATTCCTTATGTATACACGATAGAAAACCTTCCCACCCTACAGGGTTATGGAGTTTAGCAATTTTTGCTACAAACATCCACTAGGGGGAGGTACACATATATCCATTTACATGATTTTATACGTTTCTATATTGCTCCCATATAGAGGCACTCTGCTTGTATTACTGTTTATGGAAGCACTCTGCTTGTATTACTGTTTATGGAGGCACTCTGCTTGTATTACTGTTTATGGAGGCACTCTGCTTGTATTACTGTTTATGGAGGCACTCCGCTGGTATTACTGTTTATGGAGGCACTCTGCTTGTATTACTGTTTATGGAGGCACTCCGCTGGTATTACTGTTTATGGAGGCACTCTGCTTGTATTACTGTTTATGGAGGTACTCTGCTTGTATTACTGTTTATGGAGGCACTCTGCTTGTATTACTGGTTATGGAGGCACTCTGCTTGTATTACTGTTTATGGAGGCACTCCGCTTATATTACTGTTTATGGAGGCACTCTGGTTGTATTACTGTTTATGGAGGCACTCTGCAGACATTATTGTTTATGGAGGCACTCTGCTTGTATTACTGTTTATGGAGGCACTCTGCTTGTATTACTGTTTATGGAGGAACTCTGCTTGTATTACTGTTTATGGAGGTACTCTGCAGACATTATTGTTTATGGAGGCACTCTGCTTGTATTACTGTTTATGGAGGCACTCCGCTGGTTATTACTGTTTATGGAGGCACTCCGCTAGTATTACTGTTTATGGGGGCACTCTGCTTGTATTACTGTTTATGGAGGCACTCTGCTTGTATTACTGTTTATGGAGGCATTCTGCTTGTATTACTGTTTATGGAGGCACTCTGCTTGTATTACTGTTTATGGAGGTACTCTGCTTGTATTACTGTTTATGGAGGCACGCTGTTGGCAATATTGTTTACGGAGGCGCTCTGCTAGCATTGTTAGTGATGGAGGAACTCTGCTGGCATTATTGATTATGGAAGCACTCTGCTGGCATTATTGGTTAAGGGCTGGGAGGGCCCACAGGGTGACAGTCATGATAAGGATGAGGGGGTGAGGGTTGTTGATGTATTTAGCAGGTCCCCCTCCTCTACTGTGTAGGCATCTAACATAGAATACTGCAAGCTTGCCTAACATACTGGATTATAGGGGAGATCTGCAAATGTGCTAATGACAGCCACTAGGGGGCGTCCATATTTATTCATATGTAGTATTTATATTACTATTTAAGGGGTACTCTGCTTGTACCAAATATGGGAAAACTGTTGGTAATATTTATATGGTACTCTGCTCATATTATTTATGGGAGAACTCTGCAGATACTATTTCTGGCAGTACTGTGATGGGAATATTTATGGTGTCACTCTGCTGGTACTATTTATGGTGTCACTCTGCTGGTACTATTTATGGTGTCACTCTGCTGGTAGTATTTATGGTGTCACTCTGCTGGTACTATTTATGGTGTCACTCTGCTGGTACTATTTATGGTGTCACTCTGCTGGTAGTATTTATGGTGTCACTCTGCTGGTACTATTTATGGTGTCACTCTGTTGGTAATATTTATGGTGTCACTCTGCTGGTACTATTTATGGTGTCACTCTGCTGGTAGTATTTATGGTGTCACTCTGCTGGTACTATTTATGGTGTCACTCTGCTGGTACTATTTATGGTGTCACTCTGCTGGTAGTATTTATGGTGTCACTCTGCTGGTAATATTTATGGTGTCACTCTGCTGGTAGTATTTATGGTGTCACTCTGTTGGTACTATTTATGGTGTCACTCTGCTGGTAGTATTTATGGTGTCACTCTGTTGGTACTATTTATGGTGTCACTCTGTTGGTAGTATTTATGGTGTCACTCTGTTGGTACTATTTATGGTGTCACTCTGCTGGTAGTATTTATGGTGTCACTCTGCTGGTACTATTTATGGTGTCACTCTGTTGGTAATATTTATGGTGTCACTCTGCTGGTACTATTTATGGTGTCACTCTGCTGGTAGTATTTATGGTGTCACTCTGCTGGTACTATTTATGGTGTCACTCTGTTGGTAATATTTATGGTGTCACTCTGCTGGTACTATTTATGGTGTCACTCTGCTGGTACTATTTATGGTGTCACTCTGCTGGTAGTATTTATGGTGTCACTCTGCTGGTAATATTTATGGTGTCACTCTGCTGGTAGTATTTATGGTGTCACTCTGTTGGTACTATTTATGGTGTCACTCTGCTGGTAGTATTTATGGTGTCACTCTGCTGGTACTATTTATGGTGTCACTCTGCTGGTAGTATTTATGGTGTCACTCTGCTGGTACTATTTATGGTGTCACTCTGCTGGTAGTATTTATGGTGTCACTCTGCTGGTAATATTTATGGTGTCACTCTGCTGGTACTATTTATGGTGTCACTCTGTTGGTACTATTTATGGTGTCACTCTGTTGGTAGTATTTATGGTGTCACTCTGTTGGTAGTATTTATGGTGTCACTCTGCTGGTAGTATTTATGGTGTCACTCTGTTGGTAGTATTTATGGTGTCACTCTGCTGGTAGTATTTATGTTGTCACTCTGCTGGTAATATTTATGGTGTCACTCTGTTGGTAGTATTTATGGTGTCACTCTGTTGGTACTATTTATGGTGTCACTCTGTTGGTACTATTTATGGTGTCACTCTGTTGGTACTATTTATGGTGTCACTCTGTTGGTACTATTTATGGTGTCACTCTGTTGGTAATATTTATGGTGTCACTCTGTTGGTAGTATTTATGGTGTCACTCTGTTGGTACTATTTATGGTGTCACTCTGTTGGTAATATTTATGGTGTCACTCTGTTGGTAATATTTATGGTGTCACTCTGTTGGTAGTATTTATGGTGTCACTCTGTTGGTAGTATTTATGGTGTCACTCTGCTGGTAGTATTTATGGTGTCACTCTGTTGGTACTATTTATGGTGTCACTCTGTTGGTAGTATTTATGGTGTCACTCTGTTCGTAGTATTTATGGTGTCACTCTGCTGGTAGTATTTATGGTGTCACTCTGTTGGTAATATTTATGGTGTCACTCTGTTGGTAGTATTTATGGTGTCACTCTGCTGGTACTATTTATGGTGTCACTCTGTTGGTAATATTTATGGTGTCACTCTGCTGGTACTATTTATGGTGTCACTCTGCTGGTACTATTTATGGTGTCACTCTGTTGGTACTATTTATGGTGTCACTCTGCTGGTACTATTTATGGTGTCACTCTGCTGGTAGTATTTATGGTGTCACTCTGCTGGTAGTATTTATGGTGTCACTCTGCTGGTACTATTTATGGTGTCACTCTGTTGGTAGTATTTATGGTGTCACTCTGTTGGTAGTATTTATGGTGTCACTCTGCTGGTACTATTTATGGTGTCACTCTGCTGGTACTATTTATGGTGTCACTCTGTTGGTAATATTTATGGTGTCACTCTGCTGGTACTATTTATGGTGTCACTCTGCTGGTACTATTTATGGTGTCACTCTGTTCGTAGTATTTATGGTGTCACTCTGCTGGTAGTATTTATGGTGTCACTCTGCTGGTAGTATTTATGGTGTCACTCTGCTGGTAATATTTATGGTGTCACTCTGTTGGTACTATTTATGGTGTCACTCTGCTGGTAGTATTTATGGTGTCACTCTGCTGGTAGTATTTATGGTGTCACTCTGCTGGTACTATTTATGGTGTCACTCTGCTGGTAGTATTTATGGTGTCACTCTGCTGGTAGTATTTATGGTGTCACTCTGCTGGTACTATTTATGGTGTCACTCTGCTGGTAGTATTTATGGTGTCACTCTGTTGGTACTATTTATGGTGTCACTCTGCTGGTACTATTTATGGTGTCACTCTGCTGGTACTATTTATGGTGTCACTTTGTTGGTACTATTTATGGTGTCACTCTGTTGGTACTATTTATGGTGTCACTCTGCTGGTACTATTTATGGTGTCACTCTGCTGGTACTATTTATGGTGTCACTCTGTTCGTAGTATTTATGGTGTCACTCTGCTGGTAGTATTTATGGTGTCACTCTGTTGGTAATATTTATGGTGTCACTCTGTTGGTACTATTTATGGTGTCACTCTGCTGGTACTATTTATGGTGTCACTCTGTTCGTAGTATTTATGGTGTCACTCTGCTGGTACTATTTATGGTGTCACTCTGTTGGTAATATTTATGGTGTCACTCTGCTGGTAGTATTTATGGTGTCACTCTGTTGGTAGTATTTATGGTGTCACTCTGTTGGTACTATTTATGGTGTCACTCTGTTGGTAGTATTTATGGTGTCACTCTGCTGGTAGTATTTATGGTGTCACTCTGCTGGTAGTATTTATGCTGTCACTCTGTTGGTAGTATTTATGGTGTCACTCTGCTGGTACTATTTATGGTGTCACTCTGCTGGTAGTATTTATGGTGTCACTCTGTTGGTAGTATTTATGGTGTCACTCTGCTGGTACTATTTATGGTGTCACTCTGCTGGTACTATTTATGGTGTCACTCTGCTGGTAGTATTTATGGTGTCACTCTGTTGGTAGTATTTATGGTGTCACTCTGCTGGTAGTATTTATGGTGTCACTCTGTTGGTAGTATTTATGGTGTCACTCTGTTGGTAATATTTATGGTGTCACTCTGTTGGTAGTATTTATGGTGTCACTCTGTTGGTACTATTTATGGTGTCACTCTGTTGGTAGTATTTATGGTGTCACTCTGTTGGTAGTATTTATGGTGTCACTCTGTTGGTAGTATTTATGGTGTCACTCTGCTGGTAGTATTTATGGTGTCACTCTGTTGGTACTATTTATGGTGTCACTCTGCTGGTACTATTTATGGTGTCACTCTGTTGGTAGTATTTATGGTGTCACTCTGTTGGTACTATTTATGGTGTCACTCTGTTGGTAGTATTTATGGTGTCACTCTGTTCGTAGTATTTATGGTGTCACTCTGCTGGTAGTATTTATGGTGTCACTCTGTTGGTAATATTTATGGTGTCACTCTGCTGGTAGTATTTATGGTGTCACTCTGCTGGTACTATTTATGGTGTCACTCTGTTGGTAATATTTATGGTGTCACTCTGCTGGTACTATTTATGGTGTCACTCTGCTGGTACTATTTATGGTGTCACTCTGTTGGTACTATTTATGGTGTCACTCTGCTGGTACTATTTATGGTGTCACTCTGTTGGTAGTATTTATGGGGTCACTCTGCTGGTACTATTTATGGGGTCACTCTCTTGGTAATATTTATGGTGTCACTCTGTTGGTAGTATTTATGGTGTCACTCTGCTGGTAATATTTATAGTGTCACTCTGTTGGTAGTATTTATGGTGTCACTCTGCTGGTAGTATTTATGGTGTCACTCTGCTGGTAGTATTTATGGTGTCACTCTGTTGGTACTATTTATGGTGTCACTCTGCTGGTAATATTTATGGTGTCACTCTGTTGGTACTATTTATGGTGTCACTCTGTTGGTAATATTTATGGTGTCACTCTGTTCGTAGTATTTATGGTGTCACTCTGCTGGTAGTATTTATGGTGTCACTCTGTTGGTAATATTTATGGTGTCACTCTGTTGGTACTATTTATGGTGTCACTCTGTTGGTAGTATTTATGGTGTCACTCTGCTGGTAGTATTTATGGTGTCACTCTGTTGGTACTATTTATGGTGTCACTCTGTTGGTACTATTTATGGTGTCACTCTGTTGGTAGTATTTATGGTGTCACTCTGCTGATAGTATTTATGGTGTCACTCTGTTGGTAATATTTATGGTGTCACTCTGCTGGTACTATTTATGGTGTCACTCTGTTGGTAGTATTTATGGTGTCACTCTGTTGGTAATATTTATGGTGTCACTCTGTTGGTAGTATTTATGGTGTCACTCTGCTGGTACTATTTATGGTGTCACTCTGCTGGTAGTATTTATGGTGTCACTCTGTTGGTACTATTTATGGTGTCACTCTGCTGGTAGTATTTATGGTGTCACTTTGTTGGTACTATTTATGGTGTCACTCTGTTGGTACTATTTATGGTGTCACTCTGCTGGTACTATTTATGGTGTCACTCTGTTCGTAGTATTTATGGTGTCACTCTGCTGGTAGTATTTATGGTGTCACTCTGTTGGTAATATTTATGGTGTCACTCTGTTGGTAGTATTTATGGTGTCACTCTGTTGGTAGTATTTATGGTGTCACTCTGTTGGTAGTATTTATGGTGTCACTCTGCTGGTAGTATTTATGGTGTCACTCTGCTGGTAGTATTTATGGTGTCACTCTGCTGGTACTATTTATGGTGTCACTCTGTTGGTAGTATTTATGGTGTCACTCTGTTGGTAGTATTTATGGTGTCACTCTGTTGGTACTATTTATGGTGTCACTCTGCTGGTAGTATTTATGGTGTCACTCTGTTGGTAGTATTTATGGTGTCACTCTGCTGGTAGTATTTATGGTGTCACTCTGCTGGTAGTATTTATGGTGTCACTCTGCTGGTACTATTTATGGTGTCACTCTGTTGGTAGTATTTATGGTGTCACTCTGTTGGTAGTATTTATGGTGTCACTCTGTTGGTACTATTTATGGTGTCACTCTGCTGGTAGTATTTATGGTGTCACTCTGTTGGTAGTATTTATGGTGTCACTCTGCTGGTAGTATTTATGGTGTCACTCTGCTGGTACTATTTATGGTGTCACTCTGTTGGTACTATTTATGGTGTCACTCTGTTGGTAGTATTTATGGTGTCACTCTGTTGGTACTATTTATGGTGTCACTCTGCTGGTAGTATTTATGGTGTCACTCTGTTGGTAGTATTTATGGTGTCACTCTGCTGGTAGTATTTATGGTGTCACTCTGTTGGTAATATTTATGGTGTCACTCTGCTGGTACTATTTATGGTGTCACTCTGCTGGTAGTATTTATGGTGTCACTCTGCTGGTAGTATTTATGGTGTCACTCTGTTGGTACTATTTATGGTGTCACTCTGTTGGTACTATTTATGGTGTCACTCTGCTGGTACTATTTATGGTGTCACTCTGTTGGTACTATTTATGGTGTCACTCTGTTGGTACTATTTATGGTGTCACTCTGCTGGTAGTATTTATGGTGTCACTCTGCTGGTACTATTTATGGTGTCACTCTGCTGGTACTATTTATGGTGTCACTCTGCTGGTACTATTTATGGTGTCACTCTGTTGGTACTATTTATGGTGTCACTCTGCTGGTAGTATTTATGGTGTCACTCTGCTGGTAGTATTTATGGTGTCACTCTGCTGGTAGTATTTATGGTGTCACTCTGCTGGTAGTATTTATGGTGTCACTCTGTTGGTACTATTTATGGTGTCACTCTGCTGGTAATATTTATGGTGTCACTCTGCTGGTACTATTTATGGTGTCACTCTGTTGGTACTATTTATGGTGTCACTCTGCTGGTAGTATTTATGGTGTCACTCTGCTGGTAGTATTTATGGTGTCACTCTGCTGGTACTATTTATGGTGTCACTCTGCTGGTACTATTTATGGTGTCACTCTGCTGGTAGTATTTATGGTGTCACTCTGTTGGTAGTATTTATGGTGTCACTCTGCTGGTAGTATTTATGGTGTCACTCTGTTGGTAGTATTTATGGTGTCACTCTGTTGGTAGTATTTATGGTGTCACTCTGCTGGTAGTATTTATGGTGTCACTCTGTTGGTAGTATTTATGGTGTCACTCTGTTGGTACTATTTATGGTGTCACTCTGTTGGTAGTATTTATGGTGTCACTCTGCTGGTAGTATTTATGGTGTCACTCTGTTGGTACTATTTATGGTGTCACTCTGCTGGTACTATTTATGGTGTCACTCTGCTGGTAGTATTTATGGTGTCACTCTGTTGGTACTATTTATGGTGTCACTCTGCTGGTACTATTTATGGTGTCACTCTGTTCGTAGTATTTATGGTGTCACTCTGCTGGTACTATTTATGGTGTCACTCTGCTGGTAGTATTTATGGTGTCACTCTGCTGGTACTATTTATGGTGTCACTCTGCTGGTACTATTTATGGTGTCACTCTGTTCGTAGTATTTATGGTGTCACTCTGCTGGTAGTATTTATGGTGTCACTCTGCTGGTAGTATTTATGGTGTCACTCTGCTGGTACTATTTATGGTGTCACTCTGCTGGTACTATTTATGGTGTCACTCTGCTGGTAGTATTTATGGTGTCACTCTGCTGGTACTATTTATGGTGTCACTCTGCTGGTACTATTTATGGTGTCACTCTGCTGGTAGTATTTATGGTGTCACTCTGCTGGTACTATTTATGGTGTTACTCTGCTGGTACTATTTATGGTGTCACTCTGCTGGTAGTATTTATGGTGTCACTCTGCTGGTACTATTTATGGTGTTACTCTGCTGGTACTATTTATGGTGTCACTCTGCTGGTAGTATTTATGGTGTCACTCTGCTGGTAGTATTTATGGTGTCACTCTGTTGGTAGTATTTATGGTGTCACTCTGTTGGTAGTATTTATGGTGTCACTCTGCTGGTACTATTTGTGGTGTCACTCTGCTGGTAGTATTTATGGTGTCACTCTGTTGGTACTATTTATGGTGTCACTCTGCTGGTACTATTTATGGTGTCACTCTGCTGGTACTATTTATGGTGTCACTCTGCTGGTAGTATTTATGGTGTCACTCTGTTGGTACTATTTATGGTGTCACTCTGTTGGTACTATTTATGGTGTCACTCTGCTGGTACTATTTATGGTGTCACTCTGTTGGTAGTATTTATGGTGTCACTCTGTTGGTACTATTTATGGTGTCACTCTGTTGGTAGTATTTATGGTGTCACTCTGTTGGTACTATTTATGGTGTCACTCTGCTGGTAGTATTTATGGTGTCACTCTGTTGGTAGTATTTATGGTGTCACTCTGTTGGTAGTATTTATGGTGTCACTCTGCTGGTACTATTTATGGTGTCACTCTGTTGGTAGTATTTATGGTGTCACTCTGCTGGTAATATTTATGATGTCACTCTGCTGGTACTATTTATGGTGTCACTCTGCTGGTACTATTTATGGTGTCACTCTGCTGGTACTATTTATGGTGTCACTCTGCTGGTACTATTTATGGTGTCACTCTGCTGATACTATTTATGGTGTCACTCTGTTCGTAGTATTTATGGTGTCACTCTGCTGGTAGTATTTATGGTGTCACTCTGCTGGTACTATTTATGGTGTCACTCTGTTGGTAGTATTTATGGTGTCACTCTGTTGGTACTATTTATGGTGTCACTCTGCTGGTAGTATTTATGGTGTCACTCTGCTGGTACTATTTATGGTGTCACTCTGTTGGTACTATTTATGGTGTCACTCTGCTGGTACTATTTATGGTGTCACTCTGCTGGTACTATTTATGGTGTCACTCTGCTGGTACTATTTATGGTGTCACTCTGTTCGTAGTATTTATGGTGTCACTCTGCTGGTAGTATTTATGGTGTCACTCTGTTGGTAATATTTATGGTGTCACTCTGTTGGTAGTATTTATGGTGTCACTCTGTTGGTAGTATTTATGGTGTCACTCTGTTGGTAGTATTTATGGTGTCACTCTGCTGGTAGTATTTATGGTGTCACTCTGCTGGTAGTATTTATGGTGTCACTCTGCTGGTACTATTTATGGTGTCACTCTGTTGGTAGTATTTATGGTGTCACTCTGCTGGTACTATTTATGGTGTCACTCTGCTGGTACTATTTATGGTGTCACTCTGCTGGTACTATTTATGGTGTCACTCTGTTGGTAGTATTTATGGTGTCACTCTGTTGGTAGTATTTATGGTGTCACTCTGCTGGTAGTATTTATGGTGTCACTCTGTTGGTAGTATTTATGGTGTCACTCTGTTGGTACTATTTATGGTGTCACTCTGTTGGTAGTATTTATGGTGTCACTCTGCTGGTAGTATTTATGGTGTCACTCTGTTGGTAGTATTTATGGTGTCACTCTGTTGGTAGTATTTATGGTGTCACTCTGCTGGTAGTATTTATGGTGTCACTCTGTTGGTACTATTTATGGTGTCACTCTGCTGGTACTATTTATGGTGTCACTCTGCTGGTAGTATTTATGGTGTCACTCTGTTGGTACTATTTATGGTGTCACTCTGCTGGTAGTATTTATGGTGTCACTCTGTTGGTACTATTTATGGTGTCACTCTGCTGGTAGTATTTATGGTGTCACTCTGCTGGTACTATTTATGGTGTCACTCTGCTGGTAGTATTTATGGTGTCACTCTGTTGGTACTATTTATGGTGTCACTCTGTTGGTAGTATTTATGGTGTCACTCTGTTGGTACTATTTATGGTGTCACTCTGCTGGTACCATTTATGGTGTCACTCTGTTGGTAATATTTATGGTGTCACTCTGTTGGTAGTATTTATGGTGTCACTCTGTTGGTAGTATTTATGGTGTCACTCTGCTGGTACTATTTATGGTGTCACTCTGCTGGTACTATTTATGGTGTCACTCTGCTGGTACTATTTATGGTGTCACTCTGCTGGTAATATTTATGGTGTCACTCTGCTGATACTATTTATGGTGTCACTCTGTTCGTAGTATTTATGGTGTCACTCTGCTGGTACTATTTATGGTGTCACTCTGTTGGTACTATTTATGGTGTCACTCTGCTGGTACTATTTATGGTGTCACTCTGCTGGTAGTATTTATGGTGTCACTCTGCTGGTAATATTTATGGTGTCACTCTGCTGAGTACTATTTATGGTGTCACTCTGTTCGTAGTATTTATGGTGTCACTCTGCTGGTAGTATTTATGGTGTCACTCTGCTGGTACTATTTATGGTGTCACTCTGTTGGTAGTATTTATGGTGTCACTCTGTTGGTAGTATTTATGGTGTCACTCTGTTGGTACTATTTATGGTGTCACTCTGCTGGTACTATTTATGGTGTCACTCTGCTCGTAGTATTTATGGTGTCACTCTGCTGGTACTATTTATGGTGTCACTCTGCTGGTAGTATTTATGGTGTCACTCTGCTGGTAGTATTTATGGTGTCACTCTGCTGGTAGTATTTATGGTGTCACTCTGCTGGTACTATTTATGGTGTCACTCTGCTGGTACTATTTATGGTGTCACTCTGCTGGTAGTATTTATGGTGTCACTCTGCTGGTACTATTTATGGTGTCACTCTGCTGGTACTATTTATGGTGTCACTCTGCTGGTAGTATTTATGGTGTCACTCTGCTGGTACTATTTATGGTGTTACTCTGCTGGTACTATTTATGGTGTCACTCTGCTGGTAGTATTTATGGTGTCACTCTGCTGGTAGTATTTATGGTGTCACTCTGTTGGTAGTATTTATGGTGTCACTCTGTTGGTAGTATTTATGGTGTCACTCTGCTGGTACTATTTGTGGTGTCACTCTGCTGGTAGTATTTATGGTGTCACTCTGTTGGTACTATTTATGGTGTCACTCTGCTGGTACTATTTATGGTGTCACTCTGCTGGTACTATTTATGGTGTCACTCTGCTGGTAGTATTTATGGTGTCACTCTGTTGGTACTATTTATGGTGTCACTCTGCTGGTAGTATTTATGGTGTCACTCTGCTGGTAGTATTTATGGTGTCACTCTGCTGGTAGTATTTATGGTGTCACTCTGCTGGTAGTATTTATGGTGTCACTCTGCTGGTACTATTTATGGTGTTACTCTGCTGGTAGTATTTATGGTGTCACTCTGCTGGTAGTATTTATGGTGTCACTCTGTTGGTAGTATTTATGGTGTCACTCTGTTGGTACTATTTATGGTGTCACTCTGCTGGTAATATTTATGATGTCACTCTGCTGGTACTATTTATGGTGTCACTCTGCTGGTACTATTTATGGTGTCACTCTGCTGGTACTATTTATGGTGTCACTCTGCTGGTACTATTTATGGTGTCACTCTGCTGATACTATTTATGGTGTCACTCTGTTCGTAGTATTTATGGTGTCACTCTGCTGGTAGTATTTATGGTGTCACTCTGCTGGTACTATTTATGGTGTCACTCTGTTGGTAGTATTTATGGTGTCACTCTGTTGGTACTATTTATGGTGTCACTCTGCTGGTAGTATTTATGGTGTCACTCTGCTGGTACTATTTATGGTGTCACTCTGTTGGTACTATTTATGGTGTCACTCTGCTGGTACTATTTATGGTGTCACTCTGCTGGTACTATTTATGGTGTCACTCTGCTGGTACTATTTATGGTGTCACTCTGCTGGTACCATTTATGGTGTCACTCTGCTGGTACTATTTATGGTGTCACTCTGTTGGTAGTATTTATGGTGTCACTCTGTTGGTACTATTTATGGTGTCACTCTGTTGGTACTATTTATGGTGTCACTCTGCTGGTACTATTTATGGTGTTACTCTGCTGGTACTATTTATGGTGTCACTCTGCTGGTACTATTTATGGTGTCACTCTGCTGGTACTATTTATGGTGTCACTCTGTTGGTAGTATTTATGGTGTCACTCTGTTGGTACTATTTATGGTGTCACTCTGCTGGTACTATTTATGGTGTCACTCTGCTGGTAGTATTTATGGTGTCACTCTGCTGGTACTATTTATGGTGTCACTCTGTTGGTAGTATTTATGGTGTCACTCTGTTGGTACTATTTATGGTGTCACTCTGCTGGTAGTATTTATGGTGTCACTCTGTTGGTACTATTTATGGTGTCACTCTGCTGGTAGTATTTATGGTGTCACTCTGCTGGTACTATTTATGGTGTCACTCTGCTGGTAGTATTTATGGTGTCACTCTGTTGGTACTATTTATGGTGTCACTCTGTTGGTAGTATTTATGGTGTCACTCTGCTGGTAGTATTTATGGTGTCACTCTGCTGGTAGTATTTATGGTGTCACTCTGCTGGTACTATTTATGGTGTCACTCTGTTGGTACTATTTATGGTGTCACTCTGCTGGTACTATTTATGGTGTCACTCTGTTGGTAGTATTTATGGTGTCACTCTGTTGGTAGTATTTATGGTGTCACTCTGCTGGTAGTATTTATGGTGTCACTCTGTTGGTAGTATTTATGGTGTCACTCTGTTGGTACTATTTATGGTGTCACTCTGTTGGTACTATTTATGGTGTCACTCTGTTGGTACTATTTATGGTGTCACTCTGTTGGTAGTATTTATGGTGTCACTCTGCTGGTAGTATTTATGGTGTCACTCTGTTGGTACTATTTATGGTGTCACTCTGTTGGTACTATTTATGGTGTCACTCTGTTGGTAGTATTTATGGTGTCACTCTGCTGGTACTATTTATGGTGTCACTCTGTTGGTAGTATTTATGGTGTCACTCTGTTGGTAGTATTTATGGTGTCACTCTGTTGGTACTATTTATGGTGTCACTCTGTTGGTAGTATTTATGGTGTCACTCTGCTGGTAGTATTTATGGTGTCACTCTGTTGGTACTATTTATGGTGTCACTCTGTTGGTACTATTTATGGTGTCACTCTGCTGGTAGTATTTATGGTGTCACTCTGTTGGTACTATTTATGGTGTCACTCTGTTGGTACTATTTATGGTGTCACTCTGCTGGTACTATTTATGGTGTCACTCTGCTGGTAGTATTTATGGTGTCACTCTGTTGGTACTATTTATGGTGTCACTCTGCTGGTACTATTTATGGTGTCACTCTGCTGGTAGTATTTATGGTGTCACTCTGTTGGTACTATTTATGGTGTCACTCTGCTGGTAGTATTTATGGTGTCACTCTGTTGGTACTATTTATGGTGTCACTCTGTTGGTACTATTTATGGTGTCACTCTGCTGGTAGTATTTATGGTGTCACTCTGCTGGTAGTATTTATGGTGTCACTCTGCTGGTACTATTTATGGTGTCACTCTGCTGGTAGTATTTATGGTGTCACTCTGTTGGTAGTATTTATGGTGTCACTCTGCTGGTACTATTTATGGTGTCACTCTGCTGGTAGTATTTATGGTGTCACTCTGTTGGTAGTATTTATGGTGTCACTCTGCTGGTACTATTTATGGTGTCACTCTGCTGGTAGTATTTATGGTGTCACTCTGTTGGTACTATTTATGGTGTCACTCTGCTGGTAGTATTTATGGTGTCACTCTGTTGGTACTATTTATGGTGTCACTCTGTTGGTACTATTTATGGTGTCACTTTGCTGGTAGTATTTATGGTGTCACTCTGCTGGTACTATTTATGGTGTCACTCTGCTGGTAGTATTTATGGTGTCACTCTGTTGGTACTATTTATGGTGTCACTCTGTTGGTAGTATTTATGGTGTCACTCTGCTGGTAGTATTTATGGTGTCACTCTGCTGGTACTATTTATGGTGTCACTCTGCTGGTAGTATTTATGGTGTCACTCTGTTGGTACTATTTATGGTGTCACTCTGCTGATAGTATTTATGGTGTCACTCTGTTGATACTATTTATGGTGTCACTCTGTTGGTACTATTTATGGTGTCACTCTGCTGGTACTATTTATGTTGTCACTCTGTTCGTAGTATTTATGGTGTCACTCTGCTGGTACTATTTATGGTGTGACTCTGCTGGTACTATTTATGGTGTCACTCTGCTGGTACTATTTATGGTGTCACTCTGCTGATACTATTTATGGTGTCACTCTGTTGGTAATATTTATGGTGTCACTCTGCTGGTACTATTTATGGTGTCACTCTGCTGGTACTATTTATGGTGTCACTCTGCTGGTAGTATTTATGGTGTCACTCTGTTGGTAGTATTTATGGTGTCACTCTGCTGGTAGTATTTATGGTGTCACTCTGTTGGTAGTATTTATGGTGTCACTCTGTTGGTAGTATTTATGGTGTCACTCTGCTGGTACTATTTATGGTGTCACTCTGTTGGTACTATTTATGGTGTCACTCTGCTGGTACTATTTATGGTGTCACTCTGCTGGTACTATTTATGGTGTCACTCTGCTGGTAGTATTTATGGTGTCACTCTGTTGGTACTATTTATGGTGTCACTCTGTTGGTACTATTTATGGTGTCACTCTGTTGGTAGTATTTATGGTGTCACTCTGTTGGTACTATTTATGGTGTCACTCTGCTGGTACTATTTATGGTGTCACTCTGTTCGTAGTATTTATGGTGTCACTCTGCTGGTACTATTTATGGTGTCACTCTGCTGGTAGTATTTATGGTGTCACTCTGCTGGTACTATTTATGGTGTCACTTTGTTGGTACTATTTATGGTGTCACTCTGTTGGTACTATTTATGGTGTCACTCTGCTGGTACTATTTATGGTGTCACTCTGCTGGTACTATTTATGGTGTCACTCTGTTCGTAGTATTTATGGTGTCACTCTGCTGGTAGTATTTATGGTGTCACTCTGTTGGTACTATTTATGGTGTCACTCTGTTGGTAGTATTTATGGTGTCACTCTGCTGGTACTATTTATGGTGTCACTCTGTTGGTAGTATTTATGGGGTCACTCTGTTGGTAGTATTTATGGTGTCACTCTGTTGGTACTATTTATGGTGTCACTTTGCTGGTAGTATTTATGGTGTCACTCTGCTGGTACTATTTATGGTGTCACTCTGCTGGTAGTATTTATGGTGTCACTCTGCTGGTAGTATTTATGGTGTCACTCTGCTGGTAGTATTTATGCTGTCACTCTGCTGGTAGTATTTATGGTGTCACTCTGTTGGTAATATTTATGGTGTCACTCTGCTGGTACTATTTATGGTGTCACTCTGTTCGTAGTATTTATGGTGTCACTCTGCTGGTAGTATTTATGGTGTCACTCTGTTGGTACTATTTATGGTGTCACTCTGCTGGTAGTATTTATGGTGTCACTCTGCTGGTAGTATTTATGGTGTCACTCTGCTGGTAGTATTTATGCTGTCACTCTGCTGGTAGTATTTATGGTGTCACTCTGTTGGTAATATTTATGGTGTCACTCTGTTGGTACTATTTATGGTGTCACTCTGTTGGTACTATTTATGGTGTCACTCTGTTGGTACTATTTATGGTGTCACTCTGCTGGTAGTATTTATGGTGTCACTCTGTTGGTACTATTTATGGTGTCACTCTGCTGGTACTATTTATGGTGTCACTCTGCTGGTACTATTTATGGTGTCACTCTGCTGGTAGTATTTATGCTGTCACTCTGTTGGTAGTATTTATGGTGTCACTCTGCTGGTAGTATTTATGGTGTCACTCTGCTGGTAGTATTTATGGTGTCACTCTGCTGGTAGTATTTATGCTGTCACTCTGTTGGTAGTATTTATGGTGTCACTCTGTTGGTAGTATTTATGGTGTCACTCTGTTGGTAGTATTTATGGTGTCACTCTGTTGGTACTATTTATGGTGTCACTCTGTTGGTACTATTTATGGTGTCACTCTGTTGGTACTATTTATGGTGTCACTCTGCTGGTAGTATTTATGGTGTCACTCTGTTGGTAGTATTTATGGTGTCACTCTGTTGGTACTATTTATGGTGTCACTCTGCTGGTACTATTTATGGTGTCACTCTGCTGGTACTATTTATGGTGTCACTCTGCTGGTAGTATTTATGGTGTCACTCTGCTGGTACTATTTATGGTGTCACTCTGCTGGTAGTATTTATGGTGTCACTCTGCTGGTACTATTTATGGTGTCACTCTGCTGGTAGTATTTATGGTGTCACTCTGCTGGTACTATTTATGGTGTCACTCTGCTGGTAGTATTTATGCTGTCACTCTGCTGGTACTATTTATGGTGTCACTCTGCTGGTAGTATTTATGGTGTCACTCTGCTGGTACTATTTATGGTGTCACTCTGCTGGTAGTATTTATGGTGTCACTCTGCTGGTAATATTTATGGTGTCACTCTGCTGGTACTATTTGTGGTGTCACTCTGTTGGTACTATTTATGGTGTCACTCTGTTGGTAGTATTTATGGTGTCACTCTGTTGGTACTATTTATGGTGTCACTCTGCTGGTACTATTTATGGTGTCACTCTGCTGGTACTATTTATGGTGTCACTCTGCTGGTAATATTTATGGTGTCACTCTGCTGGTAGTATTTATGCTGTCACTCTGCTGGTAGTATTTATGGTGTCACTCTGTTGGTAGTATTTATGGTGTCACTCTGCTGGTAGTATTTATGGTGTCACTCTGTTGGTAGTATTTATGGTGTCACTCTGCTGGTAGTATTTATGGTGTCACTCTGCTGGTAATATTTATGGTGTCACTCTGTTGGTAGTATTTATGGTGTCACTCTGTTGGTACTATTTATGGTGTCACTCTGTTGGTACTATTTATGGTGTCACTCTGTTGGTACTATTTATGGTGTCACTCTGTTGGTACTATTTATGGTGTCACTCTGTTGGTACTATTTATGGTGTCACTCTGTTGGTACTATTTATGGTGTCACTCTGTTGGTACTATTTATGGTGTCACTCTGTTGGTAATATTTATGGTGTCACTCTGTTGGGTAGTATTTATGGTGTCACTCTGCTGGTAGTATTTATGGTGTCACTCTGCTGGTACTATTTATGGTGTCACTCTGCTGGTACTATTTATGGTGTCACTCTGTTGGTAATATTTATGGTGTCACTCTGCTGGTAGTATTTATGGTGTCACTCTGCTGGTAGTATTTATGGTGTCACTCTGTTGGTACTATTTATGGTGTCACTCTGCTGGTACTATTTATGGTGTCACTCTGCTGGTACTATTTATGGTGTCACTCTGCTGGTACTATTTATGGTGTCACTCTGTTGGTAATATTTATGGTGTCACTCTGCTGGTACTATTTATGGTGTCACTCTGCTGGTAGTATTTATGGTGTCACTCTGCTGGTAGTATTTATGGTGTCACTCTGCTGGTAGTATTTATGGTGTCACTCTGCTGGTAGTATTTATGGTGTCACTCTGTTGGTAGTATTTATGGTGTCACTCTGTTGGTAGTATTTATGGTGTCACTCTGTTGGTACTATTTATGGTGTCACTCTGCTGGTAGTATTTATGGTGTCACTCTGCTGGTACTATTTATGGTGTCACTCTGTTGGTAGTATTTATGGTGTCACTCTGTTGGTAGTATTTATGGTGTCACTCTGTTGGTAGTATTTATGGTGTCACTCTGCTGGTAGTATTTATGGTGTCACTCTGTTGGTAGTATTTATGGTGTCACTCTGCTGGTAGTATTTATGGTGTCACTCTGTTGGTAATATTTATGGTGTCACTCTGTTGGTAGTATTTATGGTGTCACTCTGTTGGTAGTATTTATGGTGTCACTCTGTTGGTACTATTTATGGTGTCACTCTGTTGGTAGTATTTATGGTGTCACTCTGTTGGTAGTATTTATGGTGTCACTCTGCTGGTAGTATTTATGGTGTCACTCTGCTGGTACTATTTATGGTGTCACTCTGTTGGTAGTATTTATGGTGTCACTCTGTTGGTAGTATTTATGGTGTCACTCTGTTGGTAGTATTTATGGTGTCACTCTGCTGGTAGTATTTATGGTGTCACTCTGTTGGTAGTATTTATGGTGTCACTCTGCTGGTAGTATTTATGGTGTCACTCTGTTGGTAATATTTATGGTGTCACTCTGTTGGTAGTATTTATGGTGTCACTCTGCTGGTAGTATTTATGGTGTCACTCTGTTGGTACTATTTATGGTGTCACTCTGCTGGTAGTATTTATGGTGTCACTCTGTTGGTAATATTTATGGTGTCACTCTGCTGGTAGTATTTATGGTGTCACTCTGTTGGTAGTATTTATGGTGTCACTCTGTTGGTACTATTTATGGTGTCACTCTGTTGGTAGTATTTATGGTGTCACTCTGCTGGTAGTATTTATGGTGTCACTCTGCTGGTAGTATTTATGCTGTCACTCTGTTGGTAGTATTTATGGTGTCACTCTGCTGGTACTATTTATGGTGTCACTCTGCTGGTAGTATTTATGGTGTCACTCTGCTGGTAGTATTTATGGTGTCACTCTGTTGGTAGTATTTATGGTGTCACTCTGTTGGTAGTATTTATGGTGTCACTCTGTTGGTACTATTTATGGTGTCACTCTGCTGGTACTATTTATGGTGTCACTCTGCTGGTACTATTTATGGTGTCACTCTGTTGGTACTATTTATGGTGTCACTCTGCTGGTAGTATTTATGGGGTCACTCTGCTGGTACTATTTATGGGGTCACTCTCTTGGTAATATTTATGGTGTCACTCTGTTGGTAGTATTTATGGTGTCACTCTGCTGGTAATATTTATAGTGTCACTCTGTTGGTAGTATTTATGGTGTCACTCTGCTGGTAGTATTTATGGTGTCACTCTGCTGGTACTATTTATGGTGTCACTCTGCTGGTAATATTTATGGTGTCACTCTGTTGGTAATATTTATGGTGTCACTCTGTTGGTACTATTTATGGTGTCACTCTGCTGGTAATATTTATGGTGTCACTCTGTTGGTAATATTTATGGTGTCACTCTGTTGGTAATATTTATGGTGTCACACTGTTGGTAGTATTTATGGTGTCACTCTGTTGGTAGTATTTATGGTGTCACTCTGCTGGTAGTATTTATGGTGTCACTCTGTTGGTAGTATTTATGGTGTCACTCTGTTGGTAGTATTTATGGTGTCACTCTGTTGGTACTATTTATGGTGTCACTCTGTTGGTAGTATTTATGGTGTCACTCTGTTGGTACTATTTATGGTGTCACTCTGCTGGTAGTATTTATGGTGTCACTCTGTTGGTACTATTTATGGTGTCACTCTGTTGGTAGTATTTATGGTGTCACTCTGCTGATAGTATTTATGGTGTCACTCTGTTGGTAATATTTATGGTGTCACTCTGCTGGTACTATTTATGGTGTCACTCTGCTGGTAGTATTTATGGTGTCACTCTGCTGGTAGTATTTATGCTGTCACTCTGTTGGTAGTATTTATGGTGTCACTCTGCTGGTAGTATTTATGGTGTCACTCTGCTGGTAGTATTTATGGTGTCACTCTGCTGGTAGTATTTATGCTGTCACTCTGCTGGTAGTATTTATGGTGTCACTCTGCTGGTAGTATTTATGCTGTCACTCTGTTGGTAGTATTTATGGTGTCACTCTGCTGGTAGTATTTATGGTGTCACTCTGCTGGTAGTATTTATGGTGTCACTCTGCTGGTAGTATTTATGGTGTCACTCTGCTGGTACTATTTATGGTGTCACTCTGCTGGTACTATTTATGGTGTCACTCTGCTGGTAGTATTTATGGTGTCACTCTGTTGGTAGTATTTATGGTGTCACTCTGCTGGTAGTATTTATGGTGTCACTCTGTTGGTAGTATTTATGGTGTCACTCTGTTGGTAGTATTTATGGTGTCACTCTGCTGGTAGTATTTATGGTGTCACTCTGTTGGTAGTATTTATGGTGTCACTCTGTTGGTACTATTTATGGTGTCACTCTGTTGGTAGTATTTATGGTGTCACTCTGCTGGTAGTATTTATGGTGTCACTCTGTTGGTACTATTTATGGTGTCACTCTGCTGGTACTATTTATGGTGTCACTCTGCTGGTAGTATTTATGGTGTCACTCTGCTGGTAGTATTTATGGTGTCACTCTGTTGGTACTATTTATGGTGTCACTCTGCTGGTAGTATTTATGGTGTCACTCTGTTGGTAGTATTTATGGTGTCACTCTGTTGGTAGTATTTATGGTGTCACTCTGCTGGTAGTATTTATGGTGTCACTCTGTTGGTAGTATTTATGGTGTCACTCTGTTGGTAGTATTTATGGTGTCACTCTGCTGGTAGTATTTATGGTGTCACTCTGTTGGTACTATTTATGGTGTCACTCTGCTGGTAGTATTTATGGTGTCACTCTGCTGGTACTATTTATGGTGTCACTCTGCTGGTAGTATTTATGGTGTCACTCTGTTGGTACTATTTATGGTGTCACTCTGCTGGTACTATTTATGGTGTCACTCTGCTGGTAGTATTTATGGTGTCACTCTGTTGGTACTATTTATGGTGTCACTCTGCTGGTAGTATTTATGGTGTCACTCTGTTGGTACTATTTATGGTGTCACTCTGTTGGTAGTATTTATGGTGTCACTCTGTTGGTACTATTTATGGTGTCACTCTGCTGGTACCATTTATGGTGTCACTCTGTTGGTAATATTTATGGTGTCACTCTGTTGGTAGTATTTATGGTGTCACTCTGTTGGTAGTATTTATGGTGTCACTCTGCTGGTACTATTTATGGTGTCACTCTGCTGGTAGTATTTATGGTGTCACTCTGCTGGTACTATTTATGGTGTCACTCTGTTGGTACTATTTATGGTGTCACTCTGTTGGTAGTATTTATGGTGTCACTCTGCTGGTACTATTTATGGTGTCACTCTGCTGGTACTATTTATGGTGTCACTCTGCTGGTACTATTTATGGTGTCACTCTGCTGGTAATATTTATGGTGTCACTCTGCTGATACTATTTATGGTGTCACTCTGTTCGTAGTATTTATGGTGTCACTCTGCTGGTAGTATTTATGGTGTCACTCTGCTGGTACTATTTATGGTGTCACTCTGTTGGTAGTATTTATGGTGTCACTCTGTTGGTACTATTTATGGTGTCACTCTGTTGGTACTATTTATGGTGTCACTCTGCTGGTACTATTTATGGTGTCACTCTGTTCGTAGTATTTATGGTGTCACTCTGCTGGTACTATTTATGGTGTCACTCTGCTGGTAGTATTTATGGTGTCACTCTGCTGGTACTATTTATGGTGTCACTCTGCTGGTACTATTTATGGTGTCACTCTGTTGGTAGTATTTATGGTGTCACTCTGCTGGTACTATTTATGGTGTCACTCTGTTGGTACTATTTATGGTGTCACTCTGTTGGTACTATTTATGGTGTCACTCTGCTGGTAGTATTTATGGTGTCACTCTGCTGGTACTATTTATGGTGTCACTCTGCTGGTACTATTTATGGTGTCACTCTGCTGGTAGTATTTATGGTGTCACTCTGCTGGTACTATTTATGGTGTCACTCTGCTGGTACTATTTATGGTGTCACTCTGCTGGTAGTATTTATGGTGTCACTCTGCTGGTAGTATTTATGGTGTCACTCTGCTGGTACTATTTATGGTGTCACTCTGCTGGTACTATTTATGGTGTCACTCTGCTGGTAGTATTTATGGTGTCACTCTGCTGGTACTATTTATGGTGTTACTCTGCTGGTACTATTTATGGTGTCACTCTGTTCGTAGTATTTATGGTGTCACTCTGCTGGTACTATTTATGGTGTCACTCTGTTGGTAGTATTTATGGTGTCACTCTGCTGGTAGTATTTATGGTGTCACTCTGCTGGTACTATTTATGGTGTCACTCTGCTGGTACTATTTATGGTGTCACTCTGCTGGTAGTATTTATGGTGTCACTCTGCTGGTAGTATTTATGGTGTCACTCTGTTGGTACTATTTATGGTGTCACTCTGCTGGTAGTATTTATGGTGTCACTCTGCTGGTACTATTTATGGTGTTACTCTGCTGGTACTATTTATGGTGTCACTCTGTTCGTAGTATTTATGGTGTCACTCTGCTGGTACTATTTATGCTGTCACTCTGCTGGTAGTATTTATGGTGTCACTCTGCTGGTAGTATTTATGGTGTCACTTTGTTGGTACTATTTATGGTGTCACTCTGTTGGTACTATTTATGGTGTCACTCTGCTGGTACTATTTATGGTGTCACTCTGCTGGTACTATTTATGGTGTCACTCTGTTCGTAGTATTTATGGTGTCACTCTGCTGGTAGTATTTATGGTGTCACTCTGTTGGTACTATTTATGGTGTCACTCTGTTGGTAGTATTTATGGTGTCACTCTGCTGGTACTATTTATGGTGTCACTCTGTTGGTAGTATTTATGGGGTCACTCTGTTGGTAGTATTTATGGTGTCACTCTGCTGGTAGTATTTATGGTGTCACTTTGCTGGTAGTATTTATGGTGTCACTCTGCTGGTACTATTTATGGTGTCACTCTGCTGGTAGTATTTATGGTGTCACTCTGCTGGTAGTATTTATGGTGTCACTCTGCTGGTAGTATTTATGCTGTCACTCTGCTGGTAGTATTTATGGTGTCACTCTGTTGGTAATATTTATGGTGTCACTCTGCTGGTACTATTTATGGTGTCACTCTGTTCGTAGTATTTATGGTGTCACTCTGCTGGTAGTATTTATGGTGTCACTCTGTTGGTACTATTTATGGTGTCACTCTGCTGGTAGTATTTATGGTGTCACTCTGCTGGTAGTATTTATGGTGTCACTCTGTTGGTAATATTTATGGTGTCACTCTGCTGGTACTATTTATGGTGTCACTCTGTTCGTAGTATTTATGGTGTCACTCTGCTGGTAGTATTTATGGTGTCACTCTGTTGGTACTATTTATGGTGTCACTCTGCTGGTACTATTTATGGTGTCACTCTGCTGGTAGTATTTATGCTGTCACTCTGCTGGTAGTATTTATGGTGTCACTCTGTTGGTAATATTTATGGTGTCACTCTGTTGGTACTATTTATGGTGTCACTCTGTTGGTACTATTTATGGTGTCACTCTGTTGGTACTATTTATGGTGTCACTCTGCTGGTAGTATTTATGCTGTCACTCTGTTGGTAGTATTTATGGTGTCACTCTGCTGGTAGTATTTATGGTGTCACTCTGTTGGTAGTATTTATGGTGTCACTCTGCTGGTAGTATTTATGCTGTCACTCTGTTGGTAGTATTTATGGTGTCACTCTGCTGGTAGTATTTATGGTGTCACTCTGTTGGTAGTATTTATGGTGTCACTCTGCTGGTAGTATTTATGCTGTCACTCTGTTGGTAGTATTTATGGTGTCACTCTGCTGGTAGTATTTATGCTGTCACTCTGTTGGTAGTATTTATGGTGTCACTCTGCTGGTAGTATTTATGGTGTCACTCTGTTGGTAGTATTTATGGTGTCACTCTGCTGGTAGTATTTATGCTGTCACTCTGTTGGTAGTATTTATGGTGTCACTCTGCTGGTAGTATTTATGGTGTCACTCTGTTGGTAGTATTTATGGTGTCACTCTGCTGGTACTATTTATGGTGTCACTCTGTTGGTAGTATTTATGGTGTCACTCTGTTGGTACTATTTATGGTGTCACTCTGTTGGTACTATTTATGGTGTCACTCTGTTGGTACTATTTATGGTGTCACTCTGCTGGTACTATTTATGGTGTCACTCTGCTGGTACTATTTATGGTGTCACTCTGCTGGTAGTATTTATGGTGTCACTCTGTTGGTACTATTTATGGTGTCACTCTGTTGGTACTATTTATGGTGTCACTCTGCTGATAGTATTTATGGTGTCACTCTGCTGGTACTATTTATGGTGTCACTCTGTTGGTAGTATTTATGGTGTCACTCTGCTGGTACTATTTATGGTGTCACTCTGCTGGTACTATTTATGGTGTCACTCTGCTGGTAGTATTTATGGTGTCACTCTGCTGGTAATATTTATGGTGTCACTCTGCTGGTAGTATTTATGGTGTCACTCTGTTGGTACTATTTATGGTGTCACTCTGCTGGTAGTATTTATGGTGTCACTCTGCTGGTACTATTTATGGTGTCACTCTGCTGGTAGTATTTATGGTGTCACTCTGCTGGTACTATTTATGGTGTCACTCTGCTGGTAGTATTTATGGTGTCACTCTGCTGGTAATATTTATGGTGTCACTCTGCTGGTACTATTTATGGTGTCACTCTGTTGGTACTATTTATGGTGTCACTCTGTTGGTAGTATTTATGGTGTCACTCTGCTGGTACTATTTATGGTGTCACTCTGCTGGTAGTATTTATGGTGTCACTCTGTTGGTAGTATTTATGGTGTCACTCTGTTGGTACTATTTATGGTGTCACTCTGCTGGTAGTATTCATGGTGTCACTCTGTTGGTAGTATTTATGGTGTCACTCTGCTGGTAGTATTTATGGTGTCACTCTGCTGGTAATATTTATGGTGTCACTCTGTTGGTAGTATTTATGGTGTCACTCTGTTGGTACTATTTATGGTGTCACTCTGTTGGTACTATTTATGGTGTCACTCTGTTGGTACTATTTATGGTGTCACTCTGTTGGTAATATTTATGGTGTCACTCTGTTGGTAGTATTTATGGTGTCACTCTGTTGGTACTATTTATGGTGTCACTCTGTTGGTAGTATTTATGGTGTCACTCTGTTGGTACTATTTATGGTGTCACTCTGTTGGTAGTATTTATGGTGTCACTCTGCTGGTACTATTTATGGTGTCACTCTGCTGGTAGTATTTATGGTGTCACTCTGTTGGTAGTATTTATGGTGTCACTCTGTTCGTAGTATTTATGGTGTCACTCTGCTGGTAGTATTTATGGTGTCACTCTGTTGGTAATATTTATGGTGTCACTCTGTTGGTAGTATTTATGGTGTCACTCTGCTGGTACTATTTATGGTGTCACTCTGTTGGTAATATTTATGGTGTCACTCTGCTGGTACTATTTATGGTGTCACTCTGCTGGTAGTATTTATGGTGTCACTCTGCTGGTACTATTTATGGTGTCACTCTGTTGGTAATATTTATGGTGTCACTCTGCTGGTACTATTTATGGTGTCACTCTGCTGGTACTATTTATGGTGTCACTCTGCTGGTAGTATTTATGGTGTCACTCTGTTGGTAGTATTTATGGTGTCACTCTGCTGGTAGTATTTATGGTGTCACTCTGTTGGTAGTATTTATGGTGTCACTCTGTTGGTAATATTTATGGTGTCACTCTGTTGGTAGTATTTATGGGGTCACTCTGTTGGTACTATTTATGGTGTCACTCTGTTGGTAGTATTTATGGTGTCACTCTGCTGGTAGTATTTATGGTGTCACTCTGCTGGTACTATTTATGGTGTCACTCTGCTGGTAGTATTTATGGTGTCACTCTGTTGGTAGTATTTATGGTGTCACTCTGCTGGTAGTATTTATGGTGTCACTCTGCTGGTAATATTTATAGTGTCACTCTGTTGGTAATATTTATGGTGTCACTCTGCTGGTAGTATTTATGGTGTCACTCTGTTGGTACTATTTATGGTGTCACTCTGTTGGTAATATTTATGGTGTCACTCTGTTCGTAGTATTTATGGTGTCACTCTGCTGGTAGTATTTATGGTGTCACTCTGCTGGTAGTATTTATGGTGTCACTCTGCTGGTAGTATTTATGGTGTCACTCTGCTGGTACTATTTATGGTGTCACTCTGTTGGTAGTATTTATGGTGTCACTCTGTTGGTAATATTTATGGTGTCACACTGTTGGTAGTATTTATGGTGTCACTCTGTTGGTAATATTTATGGTGTCACTCTGTTGGTACTATTTATGGTGTCACTCTGCTGGTAGTATTTATGGTGTCACTCTGTTGGTAATATTTATGGTGTCACACTGTTGGTAGTATTTATGGTGTCACTCTGTTGGTAGTATTTATGGTGTCACTCTGTTGGTAATATTTATGGTGTCACTCTGTTGGTACTATTTATGGTGTCACTCTGTTGGTAGTATTTATGGTGTCACTCTGTTGGTACTATTTATGGTGTCACTCTGTTGGTAGTATTTATGGTGTCACTCTGTTGGTACTATTTATGGTGTCACTCTGCTGGTAGTATTTATGGTGTCACTCTGTTGGTACTATTTATGGTGTCACTCTGTTGGTAGTATTTATGGTGTCACTCTGTTGGTAGTATTTATGGTGTCACTCTGTTGGTACTATTTATGGTGTCACTCTGTTGGTACTATTTATGGTGTCACTCTGCTGATAGTATTTATGGTGTCACTCTGTTGGTAATATTTATGGTGTCACTCTGCTGGTACTATTTATGGTGTCACTCTGTTGGTAGTATTTATGGTGTCACTCTGTTGGTAATATTTATGGTGTCACTCTGTTGGTACTATTTATGGTGTCACTCTGCTGGTACTATTTATGGTGTCACTCTGTTCGTAGTATTTATGGTGTCACTCTGCTGGTAGTATTTATGGTGTCACTCTGTTGGTAATATTTATGGTGTCACTCTGCTGGTACTATTTATGGTGTCACTCTGTTGGTAGTATTTATGGTGTCACTCTGTTGGTAGTATTTATGGTGTCACTCTGCTGGTAGTATTTATGGTGTCACTCTGCTGGTAGTATTTATGGTGTCACTCTGCTGGTACTATTTATGGTGTCACTCTGTTGGTAGTATTTATGGTGTCACTCTGTTGGTAGTATTTATGGTGTCACTCTGTTGGTACTATTTATGGTGTCACTCTGCTGGTAGTATTTATGGTGTCACTCTGTTGGTAGTATTTATGGTGTCACTCTGCTGGTAGTATTTATGGTGTCACTCTGTTGGTAATATTTATGGTGTCACTCTGTTGGTAGTATTTATGGTGTCACTCTGCTGGTAGTATTTATGGTGTCACTCTGCTGGTAGTATTTATGGTGTCACTCTGCTGGTAGTATTTATGGTGTCACTCTGCTGGTAGTATTTATGCTGTCACTCTGTTGGTAGTATTTATGGTGTCACTCTGCTGGTAGTATTTATGGTGTCACTCTGCTGGTAGTATTTATGGTGTCACTCTGCTGGTAGTATTTATGGTGTCACTCTGCTGGTACTATTTATGGTGTCACTCTGCTGGTACTATTTATGGTGTCACTCTGCTGGTAGTATTTATGGTGTCACTCTGCTGGTACTATTTATGGTGTCACTCTGTTGGTAGTATTTATGGTGTCACTCTGCTGGTAGTATTTATGGTGTCACTCTGTTGGTACTATTTATGGTGTCACTCTGCTGGTACTATTTATGGTGTCACTCTGCTGGTAGTATTTATGGTGTCACTCTGTTGGTACTATTTATGGTGTCACTCTGCTGGTACTATTTATGGTGTCACTCTGCTGGTAGTATTTATGGTGTCACTCTGTTGGTACTATTTATGGTGTCACTCTGCTGGTACTATTTATGGTGTCACTCTGTTGGTAGTATTTATGGTGTCACTCTGCTGGTACTATTTATGGTGTCACTCTGTTGGTACTATTTATGGTGTCACTCTGTTGGTAGTATTTATGGTGTCACTCTGCTGGTACTATTTATGGTGTCACTCTGTTGGTACTATTTATGGTGTCACTCTGCTGGTAATATTTATGGTGTCACTCTGCTGGTAGTATTTATGGTGTCACTCTGTTGGTACTATTTATGGTGTCACTCTGCTGGTAGTATTTATGGTGTCACTCTGCTGGTAGTATTTATGGTGTCACTCTGTTGGTACTATTTATGGTGTCACTCTGCTGGTAGTATTTATGGTGTCACTCTGCTGGTAGTATTTATGGTGTCACTCTGCTGGTACCATTTATGGTGTCACTCTGTTGGTAATATTTATGGTGTCACTCTGTTGGTAGTATTTATGGTGTCACTCTGTTGGTAGTATTTATGGTGTCACTCTGTTGGTAGTATTTATGGTGTCACTCTGCTGGTACTATTTATGGTGTCACTCTGCTGGTAATATTTATGGTGTCACTCTGCTGATACTATTTATGGTGTCACTCTGTTCGTAGTATTTATGGTGTCACTCTGCTGGTAGTATTTATGGTGTCACTCTGCTGGTACTATTTATGGTGTCACTCTGTTGGTAGTATTTATGGTGTCACTCTGTTGGTACTATTTATGGTGTCACTCTGCTGGTACTATTTATGGTGTCACTCTGCTGGTAGTATTTATGGTGTCACTCTGCTGGTACTATTTATGGTGTCACTTTGTTGGTACTATTTATGGTGTCACTCTGTTGGTACTATTTATGGTGTCACTCTGCTGGTACTATTTATGGTGTCACTCTGCTGGTAGTATTTATGGTGTCACTCTGCTGGTACTATTTATGGTGTCACTCTGTTCGTAGTATTTATGGTGTCACTCTGCTGGTAGTATTTATGGTGTCACTCTGCTGGTACTATTTATGGTGTCACTCTGCTGGTACTATTTATGGTGTCACTCTGCTGGTAGTATTTACGGTGTCACTCTGCTGGTACTATTTATGGTGTCACTCTGTTCGTAGTATTTATGGTGTCACTCTGCTGGTAGTATTTATGGTGTCACTCTGTTGGTACTATTTATGGTGTCACTCTGTTGGTAGTATTTATGGTGTCACTCTGCTGGTACTATTTATGGTGTCACTCTGTTGGTACTATTTATGGTGTCACTCTGTTGGTACTATTTATGGTGTCACTCTGCTGGTAGTATTTATGGTGTCACTCTGCTGGTACTATTTATGGTGTCACTCTGCTGGTACTATTTATGGTGTCACTCTGCTGGTAGTATTTATGGTGTCACTCTGCTGGTACTATTTATGGTGTCACTCTGCTGGTACTATTTATGGTGTCACTCTGCTGGTAGTATTTATGGTGTCACTCTGCTGGTACTATTTATGGTGTCACTCTGCTGGTACTATTTATGGTGTCACTCTGCTGGTAGTATTTATGGTGTCACTCTGCTGGTACTATTTATGGTGTTACTCTGCTGGTACTATTTATGGTGTCACTCTGCTGGTAGTATTTATGGTGTCACTCTGTTGGTAGTATTTATGGTGTCACTCTGCTGGTAGTATTTATGGTGTCACTCTGTTGGTAGTATTTATGGTGTCACTCTGTTGGTAGTATTTATGGTGTCACTCTGCTGGTACTATTTGTGGTGTCACTCTGCTGGTAGTATTTATGGTGTCACTCTGTTGGTACTATTTATGGTGTCACTCTGCTGGTAGTATTTATGGTGTCACTCTGCTGGTACTATTTATGGTGTCACTCTGTTGGTACTATTTATGGTGTCACTCTGCTGGTAGTATTTATGGTGTCACTCTGTTGGTACTATTTATGGTGTCACTCTGCTGGTACTATTTATGGTGTCACTCTGCTGGTAGTATTTATGGTGTCACTCTGTTGGTACTATTTATGGTGTCACTCTGTTGGTAGTATTTATGGTGTCACTCTGTTGGTACTATTTATGGTGTCACTCTGTTGGTAGTATTTATGGTGTCACTCTGTTGGTACTATTTATGGTGTCACTCTGTTGGTACTATTTATGGTGTCACTCTGTTGGTAATATTTATGGTGTCACTCTGCTGGTAGTATTTATGGTGTCACTCTGCTGGTACTATTTATGGTGTCACTCTGTTGGTACTATTTATGGTGTCACTCTGCTGGTAGTATTTATGGTGTCACTCTGTTGGTACTATTTATGGTGTCACTCTGCTGGTACTATTTATGGTGTCACTCTGCTGGTAGTATTTATGGTGTCACTCTGTTGGTACTATTTATGGTGTCACTCTGTTGGTAGTATTTATGGTGTCACTCTGTTGGTACTATTTATGGTGTCACTCTGCTGGTAGTATTTATGGTGTCACTCTGTTGGTACTATTTATGGTGTCACTCTGTTGGTAGTATTTATGGTGTCACTCTGCTGGTAGTATTTATGGTGTCACTCTGCTGGTAGTATTTATGCTGTCACTCTGTTGGTAGTATTTATGGTGTCACTCTGCTGGTAGTATTTATGGTGTCACTCTGCTGGTAGTATTTATGGTGTCACTCTGCTGGTAGTATTTATGGTGTCACTCTGCTGGTACTATTTATGGTGTCACTCTGCTGGTAGTATTTATGGTGTCACTCTGCTGGTACTATTTATGGTGTCACTCTGTTGGTAGTATTTATGGTGTCACTCTGCTGGTAGTATTTATGGTGTCACTCTGTTGGTAGTATTTATGGTGTCACTCTGTTGGTAGTATTTATGGTGTCACTCTGCTGGTAGTATTTATGGTGTCACTCTGTTGGTAGTATTTATGGTGTCACTCTGTTGGTACTATTTATGGTGTCACTCTGTTGGTAGTATTTATGGTGTCACTCTGCTGGTAGTATTTATGGTGTCACTCTGTTGGTACTATTTATGGTGTCACTCTGCTGGTACTATTTATGGTGTCACTCTGCTGGTAGTATTTATGGTGTCACTCTGTTGGTACTATTTATGGTGTCACTCTGCTGGTACTATTTATGGTGTCACTCTGCTGGTAGTATTTATGGTGTCACTCTGTTGGTACTATTTATGGTGTCACTCTGCTGGTAGTATTTATGGTGTCACTCTGTTGGTACTATTTATGGTGTCACTCTGTTGGTAGTATTTATGGTGTCACTCTGTTGGTACTATTTATGGTGTCACTCTGCTGGTACCATTTATGGTGTCACTCTGTTGGTAATATTTATGGTGTCACTCTGTTGGTAGTATTTATGGTGTCACTCTGTTGGTAGTATTTATGGTGTCACTCTGCTGGTACTATTTATGGTGTCACTCTGCTGGTACTATTTATGGTGTCACTCTGCTGGTAGAATTTATGGTGTCACTCTGCTGATAGTATTTATGGTGTCACTCTGTTGATACTATTTATGGTGTCACTCTGTTGGTACTATTTATGGTGTCACTCTGCTGATAGTATTTATGGTGTCACTCTGCTGGTAATATTTATGGTGTAACTCTGCTGATACTATTTATGGTGTCACTCTGTTCGTAGTATTTATGGTGTCACTCTGCTGGTAGTATTTATGGTGTCACTCTGCTGGTACTATTTATGGTGTCACTCTGTTGGTAGTATTTATGGTGTCACTCTGTTGGTAGTATTTATGGTGTCACTCTGCTGGTAGTATTTATGGTGTCACTCTGCTGGTAGTATTTATGCTGTCACTCTGTTGGTAGTATTTATGGTGTCACTCTGCTGGTAGTATTTATGGTGTCACTCTGCTGGTAGTATTTATGCTGTCACTCTGTTGGTAGTATTTATGGTGTCACTCTGCTGGTAGTATTTATGGTGTCACTCTGCTGGTAGTATTTATGGTGTCACTCTGCTGGTAGTATTTATGGTGTCACTCTGCTGGTACTATTTATGGTGTCACTCTGCTGGTAGTATTTATGGTGTCACTCTGCTGGTACTATTTATGGTGTCACTCTGTTGGTAGTATTTATGGTGTCACTCTGTTGGTACTATTTATGGTGTCACTCTGTTGGTACTATTTATGGTGTCACTCTGCTGGTACTATTTATGGTGTCACTCTGTTCGTAGTATTTATGGTGTCACTCTGCTGGTACTATTTATGGTGTCACTCTGCTGGTAGTATTTATGGTGTCACTCTGCTGGTACTATTTATGGTGTCACTTTGTTGGTACTATTTATGGTGTCACTCTGTTGGTACTATTTATGGTGTCACTCTGCTGGTACTATTTATGGTGTCACTCTGCTGGTAGTATTTATGGTGTCACTCTGCTGGTACTATTTATGGTGTCACTCTGTTCGTAGTATTTATGGTGTCACTCTGCTGGTAGTATTTATGGTGTCACTCTGCTGGTACTATTTATGGTGTCACTCTGCTGGTACTATTTATGGTGTCACTCTGCTGGTAGTATTTATGGTGTCACTCTGCTGGTACTATTTATGGTGTCACTCTGCTGGTACTATTTATGGTGTCACTCTGCTGGTAGTATTTATGGTGTCACTCTGCTGGTACTATTTATGGTGTCACTCTGCTGGTACTATTTATGGTGTCACTCTGCTGGTAGTATTTATGGTGTCACTCTGCTGGTACTATTTATGGTGTCACTCTGCTGGTACTATTTATGGTGTCACTCTGCTGGTAGTATTTATGGTGTCACTCTGCTGGTACTATTTATGGTGTTACTCTGCTGGTACTATTTATGGTGTCACTCTGCTGGTAGTATTTATGGTGTCACTCTGTTGGTAGTATTTATGGTGTCACTCTGCTGGTAGTATTTATGGTGTCACTCTGTTGGTAGTATTTATGGTGTCACTCTGTTGGTAGTATTTATGGTGTCACTCTGCTGGTACTATTTGTGGTGTCACTCTGCTGGTACTATTTATGGTGTCACTCTGCTGGTAGTATTTATGGTGTCACTCTGTTGGTACTATTTATGGTGTCACTCTGCTGGTAGTATTTATGGTGTCACTCTGCTGGTACTATTTATGGTGTCACTCTGTTGGTACTATTTATGGTGTCACTCTGCTGGTAGTATTTATGGTGTCACTCTGTTGGTACTATTTATGGTGTCACTCTGCTGGTACTATTTATGGTGTCACTCTGCTGGTAGTATTTATGGTGTCACTCTGTTGGTACTATTTATGGTGTCACTCTGTTGGTAGTATTTATGGTGTCACTCTGTTGGTACTATTTATGGTGTCACTCTGTTGGTAGTATTTATGGTGTCACTCTGTTGGTACTATTTATGGTGTCACTCTGTTGGTACTATTTATGGTGTCACTCTGTTGGTAGTATTTATGGTGTCACTCTGCTGGTAGTATTTATGGTGTCACTCTGCTGGTAATATTTATGGTGTCACTCTGTTGGTACTATTTATGGTGTCACTCTGCTGGTAGTATTTATGGTGTCACTCTGCTGGTACTATTTATGGTGTCACTCTGTTGGTACTATTTATGGTGTCACTCTGTTGGTAGTATTTATGGTGTCACTCTGTTGGTACTATTTATGGTGTCACTCTGCTGGTAATATTTATGGTGTCACTCTGCTGGTAGTATTTATGGTGTCACTCTGTTGGTACTATTTATGGTGTCACTCTGTTGGTAGTATTTATGGTGTCACTCTGTTGGTACTATTTATGGTGTCACTCTGTTGGTAGTATTTATGGTGTCACTCTGTTGGTAGTATTTATGGTGTCACTCTGTTGGTAGTATTTATGGTGTCACTCTGTTGGTACTATTTATGGTGTCACTCTGTTGGTACTATTTATGGTGTCACTCTGTTGGTACTATTTATAGTGTCACTCTTCTGGTAATATTTATGGTGTCACTCTGCTGGTACTATTTATGGTGTCACTCTGCTGGTACTATTTATGGTGTCACTCTGCTGGTACTATTTATGGTGTCACTCTGCTGGTACTATTTATGGTGTCACTCTGCTGATACTATTTATGGTGTCACTCTGTTCGTAGTATTTATGGTGTCACTCTGCTGGTACTATTTATGGTGTCACTCTGCTGGTAGTATTTATGGTGTCACTCTGCTGGTACTATTTATGGTGTCACTCTGCTGGTACTATTTATGGTGTCACTCTGCTGGTACTATTTATGGTGTCACTCTGCTGGTACTATTTATGGTGTCACTCTGCTGGTACTATTTATGGTGTCACTCTGCTGGTAGTATTTATGGTGTCACTCTGCTGGTACTATTTATGGTGTTACTCTGCTGGTACTATTTATGGTGTCACTCTGCTGGTACTATTTATGGTGTCACTCTGCTGGTAGTATTTATGGTGTCACTCTGCTGGTACTATTTATGGTGTCACTCTGCTGGTACTATTTATGGTGTCACTCTGCTGGTAGTATTTATGGTGTCACTCTGCTGGTACTATTTATGGTGTCACTCTGCTGGTACTATTTATGGTGTCACTCTGCTGGTAGTATTTATGGTGTCACTCTGCTGGTACTATTTATGGTGTTACTCTGCTGGTACTATTTATGGTGTCACTCTGCTGGTAGTATTTATGGTGTCACTCTGTTGGTAGTATTTATGGTGTCACTCTGCTGGTAGTATTTATGGTGTCACTCTGTTGGTAGTATTTATGGTGTCACTCTGTTGGTAGTATTTATGGTGTCACTCTGCTGGTACTATTTGTGGTGTCACTCTGCTGGTAGTATTTATGGTGTCACTCTGTTGGTACTATTTATGGTGTCACTCTGCTGGTAGTATTTATGGTGTCACTCTGCTGGTACTATTTATGGTGTCACTCTGTTGGTACTATTTATGGTGTCACTCTGCTGGTAGTATTTATGGTGTCACTCTGTTGGTACTATTTATGGTGTCACTCTGCTGGTACTATTTATGGTGTCACTCTGCTGGTAGTATTTATGGTGTCACTCTGTTGGTACTATTTATGGTGTCACTCTGTTGGTAGTATTTATGGTGTCACTCTGTTGGTACTATTTATGGTGTCACTCTGTTGGTAGTATTTATGGTGTCACTCTGTTGGTACTATTTATGGTGTCACTCTGTTGGTACTATTTATGGTGTCACTCTGTTGGTAATATTTATGGTGTCACTCTGCTGGTAGTATTTATGGTGTCACTCTGCTGGTACTATTTATGGTGTCACTCTGTTGGTACTATTTATGGTGTCACTCTGCTGGTAGTATTTATGGTGTCACTCTGTTGGTACTATTTATGGTGTCACTCTGCTGGTACTATTTATGGTGTCACTCTGCTGGTAGTATTTATGGTGTCACTCTGTTGGTACTATTTATGGTGTCACTCTGTTGGTAGTATTTATGGTGTCACTCTGTTGGTACTATTTATGGTGTCACTCTGCTGGTAGTATTTATGGTGTCACTCTGTTGGTACTATTTATGGTGTCACTCTGTTGGTAGTATTTATGGTGTCACTCTGCTGGTAGTATTTATGGTGTCACTCTGCTGGTAGTATTTATGCTGTCACTCTGCTGGTAGTATTTATGGTGTCACTCTGCTGGTACTATTTATGGTGTCACTCTGTTGGTAGTATTTATGGTGTCACTCTGCTGGTAGTATTTATGGTGTCACTCTGTTGGTAGTATTTTTTGGTGTCACTCTGTTGGTACTATTTATGGTGTCACTCTGTTGGTAGTATTTATGGTGTCACTCTGCTGGTAGTATTTATGGTGTCACTCTGTTGGTACTATTTATGGTGTCACTCTGCTGGTACTATTTATGGTGTCACTCTGCTGGTAGTATTTATGGTGTCACTCTGTTGGTACTATTTATGGTGTCACTCTGCTGGTACTATTTATGGTGTCACTCTGCTGGTAGTATTTATGGTGTCACTCTGTTGGTACTATTTATGGTGTCACTCTGCTGGTAGTATTTATGGTGTCACTCTGTTGGTACTATTTATGGTGTCACTCTGTTGGTAGTATTTATGGTGTCACTCTGTTGGTACTATTTATGGTGTCACTCTGCTGGTACCTATTTATGGTGTCACTCTGTTGGTAATATTTATGGTGTCACTCTGTTGGTAGTATTTATGGTGTCACTCTGTTGGTAGTATTTATGGTGTCACTCTGCTGGTACTATTTATGGTGTCACTCTGCTGGTACTATTTATGGTGTCACTCTGCTGGTAGAATTTATGGTGTCACTCTGCTGATAGTATTTATGGTGTCACTCTGTTGATACTATTTATGGTGTCACTCTGTTGGTACTATTTATGGTGTCACTCTGCTGATAGTATTTATGGTGTCACTCTGTTGATACTATTTATGGTGTCACTCTGCTGGTAGTATTTATGGTGTCACTCTGCTGGTACTATTTATGTTGTCACTCTGTTCGTAGTATTTATGGTGTCACTCTGCTGGTACTATTTATGGTGTGACTCTGCTGGTACTATTTATGGTGTCACTCTGCTGGTACTATTTATGGTGTCACTCTGCTGGTAATATTTATGGTGTAACTCTGCTGATACTATTTATGGTGTCACTCTGTTCGTAGTATTTATGGTGTCACTCTGCTGGTAGTATTTATGGTGTCACTCTGCTGGTACTATTTATGGTGTCACTCTGTTGGTAGTATTTATGGTGTCACTCTGTTGGTAGTATTTATGGTGTCACTCTGTTGGTACTATTTATGGTGTCACTCTGTTGGTACTATTTATGGTGTCACTCTGCTGGTACTATTTATGGTGTCACTCTGTTCGTAGTATTTATGGTGTCACTCTGCTGGTACTATTTATGGTGTCACTCTGCTGGTAGTATTTATGGTGTCACTCTGCTGGTACTATTTATGGTGTCACTTGTTGGTACTATTTATGGTGTCACTCTGTTGGTACTATTTATGGTGTCACTCTGCTGGTACTATTTATGGTGTCACTCTGCTGGTAGTATTTATGGTGTCACTCTGCTGGTACTATTTATGGTGTCACTCTGTTCGTAGTATTTATGGTGTCACTCTGCTGGTAGTATTTATGGTGTCACTCTGCTGGTACTATTTATGGTGTCACTCTGCTGGTACTATTTATGGTGTCACTCTGCTGGTAGTATTTATGGTGTCACTCTGCTGGTACTATTTATGGTGTCACTCTGCTGGTAGTATTTATGGTGTCACTCTGCTGGTACTATTTATGGTGTCACTCTGCTGGTACTATTTATGGTGTCACTCTGCTGGTAGTATTTATGGTGTCACTCTGCTGGTACTATTTATGGTGTCACTCTGCTGGTACTATTTATGGTGTCACTCTGCTGGTAGTATTTATGGTGTCACTCTGCTGGTACTATTTATGGTGTCACTCTGCTGGTACTATTTATGGTGTCACTCTGCTGGTAGTATTTATGGTGTCACTCTGCTGGTACTATTTATGGTGTTACTCTGCTGGTACTATTTATGGTGTCACTCTGCTGGTAGTATTTATGGTGTCACTCTGTTGGTAGTATTTATGGTGTCACTCTGCTGGTAGTATTTATGGTGTCACTCTGTTGGTAGTATTTATGGTGTCACTCTGTTGGTAGTATTTATGGTGTCACTCTGCTGGTACTATTTGTGGTGTCACTCTGCTGGTACTATTTATGGTGTCACTCTGCTGGTAGTATTTATGGTGTCACTCTGTTGGTACTATTTATGGTGTCACTCTGCTGGTAGTATTTATGGTGTCACTCTGCTGGTAGTATTTATGGTGTCACTCTGTTGGTACTATTTATGGTGTCACTCTGTTGGTACTATTTATGGTGTCACTCTGTTGGTAGTATTTATGGTGTCACTCTGCTGGTAGTATTTATGGTGTCACTCTGCTGGTAATATTTATGGTGTCACTCTGTTGGTACTATTTATGGTGTCACTCTGCTGGTAGTATTTATGGTGTCACTCTGCTGGTACTATTTATGGTGTCACTCTGTTGGTACTATTTATGGTGTCACTCTGCTGGTAGTATTTATGGTGTCACTCTGCTGGTACTATTTATGGTGTCACTCTGCTGGTACTATTTATGGTGTCACTCTGTTGGTACTATTTATGGTGTCACTCTGCTGGTAATATTTATGGTGTCACTCTGCTGGTAGTATTTATGGTGTCACTCTGTTGGTACTATTTATGGTGTCACTCTGTTGGTAGTATTTATGGTGTCACTCTGTTGGTACTATTTATGGTGTCACTCTGTTGGTAGTATTTATGGTGTCACTCTGTTGGTAGTATTTATGGTGTCACTCTGTTGGTACTATTTATGGTGTCACTCTGTTGGTAGTATTTATGGTGTCACTCTGTTGGTACTATTTATGGTGTCACTCTGTTGGTACTATTTATGGTGTCACTCTGTTGGTACTATTTATGGTGTCACTCTTCTGGTAATATTTATGGTGTCACTCTGCTGGTACTATTTATGGTGTCACTCTGCTGGTACTATTTATGGTGTCACTCTGCTGGTACTATTTATGGTGTCACTCTGCTGGTACTATTTATGGTGTCACTCTGCTGATACTATTTATGGTGTCACTCTGTTCGTAGTATTTATGGTGTCACTCTGCTGGTACTATTTATGGTGTCACTCTGCTGGTAGTATTTATGGTGTCACTCTGCTGGTACTATTTATGGTGTCACTCTGCTGGTACTATTTATGGTGTCACTCTGCTGGTACTATTTATGGTGTCACTCTGTTGGTACTATTTATGGTGTCACTCTGCTGGTACCATTTATGGTGTCACTCTGCTGGTACTATTTATGGTGTCACTCTGTTGGTAGTATTTATGGTGTCACTCTGTTGGTACTATTTATGGTGTCACTCTGTTGGTACTATTTATGGTGTCACTCTGCTGGTAGTATTTATGGTGTCACTCTGTTGGTACTATTTATGGTGTCACTCTGCTGGTACTATTTATGGTGTCACTCTGCTGGTAGTATTTATGGTGTCACTCTGCTGGTACTATTTATGGTGTCACTCTGTTGGTAGTATTTATGGTGTCACTCTGTTGGTACTATTTATGGTGTTACTCTGCTGGTACTATTTATGGTGTCACTCTGCTGGTAGTATTTATGGTGTCACTCTGTTGGTAGTATTTATGGTGTCACTCTGCTGGTAGTATTTATGGTGTCACTCTGTTGGTACTATTTATGGTGTCACTCTGCTGGTAGTATTTATGGTGTCACTCTGCTGGTACTATTTATGGTGTCACTCTGCTGGTAGTATTTATGGTGTCACTCTGTTGGTACTATTTATGGTGTCACTCTGTTGGTAGTATTTATGGTGTCACTCTGCTGGTAGTATTTATGGTGTCACTCTGCTGGTAATATTTATGGTGTCACTCTGCTGGTACTATTTATGGTGTCACTCTGTTGGTAGTATTTATGGTGTCACTCTGTTGGTACTATTTATGGTGTTACTCTGCTGGTACTATTTATGGTGTCACTCTGTTGGTAGTATTTATGGTGTCACTCTGTTGGTAGTATTTATGGTGTCACTCTGCTGGTAGTATTTATGGTGTCACTCTGTTGGTACTATTTATGGTGTCACTCTGTTGGTACTATTTATGGTGTCACTCTGCTGTTAGTATTTATGGTGTCACTCTGTTGGTAGTATTTGTGGTGTCACTCTGCTGGTAGTATTTATGGTGTCACTCTGTTGGTAGTATTTATGGTGTCACTCTGCTGGTAGTATTTATGGTGTCACTCTGTTGGTAGTATTTATGGTGTCACTCTGTTGGTACTATTTATGGTGTCACTCTGTTGGTACTATTTATGGTGTCACTCTGCTGGTAGTATTTATGGTGTCACTCTGTTGGTACTATTTATGGTGTCACTCTGCTGGTACTATTTATGGTGTCACTCTGCTGGTAGTATTTATGGTGTCACTCTGTTGGTACTATTTATGGTGTCACTCTGCTGGTAGTATTTATGGTGTCACTCTGTTGGTACTATTTATGGTGTCACTCTGTTGGTACTATTTATGGTGTCACTCTGCTGGTAGTATTTATGGTGTCACTCTGCTGGTAGTATTTATGGTGTCACTCTGCTGGTACTATTTATGGTGTCACTCTGCTGGTAGTATTTATGGTGTCACTCTGTTGGTAGTATTTATGGTGTCACTCTGCTGGTACTATTTATGGTGTCACTCTGCTGGTAGTATTTATGGTGTCACTCTGTTGGTAGTATTTATGGTGTCACTCTGCTGGTAGTATTTATGGTGTCACTCTGCTGGTAGTATTTATGGTGTCACTCTGCTGGTAGTATTTATGGTGTCACTCTGTTGGTAGTATTTATGGTGTCACTCTGTTGGTAGTATTTATGGTGTCACTCTGCTGGTAGTATTTATGGTGTCACTCTGTTGGTAGTATTTATGGTGTCACTCTGCTGGTAGTATTTATGGTGTCACTCTGCTGGTAGTATTTATGGTGTCACTCTGTTGGTACTATTTATGGTGTCACTCTGTTGGTACTATTTATGGTGTCACTCTGCTGGTAGTATTTATGGTGTCACTCTGCTGGTACTATTTATGGTGTCACTGTGCTGGTAGTATTTATGGTGTCACTCTGTTGGTACTATTTATGGTGTCACTCTGTTGGTAGTATTTATGGTGTCACTCTGCTGGTACTATTTATGGTGTCACTCTGCTGATAGTATTTATGGTGTCACTCTGTTGATACTATTTATGGTGTCACTCTGTTGGTACTATTTATGGTGTCACTCTGCTGGTACTATTTATGTTGTCACTCTGTTCGTAGTATTTATGGTGTCACTCTGCTGGTACTATTTATGGTGTGACTCTGCTGGTACTATTTATGGTGTCACTCTGCTGGTACTATTTATGGTGTCACTCTGCTGATACTATTTATGGTGTCACTCTGTTGGTAATATTTATGGTGTCACTCTGCTGGTACTATTTATGGTGTCACTCTGCTGGTACTATTTATGGTGTCACTCTGCTGGTAGTATTTATGGTGTCACTCTGTTGGTAGTATTTATGGTGTCACTCTGCTGGTAGTATTTATGGTGTCACTCTGTTGGTAGTATTTATGGTGTCACTCTGTTGGTAGTATTTATGGTGTCACTCTGCTGGTACTATTTATGGTGTCACTCTGTTGGTACTATTTATGGTGTCACTCTGCTGGTACTATTTATGGTGTCACTCTGCTGGTACTATTTATGGTGTCACTCTGCTGGTAGTATTTATGGTGTCACTCTGTTGGTACTATTTATGGTGTCACTCTGTTGGTACTATTTATGGTGTCACTCTGTTGGTAGTATTTATGGTGTCACTCTGCTGGTACTATTTATGGTGTCACTCTGTTGGTAGTATTTATGGTGTCACTCTGTTGGTAGTATTTATGGTGTCACTCTGTTGGTACTATTTATGGTGTCACTCTGCTGGTACTATTTATGGTGTCACTCTGCTGGTACTATTTATGGTGTCACTCTGCTGGTAGTATTTATGGTGTCACTCTGTTGGTACTATTTATGGTGTCACTCTGCTGGTAGCTATTTATGGTGTCACTCTGCTGGTAGTATTTATGGTGTCACTCTGCTGGTACTATTTATGGTGTCACTCTGTTGGTACTATTTATGGTGTCACTCTGCTGGTAGTATTTATGGTGTCACTCTGCTGGTAGTATTTATGGTGTCACTCTGCTGGTACTATTTATGGTGTCACTCTGCTGGTAGTATTTATGGTGTCACTCTGCTGGTACTATTTATGGTGTCACTCTGCTGGTACTATTTATGGTGTCACTCTGTTGGTACTATTTATGGTGTCACTCTGCTGGTACTATTTATGGTGTCACTCTGCTGGTAGTATTTATGGTGTCACTCTGCTGGTAGTATTTATGGTGTCACTCTGTTGGTACTATTTATGGTGTCACTCTGCTGGTAGTATTTATGGTGTCACTCTGCTGGTAGTATTTATGGTGTCACTCTGCTGGTACTATTTATGGTGTCACTCTGTTGGTACTATTTATGGTGTCACTCTGCTGGTAGTATTTATGGTGTCACTCTGCTTGGTACTATTTATGGTGTCACTCTGTTGGTACTATTTATGGTGTCACTCTGCTGGTACTATTTATGGTGTCACTCTGCTGGTACTATTTATGGTGTCACTCTGTTGGTAGTATTTATGGTGTCACTCTGTTGGTACTATTTATGGTGTCACTCTGCTGGTACGTATTTATGGTGTCACTCTGCTGGTAGTATTTATGGTGTCACTCTGCTTGGTAGCTATTTATGGTGTCACTCTGCTGGTACTATTTATGGTGTCACTCTGCTGGTAGTATTTATGGTGTCACTCTGTTGGTACTATTTATGGTGTCACTCTGTTGGTACTATTTATGGTGTCACTCTGCTGGTACTATTTATGGTGTCACTCTGCTGGTACTATTTATGGTGTCACTCTGCTGGTACTATTTATGGTGTCACTCTGCTGGTAGTATTTATGGTGTCACTCTGTTGGTACTATTTATGGTGTCACTCTGTTGGTAGCTATTTATGGTGTCACTCTGCTGGTAGTATTTATGGTGTCACTCTGCTGGTACTATTTATGGTGTCACTCTGCTGGTAGTATTTATGGTGTCACTCTGTTGGTACTATTTATGGTGTCACTCTGCTGGTACTATTTATGGTGTCACTCTGCTGGTACTATTTATGGTGTCACTCTGCTGGTAGTATTTATGGTGTCACTCTGTTGGTAGCTATTTATGGTGTCACTCTGCTGGTACTATTTATGGTGTCACTCTGCTGGTAGTATTTATGGTGTCACTCTGCTGGTAGCTATTTATGGTGTCACTCTGCTGGTACTATTTATGGTGTCACTCTGCTGGTAGTATTTATGGTGTCACTCTGTTGGTACTATTTATGGTGTCACTCTGTTGGTACTATTTATGGTGTCACTCTGTTGGTAGTATTTATGGTGTCACTCTGTTGGTAGCTATTTATGGTGTCACTCTGTTGGTACTATTTATGGTGTCACTCTGTTGGTAGTATTTATGGTGTCACTCTGTTGGTACTATTTATGGTGTCACTCTGCTGGTAGTATTTATGGTGTCACTCTGCTTGGTACTATTTATGGTGTCACTCTGCTGGTAGTATTTATGGTGTCACTCTGTTGGTACTATTTATGGTGTCACTCTGCTGGTAGCTATTTATGGTGTCACTCTGTTGGTAGTATTTATGGTGTCACTCTGCTGGTAGCTATTTATGGTGTCACTCTGCTGGTAGTATTTATGGTGTCACTCTGTTGGTACTATTTATGGTGTCACTCTGCTGGTACTATTTATGGTGTCACTCTGCTGGTACTATTTATGGTGTCACTCTGTTGGTACTATTTATGGTGTCACTCTGCTGGTAGTATTTATGGTGTCACTCTGCTGGTACTATTTATGGTGTCACTCTGCTGGTACTATTTATGGTGTCACTCTGCTGGTACGTATTTATGCTGTCACTCTGCTGGTACTATTTATGGTGTCACTCTGCTGGTAGTATTTATGGTGTCACTCTGCTGGTACTATTTATGGTGTCACTCTGTTGGTAGTATTTATGGTGTCACTCTGCTGGTAGTATTTATGGTGTCACTCTGCTGGTAGTATTTATGGTGTCACTCTGCTGGTACTATTTATGGTGTCACTCTGTTGGTAGTATTTATGGTGTCACTCTGCTGGTAGTATTTATGGTGTCACTCTGTTGGTACTATTTATGGTGTCACTCTGTTGGTACTATTTATGGTGTCACTCTGCTGGTATATTTATGGTGTCACTCTGCTGGTACTATTTATGGTGTCACTCTGCTGGTAGTATTTATGGTGTCACTCTGCTGGTAGTATTTATGGTGTCACTCTGTTGGTAGCTATTTATGGTGTCACTCTGTTGGTAGTATTTATGGTGTCACTCTGCTGGTAGTATTTATGGTGTCACTCTGTTGGTAGTATTTATGGTGTCACTCTGCTGGTACTATTTATGGTGTCACTCTGCTGGTACTATTTATGGTGTCACTCTGCTGGTACTATTTATGGTGTCACTCTGCTGGTACTATTTATGGTGTCACTCTGCTGGTAGTATTTATGGTGTCACTCTGTTGGTACTATTTATGGTGTCACTCTGCTGGTAGTATTTATGGTGTCACTCTGTTGGTAGCTATTTATGGTGTCACTCTGCTGGTAGTATTTATGGTGTCACTCTGTTGGTACGTATTTATGGTGTCACTCTGCTGGTAGTATTTATGGTGTCACTCTGTTGGTACTATTTATGGTGTCACTCTGCTGGTACTATTTATGGTGTCACTCTGCTTGGTACTATTTATGGTGTCACTCTGCTGGTACTATTTATGGTGTCACTCTGCTGGTAGTATTTATGGTGTCACTCTGCTGGTAGTATTTATGGTGTCACTCTGCTGGTACTATTTATGGTGTCACTCTGCTTGGTAGTATTTATGGTGTCACTCTGCTGGTAGTATTTATGGTGTCACTCTGCTGGTAGCTATTTATGGTGTCACTCTGCTGGTACTATTTATGGTGTCACTCTGCTGGTACTATTTATGGTGTCACTCTGCTGGTAGTATTTATGGTGTCACTCTGCTGGTACTATTTATGGTGTCACTCTGCTGGTACTATTTATGGTGTCACTCTGTTGGTACTATTTATGGTGTCACTCTGCTGGTACGTATTTATGGTGTCACTCTGCTGGTACTATTTATGGTGTCACTCTGCTGGTAGTATTTATGGTGTCACTCTGTCTGGTACTATTTATGGTGTCACTCTGCTGGTACTATTTATGGTGTCACTCTGCTGGTAGCTATTTATGGTGTCACTCTGCTGGTACTATTTATGGTGTCACTCTGTTGGTACGTATTTATGGTGTCACTCTGCTGGTACTATTTATGGTGTCACTCTGCTGGTACTATTTATGGTGTCACTCTGCTGGTAGTATTTATGGTGTCACTCTGCTGGTACTATTTATGGTGTCACTCTGCTGGTAGTATTTATGGTGTCACTCTGCTGGTACTATTTATGGTGTCACTCTGCTGGTACTATTTATGGTGTCACTCTGTTGGTACTATTTATGGTGTCACTCTGCTGGTACTATTTATGGTGTCACTCTGCTGGTAGTATTTATGGTGTCACTCTGCTGGTACTATTTATGGTGTCACTCTGCTTGGTACTATTTATGGTGTCACTCTGCTGGTAGTATTTATGGTGTCACTCTGCTGGTACTATTTATGGTGTCAC